>NC_050075.1:106934611-107275755 GCF_009764565.3 Dermochelys coriacea | reverse complement strand
CGCTGGGCCCGGCTGCGGGCCCTTACTGTAAACACGAGGGTGACACACACCGTGTGGCGGGGGGTGGGGACGCACTCACGGGGAGCCCCTGGCAGTGCCCAGTGCAGCCTGGGCTCCCCCAGCAGGGGCACTGGCAGTGCGTCACCGAGCAGGGGCGGTCGGGGGCGCAGGGGCAGGCGCCGGGTCACAGTCTGGAGTCCTGGCTGTGGGCTGAGCCGTTGCTGCCCTGCACCGGGCGGGCGACCTCCTCGCTCCGCGGCTTCTCGGGGTTCAGCGGCTCCACCTCCAGGCGGGCCGCGGGGGCAGGGGCGTAGCGCCCGGTCCGGTGCTCAGCCAGCGCTGGGCCCCAGTCCTGGCTGGGCTTGGTGGCGTTTTTCAAACGCTAGAGAGAGGGAGAAGGGGCGTTAGCTTGGCCACATGGGCACCGGCCCTGTGCCCGTAGGGCCCTAGCCCAGAGCCTCAATTGCCCGCCTCCACCTCAGACCCCTCCGTGACCCCCAAGTGGGGCAGCAGCCTGACATTCAGCCAGGCCCAAGGGGCTGGCAGGGACCCCCAGCCACCTCCAGGGCAGGAATCTCCAAGCCAACCCACTAGACCCCACTGCCTCCTAGAGAGAACCCAGGAGTCCTGGCTCCAACTCCCAGTGCTGGGCCTGTCAGCCCCCTGCCCGGCAGGCTTTGCTGGCCAGGGCATCGGCGCCCGCCCCACCGTAGCAGCCGGGCCTGGATCTCCCCCGCACCTGGAGCAGCGTGTCGCCGTCAGCACGGCAGAGCTTGTAGATGGCGTAGAGCGGGATGCAGAGCACGGAGGACAGCGCCATGAGGAACCCGATGCTGACGGCCCAGGTGGGGTAGACGTAGGTGTTGTAGGCAATGGGCCGGTACTGGATCACCGTGAACACCAGGATGAACTGAGGGGCACAGAAGGGGGAGTGCGGGCTCAGCCGGGAACCCCAGGCCTGCCCATGGCCCCTGCACTGGGGTGAAGAGCAGAGCAGGTCTCTGTGTCCCATGGGCCCCACACCGACCAGCCCCACATCCCTGTCAACCCCCACTGCCTGCTAGCCCCTGCCAGCCCCCCAGCTCCTGCCACCCCATCACCCCTGCCCCATCACTGCCACCCCACCAAACTCCCATCACCACCCCCACGCGGCCTGACATCTACCATCCCCCCCAACCTGTCACCTCTGCCCCCACCTCTGCCACCCCACCAGACCCGCAGCCTGCCAGCCCCTGTGGCACAGGTACACCCAGACATGCCCAGGCAGGTCTGTCTGACGCTCCTCTCGGTACCTCGTCAGCGGGGCGGGGGCTCAGTGCCAGCCCAGCATCTCGGCTGTGGCCAGGTGTCTGTGTGGGAAACGCGTGACAGTCACAGGCGTGGGGCTGGAAAGGCCCTGATGGGGCACCTGGTCCGGCCCCTGTGCTGAGGCGGGACCAAGGACTAGCCAGACCGTCCCTCACAGGCATGTGTCTAACCTGCCGCCCCTGGGACCTGCTCCAGTTCCGAGCCGCCCGGCAAGGCAAGCTGTTTCTCCTGGCAAAGAGTCACTCCGGGTACCCTGCGCCCACCCATCACGGTGTCGTGGTGACCAAGCAGCGGCTTCGCACCCAGCCCCGCCCGGGTTTCCAGCCTGGCGCAGAGCAAGCGACCCCACGAGAGGCTCTGATGAGGGGCCCACCGGGCCGAGGGCGGGCATGAGATGCCACGGCTGGGACAGCAGGAGAGCTGAGCGAAGGGCACATGCTGGCACCCGTGACAGAGGCAAAGCCCTGCACAGTGGGGGTCTACGTTCGCCTGCATGGCCGCAGCCTCTTTAGCACCTTGCAGGCGCTCAGGGAACCTGCCCGGGGACCTGCCGGGGCTGGGGGAGGACACCTATCCTGCGGGCCCCAGTGCCGGAGCTGGCAGGGCGGGGAGAAACACCCCTCCCCCCCAACCCAGGTGTTGCCGTGGGGAGAGAGAACTGGGGGGAGTCCTCTCTCCCCAACATAGCCCCAGAGCACTCTCCTGCACCCCAGACCCCTCATCCCTTGCCCCACTCTAGAGCCTGTACCCCCAGCCGGAGCCCTCACCCCCCCCCGCACCCCAACCCTCTGCCCCAGCCCAGAACCCCCTCCCACACTCGGCCCCACCCTGCCCTGTGAATTTTGTTCTGTGCACCAAGATGGAGGTGAAGGGCCACATAGGGTCATGTCACACATCACCTCCATCTGGGTGCACTTCATAAAATTAATTGCACACACGGGTGGGAAAATGAGAGGGACACTGGTGGGGGTCCCGTGAAAAGGGGATCCTGCCTCGCTGCACTGGCCAAGCACTGAAACACCCTGTGAGCTGGGCTGGAACATGCTAATGAGGCCACGTCTACGTGATGACTGTGCCAGGGCCCAGCGCTGCTTGCTCTGGCGACAGCAGGGTCCCCAGTGCTGTGAAGCCCCCCGAGAAGGGGGAGCTGGGCTGGCAGAATTCCCCATCGGGCTTGCTGCATCTAGGGGGTGAAGCCAACCAAACTGTTGCATAGGATGCAAACTCCTCCGCTGTGGGGCGAGGTTGCCAGGCCAGGGTCGGTGCCAGGGGAGGCCAGGATCCGGAGCGGCTCTGCGCTGTGGGTCATCCCTAGCCCGGCATTTCCAATCCTTTCCCTTGCGTCCGGTCTTTCTCTGTTTCTCCTGCTCGGGTACGTGCTCGGCCGTTTGGCCTCGCGGGACACAGTGCTGCAGCCACGTGGGCAGCGGATGGGTGCACCGGCTGGTGTCCAGAAGACAAGGCACTGGGTGGTTGAGGGTGCGAGGTGGGGGATGTTGAGGGGCGAGTGGGGCCCCCAGAGCCCGGAGTGGAGCACCTGTGCTGTCAGCAGAGTGGGGCAGGTGTCCCCAGCCCTGCCCCCTGGACCTTCCCAGCCACTGCCATGCCCCACCCCATAGCAGCCCCATCCCAGCCATAAACTCCCTCCCAGCCTGCCACCCCACAAGCCGAGCGCCCAGGGATCGCAGGTGGATCCAGCTCTGACAGTGGCCAGGGCTGGGTGCAGCCAAGGGAGGGTGTGACGTTAGGAGTGTAATACAATATCTCATTGAAAGGTGACACAGGTCCAGAAAGAGTTAGTTACCTCCCAGACTGACCTGACCCAGGGCCCAACTTTAAACACTTGTTAGGAAGAGATGGAAATGAACAGAGCCGTGAAATGCAGCGGCATTGCGAGAGAGAAGGGGAGCTGTGCGCTCCGGTCTTGTGATGTCAGCAAAGAAGTCTTGGCTATTGCTATAGCTTTGATTCAAAGATCAAAAATGGAATATTAACATTTAGGAAGACACTCGAGTAAAAATAGTATTATTGTCTATATGTCTCTTTGAAGGTTGGGGTAACCTGTATCTGAACTGCTTAATGGATAAATTACCCTGTGGTAATTGCCAGGATGTTTGGGAGAAGGAAGGTTGAGCCTCTTGTTTTCTCAGGCCAAAAGGCTGCTGGAAATGTATAAACCTTGGGACACGATCCTTCTTCATCTCAGATCTGCTTTGGGTTTCAAGAAGGGGAAATCCTGAGCCATAAGGATTGAGATCCCCAGTCACTGACTGGAGTCACCCTGAATATGGACATTGGACTCTAACCTATGGCCTATTTCTAAAAGGACTTTTGGCGACTATAAACTCACCATCTTTGCTATGTACCTGGACCTCAAGAATTGAATTCAAGTCTCTGTGTATATTGATCTTTCAACCAACTCTCTCTCTTTTCTTTTTAAATAAATTTTAGTTTAGTTAATAAGAATTGACTATAAGCGTGTATTTGGGGTAAGATCAAAGTTATCATTTGACCTGGATCTGGGGCTTGGTCCTTTGGGGTCAGGAGAACCTTTTCTAATACAGAGGCTGTTTTGGGCTGGCTGGGTAAATCTAAGTATTGGAACATCCACCAGTGTTTGGGGTTTGGTTGCCCCGTTCTGTTTGCAGTGCATCCTGATTGAGTGATCTCAGCGGGCTCCCATGGGCAGCATCGTCACAGAGGGGCAGAGCCCAGCAGAGCAAGGTGGGGATGAGCTGCCCCTGGGCAGGTCTCACCCCGAGGCAGGGGTTTTTGGACTGTTCACTGTCACAGGGACGCCTGCCCCTGCTGTGAGATGTGCTGGGATTTGCACCTGCCCCTGTAAGAGCAGGCTTGTGTGCTGGCACAGGCTGGCAACCCCTACCCCCCATGGGCTGGCACACCCATCCTGCCCCCGCCCCTCCATGGGTTGGCACACCCCTGCTCTGTCCCCCACCCCTCCATGAGCTGACATATCCCTGTCCCTGTCCAGGCTGGTACACCCCTACCCTGCCCTCACCCCCCATTGGCTGGCACACCCCTCTCCCAGGCTGGCATCCCCCCATGGGCTGGCAACCCCCTGCCTTTCCCTCACCCCTCTATGGGCTGGCACAGCCCTCCACTCCCCCCTCCACGGTCTGTCACATCCCTTGCCCAGCCCCGCTCCCCCCATGGGCTGGCACCCCCCGCCCCATCCCTGCCACGGGAGGGGTGCAGCACTTACGAAGATGATGGCAGGCGAGAAGAACCTCCAGCAGATTTGGAAGAAGAGAGGAGGCGGGAAGCCCAGCATCATCTCAATGTCCTTGAAGTACTTCCGGTGTCCTGGTGGGAGCAGACAGGGACACTCACTAGGAGAACAGCACCTGGGGGTTCGGGGACAGGCGATGCCACCTGAATGCACACACACTCCCCTGGGAAACCTGGATCTGGGTTGGAACCACTGCACACAGTGCTCAATTTGTGCCAGGGCCTGGCCAGTCAGAGCCCCGGCACCTCTGGGCTGGCACTTCAGAGCCCCGGCACCACTGGGCTTGCTGCAGCAGTTATGTAAAACAATTGCTTGAGCCCTGGCACCTCTTTCATAATAAATTAAATACTGCCGGCACCCCCTGCCCATCACCAGCACCCCCAGTTGGGGAGCTCACCTGGCACAGAGAGGCAGGGACCAGTGGGAACAGAACCCAGGAGTCCTGGCTCCCTCCCCCACTGTCATGAGACTCCATTCCCCTCCCAGGCCTGGGGATGGAACCCAGGAGTCCTGCTCCTGCCCGGCACTGCCCTGAGAGCTGCTCTTTGGGCATGCGGCCCAGCCAATCAGAACATGGCCTATTCCTGATGACTCTGGTGTCTGTATCAGCTGGGCTCCCATTGGCTGCTGACAGGCCAGGTGCCCCACCTGTGATCTTGGGGGGGAGGCTATGGGCCACCGTTGCCATGGCGCCAGCAGGTGGGGACCTACCGTAGATGTACATGATGGAGACGCACATGATGCAGGAGATGATGACCAGGGAGAAGCTGGCAGCATAATTGTCCATCAGCAGGAGCCAGTATATCCCAGCCTGGAGAGAGCGGGGGTCAGCGTCAGATAGTCTGGGGACCACCTTCCTCACCTGGCACCGCTGCCGGGCACTGCCATCCCTGCCTGGCACTGCTGCCTGGCACCGCTATCCCTGCCTGTAATGGGCATCACCACCTGGCACCACCATCCCTGCCTGGCACTGCCATCCTCACCCAGCAATGTTGCCTGGCACTGCCATCCCTGCCTGGCACCACCACCCAGCACAGCCTTCCCCAGCTGGCATGGGCACTGCTGCCTGGCACCACCATCCTCACTCAGCACCACTGCTGCCACCAGGCACCACTGTCATTGCCCAGCACTGCCATCCCCACCTGGCACGGCACCGGAATCGCCATCCCTGCCAGGCATGTGTCTCGCCACCCAGCCCGGGCATCGGCACAGGCATGGCCCTCTGGGAAGGGAGGGGAGGAGATGCAGAGGGCGTACGATGCGGACCAGCTGGAGCTAGACGTTGCAAAGCGGAGCCAACCTGCACACCCTGAACCTGGCCGGAGCCGGGCTGGCATCACCAACACCCCAAGTTCTGCTTGCTGCTTTCCATCAGCCAGGCTCGTCTCGCCCACTGCTTCAGTTCAGGCCTCAGGCCAGGCGCATGTCCCTGGCTCTCTCTCCACCCTCTACAGCAGGGTCCGTAACGCTCCCACGCGGGGGCCATGGGTGGGGAGCAGACAGACCGAGGGGGCAGGAAGGAAGGGGGCTGGGGGAAGAGCCCCTGGGGCACTGGAGGGACAGTGTGGGGGGCCGGGTCAAAGGGCGCTCAGCAGGGCGAGGCCTCTTGCTCACCCCCACAGGGCATTGGCGGGTGCCCTAGTGCCCATGCCGGGAGCCCCGCGCCCGTACCTGGGTGGTGAGTGGGATGCCCAGCAGGAAGCCCACCACGGCCATGCCCAGCGTCACAAACATCTTCCTGCGGATGATCCAGTCGTTCCCCACCTCGTCCACAATGGCCGTCACCAGCGTCTCCAGCAGGCAGAACTGGGCAGGGAGCCAGGGTCAGCCAGTGCCTGGCCTGGGCATGGTGCCCCTAGCCCCCCCCGGCTGCCCCCAACTCTCCCGGCTCCTCACGCTGCCCCCAGCCCCACCGGCTGCCCCCCAACTCCCCCAGCTCCTCACGCTGCCCCCAGCCCCCCCAGCTGCCCCCAACTCTCCCAGCTCCTCACGCTGCCCCCAGCCCCCCAGCTTTCCAGGCTGCCCCCAGCACCCTCGGCTGACACCCCGCAGCCCCTCCCAACTGCTCTCAACCCCCTGAGCCCTTCCCACCCCCCTGAGGCCCCTCCCTGCACTGCCCTCTGCCCTCCCCACCCCCTTGTGCCCCCCTCACATCCCCTCTGCCCTTCCCACCTCCCTGCGGCCCCTCCCCTCCCCCTGTGCCCTCCCCACCCCCCTGGCAACCCTCCCCTCACCCCCTGTGCCCTCCCCACCTCCCTGCAGCCCTCCCCTCCCCCTGCCCTTCTCACCACCCTGGGGCCCCTCCCCTCACCCCCTCTGCCCTTCCCATCCTCCTGCGGCCCCTCCCTGCACCCCCCTCTGCCCTCCCCACCCCCCTGGTGCCCCTTCCCTCACCCCCTGTGCCCTCCCCACCCCCTGCGGCCCCTCCCCTCCCCCTCTGCTCTTCTCACCCCCCTGGGGCCCCTCCCCTCACCACCTCTGCCCTTCCCACCCTCCTATGGCCCCTCCCTGCACCCCCCTCTGCCCTCTCCACCCCCCTGGTGCCCCCCCCTCATCCCCTCTGCCCTCCCCACACCCCAGTGACCCTCCCCTCCCCCCTCTGCCCTCCCCACCCCCCTGAGGCCCCTCCCTGCATCCCCCTCTGCCCTCCCCACCCCCTGGCATCCCTCCCTTCACCCTCCTGCCCTCCCCACCCCCCCTGGAGCCCTTCCCCTCACCCCCTCTGCCCTCCCCACCCCCTGCAGCCCCTGCCCTTCCCCCTCTGCGTTTCTCACCCCCCTGGGGCCCCTCCCCACCCCCTGGCACCCCCCCGCTCTCCCCGCGCCCCTGGCCCTGGTACCTGCGTGCCCAGCCCCAGCAGGATGAGCATGAAGAAGAAGAGCACGGACCAGAGGGGCGAGATGGGCAGCAGCGTCAGGGCCTCGGGGTAGGCCACGAAGGCCAGGCCAGGGCCATGGTCGGCCACCTGGGAGACGTCCACGCCCAGGTGCTGGGCCATGAAGCCCAGGATGGAGAAGATGACGAAGCCGGCGTAGACGCTGGTGGCGCAGTTGGTGATGCTGATGATGATGCTGTCCCTGCAGGGCAGGCGCGTCAGAGAGCCGGGGGGCTCGGTGCACCGGGGGGCAGGGACCTGGCCTGGCCGGCTGGGGAGGGCTGGGTGCAGTCAGGACGGGGGCTCAGCGCAGACAGAGCAGGGGGAGTGAGAAGGGGTAGGGGGTCTCGGGCCACGGGGGTTGGGGAGAGAATTCACCTGGCAGAGGGTGGGGTTGGGGGAGAGGGGGTGTGGCCTGGGGGGAACACAGCCAGGCGGAGGGAAGCGTGGGGTGCAGTGAGACCGTGGAGGTGGGAGTTGGGGGCATGGCCCAGCGGGAGGGTGAGAGTTCAGGGAGCATGGCCTGGCAGGGTGGGAGTCAGGGGGGCATGGACGGGCAGAGGGCAGTGGGAGTCAGGGGGTGTGGCCCAACAGGGGGTGGGCGTTGAGGGGTGTGGCCCAGAGGGGAGTGGGAATTGGGGAGTGTAGCTTAGCAGGGGGGTGGGAGTAGGGGGGTGTGGTCCAGCAGGGGAGTGGGAGTCAGGGGGTTTGGGTCCGCGGGGGTGGGAGTCAGGGTGTGTGGCTCAGCAGGAAGTGGGAGTCGGGGTGTGTGGCCCAGCAGGGGGGTGGGAGTCGGGGGGCATGGCCCAGCAGGCATGGGAGTCTGGGGGTGTGGCCCAGCAGGGAGTGGGAGTCAGAGGGCAGGGTCCAGGAGGGGGGTGGGAGTCAGGGGCATGGCCCAGGCAGGGGGTGGGAGTCAGGGGGCATGGCCCAACAGGTATGGGAGTCGGGGTGTATGGCTCCAGCAGGGGATGGGAGTCGAGGGGTGTGACCCAGCAAGGGGATGGGAGTTGGGGGGGTGGCTCAGCAGGGAGTGGGAGTCAGGGGCATGACCCAGGCAGGGGGTGGGAGTTGGGGGTGTGGCTCAGCAGGGGGGTGGGAATTGGGGTGTGGCCCAGCAGGGAGTGGGTGTTGGGGGGTGTGACTCAGCAGGGAGTGGGAGTTGGGGGGATGGTGGCCCAGCAGGGGGTGGGAGTCGGGGGGATTGTGGCCCAGCAGGCATGGGAGTCGGGGGTCATGGCCCAGCAGAGGGGTGGGAGTCAGGGGCATGGCCCAGCAGGGGAGTGGGAGTCGGGGGTGTGGCCCAGCAGAGGGGTGGGAGTCGGGGGGTGTGACCCAGCAGGGGGGTGGGAGTTGGGGGGTTTGGCCCAGCAGGCATGGCAGTCGGGGTGTATGGCCCAGCAGGGAGTGGGTGTTGGGTGGTGTGGCTCAGCAGGGAAGTGGGAGTCAGGGGGCAGGGCCCAGCAGGGGGGTGGGAGTCGGGGGCCATGGCCCAGCAAGCATGGGAGTCAGGAGGTGTGACCCAGCAGGGGGATGGGAGTTGGGGGGTGTGACCCAGCAGGGGGATGGGAGTTGGGGGGCATAGCCCAGCAAGGGGATGGGAGTCAGGTGGCATGGCCCAGCAGGCATGGGAGTCGTGGTGTGTGGCGCAGCAGGGAGTGGGGATCAAGTGGTGTGGCTCAGCAGGGGGGTGGGAGTCTGGGGGCGTAGCTCAGCAGGGGAGTGGGAGTCGGAGTGTGTGGCTCAGCAGGGGGGTGGGAGTCGGGGTGCGTGGCCCAACAGGGAGTGGGGGTCGGGTGGTATGGCTCAGCAGGGGGGTGGGAGTCGGGGGCGTGGTCCAGGAGGGGGTGGGAGTCTGGGGGTGTGGCTAGCAGGGTGGGATTTGGGGGGCGTGGCCCGGGCAGGCGTGGCTCACCTGTAGCAGTTGTTGTGGAACTTGTTGTAGGAAGCCATGGTGATGAGCCCCCCCCAGGCGCATCCCAGAGAGTAGAAGATCTGGGAGGCAGCGTCTCCCCAGACCTGGCAGACACAGAGATGTTACCGCTGGCAGAGAGGGCACCGGGGTCTCCCCTACACAATGCCATGGGGCAGGAGCCCAGCCTCCGGTCACCCTCACATCACATAGCCAGTGCTGGTAGCTGGAGATGGCCCAGGGATGGATAGTGGGGGGCTGTGGGTCGGGACTGAGGGGCGCTGGTAGCACTGTGGGCCAGGGGCTGGGCTAGCAGGGGGCCTGGGTTCAGCCTGGGGTCAGGCCCATGTGGGACCCAATGCTGCCTCCTCACAGCTCCTGAGTAGGCCAAGAGTCTCTCCCTTCCCCTCCCGTCTGTCTGTGGGGCAGGGCGGGGGACCTGGTGAACACACTGGGGGCTGGGGACCCAGGTGAGGCGTTCCTGGGGAGTTCACAGCCGGGCCTGAGCACGGGAAGGATCCTGTGCCCCAGGGAGGGGCAGGACCCCTGCCCAGTGGGGACTGACACTGCACTGGTGCTGGAAGGGCAGAGCACCGCCTCCGGCTCAGACCCACCTTGGCATCCAGGATCTTGTCCCATTGGGGCGTCAGGTAGTACATGATCCCGGTGACGGCGCCCTCCAGGGTGATGCCGCGCACAAAGAGGATGGTGAGCACCACGTAGGGGAAGGTGGCTGTGAAGTACACCACCTGGACGGACGGACAGACAGCCACAGCTCAGCCACGGCTCAGCCACGGCCCCCCACCCTCGTCCAGCCCAGCCAGGGAGCGAGGCGGGGACCCCCATGGGCTCAGCTGGGGGCGCCACTTGAACCCACAATGGGGGCTGCCCGGGAACGCGGCTGCTCAGCGAGACCAGGGCCAGGAGGAGGGTGGTGGCGGGGGGAGCCATGTGTGACAAACGTGGGAGTTCTCGGTAATACCCGGAGGAGGAAGCTGTATGGCTCCGTGCCAGCCCCCTTGGCAGAGCTACCCGAGGGGCATCACAGATTTGTTTGCTCCCTAGGACGGGGCGCTCGAGACAGAGGGAGTCAGCCGCGGGCCCAGCACACAAAGCGATCCCCACGATTGACGGATGACCCCGCACTGCGAGGCAGCCGGCCAGGGGATCGCAGCCTGGCGAACGCAGGCGGGGGCAGGGTCTGTGGTACGCGTGGAGACGTGGGTGTGACGAAGCGGGACTGTTCTTAATGTTGCCTCTGAATATTGTGGGGGTGCCTCAGTTTCCCCTAGGCAGTTCTTAAGTATCTAGGGGGTGGGATAAGGGTGTATGATCCTTGCAGAGCCCTAGAGGGCAGGTGTGTGCAGGGGTCTGGACACAAAGAATGGCCGACACCCTGTTTCCTGGCAGCTGATGGCCTGGGCCCTTCCCCCTGCAAGGTGAGAGCTAAAGGGTTGGAGAACAAAGGAATCCGGTGACCTCCTGGTCCGGGAAAGGGACAAAGCCCAGAGGAGAAGGGGCTGGAGAGAGTTTCAGTTTGGGGATGGCTGGGGACCGTGGAATGAAGTGCAAACGTGGTTGTCTGGCTCACTGCCCCCCAAAATGGACCCAGTTGAGGGGTCCTCTTCTCTGCACCTACAAGCTCTGTGTTAGACCATGTTCCTGTCGTCTAATAAACCTTCTGTTTTACTGGCTGGCTGAGAGTAACGTCTGACTGCGGAGTTGGGGTGCAGGATCCTCTGGCCCCCCCAGGACCCTGCCTGGGCGGACTGGCTGTGGGAAGCGCACGGAGGGGCAGAGGATGCTGAATGCTCTGAGGTCAGCCCCAGGAAGGGGGGAGCCGGGTGAGCTGTGTGTCCTGCAGACAGGCTGCTCCCAGAGAGGAGACTTCCCCAGAGTCCTGCCTGGCTTTGTGGGGAGCAGTTCCAGAGCATCGCCCGGGGACACCGTGACAGTGGGGCTCTGACCTGGCACTGCTAGAACCACGGTGTGGGGACAGGGCGGCAGGCGTCTCTCCTGCTAACCCAGCACTCCCGGTGCCAGGCCAGGTGAGTGCCAAACCCGGCCTGTTCGAAGAGGGCTGCCAGGGGTCACGGAGCCCTCCAGAGCATGAGAGTCTTCTCCAGGCGCCTGTGTCGGGGGGTTGCTGCACAGAGCTGCACTGCAGAACGGGGGGCTGGAGCCTGGAGGCGGTGGGGCCGTGGGACTTGCCCTGGAGGAAGGGGGCAGGGCCCCTTGGGGGGCCAGTGCACTGAGGGTTCCTCCAAGGACAGGGCTTAAATTCTCATTGAGTATTTCCTGGAGCCCCCCACCCAGACCCCTCAACATGCTATAAAATTTCTAGGGCCCAGTGGGTGGGGCTGGGAGGGGTGTGTGGGAGCTTGTGGCTTCATCCCTCCAGGGCAGTGGGACTCCGGGCTTTAGTCACGGGGACGGGGGGCAGGGGGTTGCTGGGCCTAGTGGCTTCTACCCCACAGGTAAGAAAATATTTCCTGGAGTTCTGCTCCACACAGCTCCGGCTGGATTGAAGCCCTCTCCAAGGGACAGTCGAAAAGCTGGGGTGTAGCACAGAGCCTGTGGGTCTGGGACCAGGCACAAGGGAAGAGGAAACAAACATGGGGAGGGGGAGGAGCCAGGCTCAGGGAGGGGAGGAGCGATGGAGGGGGAGGAGCCAGGCTCAGGGAGGGGAGGAGCGATGGAGGGGGAGGAGCCAGGCTCAGGGAGGGGCGGGTAGCAGGATGGACTCTACTTGCTTTTCCTGATGACTTGACGCCCTTGAAGAGGCAGAGGAAGACGATGACCCAGGAGATGCCCAAGCAGCCGAGCAGGGGGAGCCGCACCTCGCCCAGGTTCCCGATGTCGTCCGAGAGCTTCAGCACGTATCGCCTGCCCCACGGGGACAGAGAGCGTGAGATGCCAGCCGCCCGTCTGCCTGCCCTCCCGCCCCGGAGCCCCACCCGTCTGCCTGCCCTCCCGCCCCGGAGCCCCACCCGTCTGCCCTGGAGCCCCACCCGTCTGCCTGCCCTCCCGCCCCGGAGCCCCACCCGTCTGCCTGCCCTCCCGCCCCGGAGCCCCACCCGTCTGCCTGCCCTCCCGCCCTGGAGCCCCACCCGTCTGCCTGCCCTCCCGCCCCGGAGCCCTACCTGTCTGCCCCGGAGCCCCACCCGTCTGCCTGCCCACCCGTCTGCCCCGGAGCCCCATCTGTCTGCCCCGGAGCCCCACCTGTCTGCCTGCCCTCCCGCCCCGGAGCCCCATGTCTGCCTGCCCTCCCGCCCCGGAGCCCCACCCGTCTGCCCCAGAGCCCCACCCGTCTGCCTGCCCTCCCGCGCCAGAGCCCCACCCATCTGCCCCGGAGCCCCATCCATATGCCTGCCCTCCCGCCCCGGAGCCCTACCCGTCTGCCTTGGAGCCCCCACTCTGTTCCAAAGCCCCACCCCTCTTCTCTGGAGCCCCGTCCCTCTGCCCCAGAGCCCCACCCTGGACCTCTGCTCTGGCCACAGCAGCCCTGCCTCTCCCCCAGAGCCCTGAGCCCTCTGCAATGGGGACTACAATCCCCTCTGCCCTAGGCAATCAGGCTGTGCCTGGTGAGGCCAGGCTGGGGTCTGCCTCAGGGCCCCATGGGGCTGGCACCTCCAGAACTCCTCGCTGGGGCTGGTGCGCTTGAGCGTGTGGTTGAGGAGCTGGGTGAGGTTGAGGGGGGGCACGACAGAACCATTGGTGGCGTCCAGCACCCCGGTGCAGTCGGGCGTGTTCCAGGGGTTGGTGCAGTAGGTCCAGGGCAGCACCCATGTCATGGAGGAGAAGAAGTAGTAGAAGGCGAGGCAGATCACCACATTGTAGTAGATGCCAATGTACGTGGAGACCACCATCATCCCATAGCCCACACCTGGGGGGACAGGCAGCACGTGAGGGGAGGGGCAGACCTGGGGGGACGAGCATGTACGTGCAAGTGTGTAACAGGAGTGAGGGCAGGGTGAGTGTGCAAAATGAGTGGGGTTGTACCAGAGCAACTATGTGTATGTGCAAGTAAGTGTGCAAAATTGTGTTCACATATAAGTGTTTATTAATGTGTGCAACAAGTGTGTGTCTGCATACAAGACCAATCATGCTGTGATGAAGTGGGACTGTTCTTAATGTTTCCTAAATACTGTAGGGGTGCCTCAGTTTCCCCAAGCATTTCTTAAGTCTCTAGGTGGTGGGATAAGGGGGTGTAATTGTTGCAGAGCAAAGGGCCAGGGTACATAAATGGCAACACTCTGTCTCCTGGCCACTGATGGCCTGGGCCCTTCCCCCCTGCAAGGTGAGAGCTAAAGGGTTGGGGAACAAAGGAATCAGGTGCCCTCCTGGCCCGGGAAAGGGACAAAGCCCAGAGGGGGGGGGGGGCTGGAGAGACAGTTTGGGGCTGGCTGGGGACATGGAGTGACGGGGTTGTCTGGCTCACTGCCCCCCAAAATGGACCCAGCTGAGGGGTCCTCTTCTCTGCACCTACAAGCTCTGGTTAGATCATGTTCCTGTCGTCTAATAAACCTTCTGTTTTACTGGCTGGCTGAGAGTCACGTCTGACTGCGGAGTTGGGGGGCAGGACCCTCTGGCTTCCCCAAGACCCTGCCTAGGCGGACTCGCTGTGGGAAGCGCATGGAGGGGCAGAGGATGCTGAATGCTCCGAGGTCAGACCCGGGAAGGGGGAAGCCGGGTGAGCTGTGTGTCCTGCAGACAGGCTGCTCCCAGAAAGGAGACTTGCCCAGAGTCCTGCCTGGCTTCGTAGGGAGCAGCTCCAGAGCATCGCACGGGGACTCCGTCACACATGCAAACACGTGTGTGCATGTGCATGTACAAGAATGTGTCAGAGCACATGTGATCATACAGGTGAGTATGCAATGAGGCTGTTCAGAGATGAGTGTGTTTGTGTACAGCAGTGAATGTGTGAGTGTGTGCATGTGAATGGACAAGTTGGGTGAGTTTACAGGGTCAAGGGTGTAAGAAAGTGTACACATGAGCATGCAATAAGAGTTATGCACAGGTGAGTGTGCAGGTTGAGTGTACAGAAGCAAGTGTGCCAAAGTGTGTGCAGCCTGTGGGCGTGTTGGTGCATGAGAGGGAACACACATGCACATTTTAATGGTTTAGGAGGAGCATGAATGGGTGGAGCGTGAATAGGTATGTACAAACCTGAGCGTGTGCTCCCAAGAGCATATGAGGGCAGGTGTGTGTGCATGAGTGTGAGCGTGAGCAGGGCTGGGCATGAGCGTGCACACAGCCAGGCATAAGTGTGCACGAGGGGGCATGAACGTGCGCAGCCGGACGTGAGCATGTGATGGGCCAGATGTGAGCGTGTGCAGAGCTGGGTGTGAGCATGTGCTGGGATGGGCATGCGCGTGTGCAGGGGTGGGTGTGAGCATGTGCAGGGGTGGGCATGAGTGTGCACAGGGCTGGGGGTGAGTGTGCACTGAGGGCACAAGAGTGCACAGGGTGGGCATGAGCATGCACAGAGTGGTTGAGAGCATGCACTGGGCAGGGTGTTAGTGTGCACTGGGCAGAGCATGAGCATGTGCAGGGCCAGGCATGAGTGTGTGCAGGGTGGTTGTGAGCATGCACAGGGCAGGTGTGAGTGTGCTCAGGGTGAACATGCAGAGGTTGGGTGTGAGCAGGCATAAGTGTTCACAGGTTGGGTGTGAGCATGGGCAGGGTGGGCATGAGTGCACTGGGGCATACAAAGGGCAGACATGAGTGAGCACTGGGTGGGCATGAGAGTGCACTGGGTGGGTGTGAGCATCCACAGTCTGGGCATGAGTGTGCACAGGGCAGGGGCGCACATGCACAGGGTGGGCATGAGTGTGCAAGTCTTGGCATGAGCGTGCTCGGTCTGGGTGCAAGCGTGCACAGGGCAGGCGTGAGTGTGCCCAGGGTGTGGGTGGGCGTGAGCGTGCCCAGGGTGTGGGTGAGTGTGCACAGGGCAGGTGTGAGCATGCAGAGTCTGGGCATGAGAGTGCGCTGGGTGGGCGTGAATGTGCACAGGGCAGGTGTGAGCATGCACAGTCTGGGCATGAGCGTGCGGTGGGCGGGTGTGAGCGTGCACGGTCCGGACGTGAGTTCCCTCTCACCTTTGAACATGGGGCTGATCCTCCAGACGCCCAGGCAGCCCTGGCTGGCGAACTGGCCGAAGGAGAGCTCCATGAAGAAGAGGGGGATGCCGCAGAAAACCAGCATGATGAAGTAGGGGAACATGAAGGCTCCTGGCGGGAGGCGCAGAGAGGTGAGGGTGGGGCAGGGCCAGGGTGGGCTGGGGCCCATTGCCCTCTGGCCCTGAGAGCCAGCCCTGGCCTGCAATACCAGCTCCCCTGCTGACCCCCGCCCGCTCCCCACAGCCCAGCGACCCTGGCTGACCCCCGCCCGCTCCCCGTAGCCCAGCTCCCCCCTGCCGACCCCGCCTGCTCCCCGTAGCCCCGCTCCCCATAGCCCAGTGCCCCCCTGCTGACCTCCACCCACTCCCCATAACCCAGCATCCCCCTGCTGACCCCCACCTGCTCCACACAGCTCAGCACCCCCTGCTGACCTCCACCTGCTCCCCGTAGCCCAGTGCCCCCTGCTGACCTCCACCTGCTCCCCGTAGCCCAGCACCCCCCTGCTGACCCCCACCTGCTCCACGCAGCCCAGCACCCCCCTGCTGACCCGCACCTGCTCCCCGTAGCCCAGTGCCCCCTGCTGACCCGCACCTGCTCCCCGTAGCCCAGTGCCCCCTGCTGACCTCCACCTGCTCCCCGTAGCCCAGCACCCCCCTGCTGACCCCCACCTGCTCCACGCAGCCCAGCACCCCCCTGCTGACCCCCACCTGCTCCCCGTAGCCCAGTACCCCCTGCTGACCCGGCCTGCTCCCCATAGCCCAGCACCCCCTGCTGACCCCACCCACTCCTGCTGCCAGGCCACACTGGGGCACGCACCTCCCCCGTTGCGGTAGCAGAGGTAGGGGAAGCGCCACACGTTGCCCAGCCCCACGGCGTAGCCCACACTCGTCAGCACAAACTCAATCTGGTTGGTCCAGTTGCCCCGTTTCACGTTCTCATCTCTCTTGGTCACCTCCCCAGGGACGGCGCCATTCTGCGGAGAGAGGGGGCAGGTGCCATTAGCAATGGGGTACCCCCCAGGGCCCTGCCCAGCTGGAAACAGCCCCCCCATGGGAGAAAATGGGGGAGGGGAGATACTGCGCTACGCAGACAGCTTCCCCCCCACCCCAGCCCCCGTGGCTGCTCCAATCCTCCTCCCTAGATGTGGGGGCCCCCAGCCCTGCAGGGATGGGGGAGGACCCCGCCCCTTTAGGGAGGAGGGGGACCCTGGCTCTGCAGAGAGGGGGAAGGGGAGGGGGACTCCAGCCCCTGCAGGGGGAGGAGGCAGTGGGTCCCCAGCTGTGCCCCCTCCCCCCCCGGCCGCCCGGCTGCAGGGAAGCAGGAGTCTGCGACTCATACAAAGCAGGGCTGAGCTGAGGCAGCACAAAGCCGCCTCTGTTCCCACGGCCCCCCCGCCCCCCGCGCCCCGGCCCAGCCTGCGGGGCCGCGCTAGGCAGCTGGAGCCTCCGGCACGGTGAGCCTGGAGCCGCGGGGGGAGGAGATTGACCCCCCAGCCCCCACCACATCCACAGGTGGGTGGCAAAGTGACACCCCCAAGGGTGGGGACAGGAGCAGTGCCAGGAAGCTGGCACTGGGGGGCTGGGGGCCAGGACTCCTGGGTTCCCACCCCAGCTTAGGGAGCAGGATCTAGGGCAGGGGCTCTCAGCTTTGCTAGGCTCCTGTACCCCTTGCAGAAGCTGAGGTGTGTGGCACCCCCCCCCCAAGTTACACCTCACTTAAAAACCACTTGATCCAGACTCAGATATGAAACTATAGAAGTGCCCCAGCTGATGGTACTGGACCATTTCCTCCATGCTCCTGTTACCGAATCAGGAGAACTCAATGGCCTGGAATATAACACTGGCCTTATGTGTCAGTGTGTAGCACACCCAGCACTAGACACAACTCCCTGACTGTGCAACTGGAGCTTGTACTGACTCGGCTGGTGCTTCTCATTGGCCCAGGCAAATCCCTTCCCCCCAGAAGAGCTCGGGGTCCCCCAGGATACATGCACCCATGACTGAGACCCACTGTGCTATGGGAAAGTGTCTCCCTCTGTCTTCTTGTGCTGGGAGGACAAGAGCCCCGACCTCTCTTCTCCGGCCCAGTCAGCAGGGCCGTGGGTCTCAAGCTGGGGTACCCCTGGGGCACGCAGAGGTCCTGCAGGGGGCATGTCAACTCATCTAGGTGAGAGTTTTTCACGCTGGGGTTGTGACTCCCAGGGGGTTACAGGGCAGGTTCAGGGGGCTGGCATTAAGGGGCAAGTGCCCAGGGCCCCAAAACACAGGGCCCCTGTGTGATGAAGCGGGACTGTTCTTAATGTTTCCTCTGAATAGTGTGGGGGTGCCTCAGTTTCCCCTAGGCAGTTCTTAAGTATCTAGGGGGTGGGATAAGGGTGTATGATCCTTGCAGAGCCCTAGAGGGCAGGTGTGTGCAGGGGTCTGGACACAGAGAATGGCCGACACCCTGTTTCCTGGCAGCTGATGGCCTGGGCCCTTCCCCCTGCAAGGTGAGAGCTAAAGGAGAACAAAGGGATCAGGTGACCTCCTGGCCCAGGAAAGGGACAAAGCCCAGAGGAGGAGGGGCTGGAGGGGGAGGCAGTTTGGGGCTGGTTGGGGACGTGGAGTGAAGTGCAGACGTGGTTGTCTGGTTCATTGCCCCGAAAATGGACCAGGCTGAGGGGTCCTCTTCTCTGTACCTACAAGCTCTGTGTTAGACCATGTTCCTGTCGCCTAATAAACCTTCTGTTTTACTGGCTGGCCGAGAGTCACGTCTGGCTGCAAAATTGGGGGGGCAGGACCCTCTGTGGCTTCCCCAGGACCCTGCCTGAGCAGACTCTCTGTGGAAAGCACACGGAGGGGCAGAGGATGCTGAATGCTCCAAGGTCAGAACCAGAAGGTGGAAGCCAGGTGAGCTTCTTCCCCTGGAGACAGGCTGCTCCGAGAGAGAAGAGTCCTGCCTGGCTTTGTAGGGAGCAGTTCCAGAGCATCGCCTGGGAACTCTGTGACAACTGGTGTCAGCGGTGGGATGTACCACACCCTGTGGCTGGCGCTTCCTGCAGTAAGTGACTGTGGAGCAGTAAAACGAAGGGGGATTGACAAGGACCAGGTGTGCTGAAGGCTCAGAGAGGAGCGGTTTCGGGGGGTGGTTAACCCCTGGGAGTGTCAGACCAGCGAGAAGGACTGTGCAGTAATGGGGTCCCCCTGGGGACTGCGGTGAGCAGTCTCAGGGGCAGAGTAGCCTGCGGCTTGGCCCTGGGAGAGAGAAGGACTCTTGCAGTAACAGGGCTCCCCTGGGGATTGCAACGAGCGGTCCCAGGGGTGGATGAGTCTGCAGCTCGACCCTGGCAAAGAGGTGGTGACCTTGAGAAAGGCCGGCACACTAGGGGTTCTCCCTGGAAACCGTGGGGAGCTGAGAGCCCACAAGCCTGGGAGTCCACAGCAACTTGGAAAGAGTAGAGTGATGGCCTGTCACCATCTCCTTAAGAAGGACATTGTAACCCTGTGCAAAAAGAGAGGGTTGCGCATTGGAAAGTTCACCAAGGCACAGTTAATTGTGCAGCTGGAGGAGGATGATCACTCTAAGGAGCAGATTCCTGACCAAATGGGGCTATAGCAGGATCTGGGAGCAGCTGGAGTGGTAGCCAGGCATCCCCAAGACACCTGTCCCCGACCAGACGGGGGTCTTCATGATTGGGTTCCCCATCGGGGGATCGGAGACTTGCCACTTTTAGGTCTGTAATCGAGGGACCAAAGAGATTGAAGTGTTCTCCGACTGGTTTTTGAATGTGATAATTCTTGACGTCTGATTTGTGTCCATTTATTCTTTTACATAGAGACTGTCCAGTTTGACTAATGTACGTGGCAGAGGGGTATTGCTGGCACATGATGGCATATATCACATTGGTAGAATTATAACAGTCAAAAACTAATTGGAGAACACTTCAATCTCTTTGGTCACTCGATTACAGACCTAAAAGTTGCAATTCTTCAACAAAAAAGCTTCAGAAACAGACTCCAACGAGAGACTGCTGAATTGGAATTAATTTGCAAACTGGATACAATTAATTTAGGCTTCAATAGAGACTGGGAGTGGATGGGTCATTACACAAAGTAAAACTATTTCCCCATGTTATTTCTCTCCCCCATCATTCCTCAGATGTTCTTGTCAACTGCTGGAAATGGCCCACTTTGATTATCACTACAAAAGTTTCCCCCCCACCACTCTACTGCTGGTAATAGCTCACCTTATCATCTAAGTGATCACTCTCATTACAGTGTGTATAGTAACACCCATTGTTTCATGTTCTCTGTGTATATTAATCTCCCCACTGTATTTTCCACTGAATGCATCCGATGAAGTGAGCTGTAGCTCACGAAAGCTTATGCTCTAATAAATTTATTAATCTCTAAGGTGCCACTAGTACTCCTTTTCTTATTCCTGGGGTGGTGAGACCCTGGGACAGAGAGAACTGTTGTCAGGCCCTGGGTGGTGCAGCCTCACCAGATGTGGAGGGTCTGTGTTAGCTGGGTGAGGATCCCAGGGATGAAGCCCCTCGTCCTGCCTATGGCCCAGATCCCTGTGCAGACCCAGGAGGGGTGGGGCTGGCTGGTCATTGGGGTTCTCCAGGATACCAGCTGCGAGACCCTGTTGTGGGGTGACTGTGTCTCTTTGGGACAGGATCCAGGCCCTGCTCCTGTAACGGCCAAGGGTTTGAATTTGAATCCAGGGAACCAATCAGTGGAGAGGGAAATGGTCAGTGAAAATGCAGATGACCTGGCTAGCAGCAGGGAGGAGCTGCTAGGCTCAGGATACCTGCCTGCCTGTAACCAGCCCCCTGGGGCTGGGTGGGACAGAGAGATGCTCCCTGCCCCCCTGCACACTGGAGAAGGGGTTTAGGGGGCTCACGCTGGCTCTGATGCTGTAAGGAGAGCAGAGAGCTCACTGCCTACCCCCACTGGGACAGCAAGGGCAGCGCTGAGCACAGTGGGAGCTGAGACCCCAGCTCAGGTGGGGGGACCCACAAGCAGGGCGGGTCGGCTGCCAACCAGGTTTGCCTTGTCCAGAGGTGCTGCTGGGAAGTGATCCCACGGCAGGGAGGGAGCGACTAGGGACAGGATTCAGCGGGGCTGTGACCCCAGGCCCAGCCAGTGAGAGGGGAGACGGGGTAGCTGAGTTTGCAGAGCAGAACAGCTGGGTAGTTAATCTCTCGAGAGTGCAGGGGATGGCAGGTCTATTCTCATCTCTAGACGCTTTGGATAGGACTTGTCGTCTCTCAGTGAATTTAACATCTAGTTCCTCGTGGAAGCAGAGGTTGGTAAGGGAAGGACAACAGAGCTTTGAGAGCACAGCTTGTAAAAGGGAACCTGAGAAGGGTAACTGCCATTTGCTGGAAGTAGCTCAGGGTAGTGAGACGAGCAGCAGTTTGTCTGTTGGGAGTGGCAAGGTGCTTGGTAAGGAAAGTCTGGATGAGCCTAGGCAGCCTTGAGGGCTGATGGCTTTGTCTAGTCAGCAGGGTGGGAAGGTGAGGAGAGTGGAAGATGAGTGTCCCTGGACCTTACCTGTTAGCTGGGTGGAGAATTGGGACAGGGAAGGAAACGTGCCTGTGTCTGTCAGGGGTATTGACTTGCCTATGGAGGGAGCTACCCCGGTCTCCAAGCAGTTGTCTGTGAACAGCCCTGTGTGCTGGGACCAGGGGAATGAGATCCCGAGCTGTGTGTCTGGGAAAGGAGAAAGTGTGTCCGGCTCTTTGTCTGTGGAGCAGACAGAAGGGGCCTTTCAGCCTGTGATGGTGGAGAATAGTGCAGTTGTCTCAGAGTTGGTTCTGGATTCAGCTAAAGCCCAGGAAGGGAATGGTCCTAAGTTTGTGTCTGCTCGGGAGAATGGCCCTGTAACTAGGTCGCATCCAGTTAATGTCTATGTACAATCCCAGAAGCCAGACAATTCTGGTGCTTGTATTTTGCCTGTTGCTAGTATGTGGCTGGGAAAGGGCGTAGCAACTCTGTCTAATCAGGTTTCAGAGTAGCAGCCGTGTTAGTCTGTATCCGCAAAAAGAAAAGGAGTACTTGTGGCACCTTAGAGACTAACAAATTTATTTGAGCATAAGCTTTCGTGAGCTACAGCTCACTTCATCGGATGTGTGGAAACCTGTAGCAAGAAGGAAAAGATTCCTGAACTTGTGTGTGGCAAAGGGAAGGAGAAGGCTTCCAACCTTTTATCTAGGAAGTCTGTGAGTTTGCCTGAAAGGGGATTGTGTAGGAATCCGCCTGATGGGCCAGAGGTGATTCTGGATGTAAGCGAGACCCAGAAAGAGTCTGTTGTGGCTCAGGAAAGTGTTCCTCTAGAGCAAGCCCTAGGTGAAGAGGGTAAGGGCAGAATTTCTGTGAAGGGTGAATTGTTGCATAGAAAAACCCCTAGGGAAAGGAATCCTCCTGGAGTCTTTGCAAGCAGTTTACTGCAACTGAAGGGTGTGAAAGTGATTTAACCAAGAAAGTTTCAGTTCCTAACAGCCAGAAATTTTTTGTGGTGAATCCTGTTGAAGGATCCAGTGTGGATGGCTTTGAGAAGGTCTCAGAGGGAGTGAAAGCTGTTAAGAAAGTTAAACAGTCCTCTAACCAAGTGGCTGTGTTTGGCCAGCTTGTTGGGGAGCCAAGGTTGTTGAGAAAGGGACGTCTCCATGCTGATTCTGTAAGTGAACAGTCTGTGTTCCAGGTGAGGAGGGTGCTGGGCTGCCTCAAGGAGGCAGGACTGATGGTAAAAGCTGGAAAGTGTAAGGTGGAGATAATCAGAGAATGGCCTGTTCCCCAGACCAAGAAACAGGTCCAGGCCTTTATTGGGATGGCGGGGTACAGCTGGAGGTTTGTACCCCGCTTGAGCTCCCTAGCTGCCCCCACCACTAAGCTATGTAAGAAGGGGAAGCCAGACGAGCTGGTCTGGACCAAGCAGTGCCAGAGGGCTCTCTGTGCGGTGAAGGAGGCTCTAATCCAGGGCCCAGTAAATCTGGTAAACCCAGTCTTTGCCAAGGCCTTTATAGTGTTCACCGACGCCTCAGACACAGGGCTGGGTGCGGGGCTGATGCAAGCCGATGCTAAGGAATGGGAGAGATGCTGGGGCATCCATGGAAATATTGCTGGGGTCAAACTTCCCCAGGTCACTGGCTAAAGTGACCTCGCTCAGTTTGGCCTCGAGGGTGGAGAGATGTGACGAAGTGGGACTGTTCTTAGTGTTTTCTCTGAATAGTGTGGGGGTGCCTCAGTTTCCCCTATGCAGTTCTTAAGTATCTAGGTGGTGGGATAAGGGTGTATGATCGTTGCAGAGCCCTAGAAGGCAGGTGTGTGCAGGGGTCTGGACACAGAGAATGGCCGACACCCTATTTCCTGGCACCTGATGGCCTGGGCCCTTCCCCCCTGCAAGGTGAGAGCTGAAGGGTTGGAGAATAAAGGAATCAGTGACCTCCTGGCCCAGAAAGGGACAAAGCCCAGAGGAGGGGGGGCTGGAGGGGGAGGCAGTTGGGGCTGGTTGGGGACATGGAGTGAAGTGCAGATGGGGTTGTCTGGCTCACTGCCCCCCAAAATGGACCCAGTTGAAGGGTCCTCTTCTCTGCACCTACAAGCTCTGTGTTAGACCATGTTCCTGTCGTCTAATAAACCTTCTGTTCTACTGGCTGGCTGAGAGTAACGTCTGACTGTGGAGTTGGGGGGCAGGACCCTCTGGCTTCCCCAGGAGCCTGCCTGGGCGGACTGGCTGTGGGAAGTGCACGGAGGGGCAGAGGATGCTGAATGCTCTGAGGTCAGCCCCAGGAAGGGGGGAGCCGGGTGAGCTGTGTGTCCTGCAGACAGTTGCTCCCAGAGAGGAGACTCCCCCAGAGTCCTGAATGGCTTTGTGGGGAGCAGTTCCAGAGCATCGCCCGGGGACGCCGTGACACCCTGCAATGCTAAGTTATTTGCTTTTGCCGTGGGCCATGGGGCTCAGGCTCCCACCAAGGCTCCTAGAGCAAACCCAGCTCAGGGCTCACACTGAAATGGCGGGACAGAGTCACCTGCTGTGATAGGTGCAGGCTCAGACGGAGGAAGGCAGATGGCTCAGCAGCAGCGCGCTGGGACACTGTGTGTCCAGGGCTGATTTGGGAGCAAGTCACTTCTAAGGGAGGTGAAATGTGGGGTCCAAAGACAAGCCAGCTCCCTGCCAGGGGTCCCAGGCTGGGAAGGCTGAGAAGCGCTGCCATACAGCATGTGTTAGCCTGCGGAACTAGCTGCCACAGGGAGTTGTCGAGGTCACAGGCTCAACTCAGAGAGGGATGAGGTGTGTGTCGGGGTGACAAACAGCCCAGAGTCATCACAGTTCACGCTCACGCAGAGCACTGGGCGGGGCGGACCCCCCTCTCCAGGGTAGGGTCCCGAAGCCATACTCTGTCCATGAGGGTCAGGGTGGGCCCTGGGTGGGGGATCGTCCCCCATCTGCTGCTGCGTGGCTCCTGCTCCCCCATCCACATATGGTGCTGGGCATTGCCGATGCTGGGACAAGGGGCTGCCTGGGCCATGGGCAAGCGTGCCCGGTGAGCCCTGCATCCCGATGCTCAGAGCCCACGGGGACAGGGCTGCAGATGTCCTGACGAGACAGGGGGCAGTAGCAAGGTTGTGCAGGCACCCGGCCCACCCTGCTGGGAGGGGGGGGAATCGGGAGGGGTACCTGGGTTCTAGGTCACCCAGGGCACCACCAGAGGGGAGATCAGACCAGCTCCTGGGGGGTGACAAAATCCTTGGGGGAGCTCTAGGCCCTCCTGCAAGCCCCACCCCGTGCTGTGAGAGAAGTCCCTGGCACCCCTGCCCAGTGAACGCACAGCAAAGATTACGGGGCCTGATGGCTGCTCTTCGTTACGCCTGTGTCCAGCTTTGCACCCTCCAGCAGGGGCCTTCGGCCCTGCCCCATGGCACCAAGAGCTCAATGGCAGGGCGGGAGCTGGATGCCCAATGCCAGGTGGGCACTTCCAGCACATCCCAGAATGAGCTCATTCTCTGGGGGCAAGAATGGCGCTTTGTCCCAGGCCCAAGGCCCCCTCCTGCTGCAGGGCGGCCAGTGTCAGTGCTGTCTTGAGCTCACAATGCAGCCTCACACCAGGGCCCAACAAAGGAGCGGCTGCGGCTGGCGGCAGCCTGGGGGGCCCAGCACCCCTGGCCCTGGGCAGGGCAGCTCCCTGCGAGCGGGGGGCACACAGCATGCTCCGTGACCTCGCCCTCGGCCTGGCTGGCACCTTGCACCAGGGCCTGCCGGAGCCCAGCCCCCCGGTGCCCTCACTCAACATGGCTGGGCCGGCTTCGGTTTTGCCCCATGTGCCCTGGCCCAGGCTGAACTGATTCGCCTCCACAGGCGCAAGAGAGCCCCTACCCACCCCAGAGTTGTTGGGAGGGGAGCCCCCAGCTCCGGTGAACCCCCTCTGCTCACTGGCTGCGCCCCTGTGTCCTGCATACAGGCTCCCCCTCCAGAGACACAGCACCACCGCACCCGTCTCCTGCTCCCCGCCTGACCCTGGCCTTGCCCCTGCGGAGCAGTGGCCGCTCTGAGCAACCCCCAGCCCAGCCACCCCCACGGAGGCCAGCCAGGTATGGGGAGGGGCCCCCCACCTGCCACAGCTCCCACCAGGTGAGCTCCCAGGCTGGGCCTGGCAGTGACCCCAGGCCAGCACCCCGATGCCCAGCTGGATAGGGAGACGGCACCCCAGGGCTTTAGGGGATCTGTGTCTCCTTGCCCCAGGGGCGTGGGGCAGGGGCTCCAGGCGAGCTCTCGGCCCTGCCCTGGGAGCTGAGGGGACGCCAGCCATTCGCCCCGCACCACGTGTGGCCTCCGATCACTAACAGCTGCTGCGAGCGCCCTGCCAATGCAGCCGTGGCTTCGGATCTGCCTCAGGCGCGAGGGCGCCGGACCGTGTTATTCCATTAGCGCCCGGAGCAGCCGGGCGGCTGCAGCCACTTATCCGGCACGGCTCGGCCAAGCCAGCATCTGCTAAGAGCCGCCCAGCCCCACCACCGCTGCCCCCCAGCCGAGCCCCAGCCTGGGCAGGGGGACGAGCGGGATGTCCTACCCACAGAGAGAAGCCACAGCCCCATTGAGACAGTGGGGATACTGGCCCCATGGCTGTGAATGGGGGTCCCTCAGCTCACATGGCATGGGAGGGGGCACTTCGGGGCTCTCTTCTCCCAGCCTGCCCCATTCTCGGTGGGCCCCCAGTCCCTGCCCTGCCACATGCCACATGGGGCACTCAGAGCCCAGCAGATCTGGACTGGGGCGCTTGGCCCTCCCTGCTGCTGCGCACCGGGGCCCAGGGTGGCTGTCCAGCCCCACACGCTACGGGAGGCTGCCAGTCCATGCCCCGTCCTGCCACTCCCAGAGCCTTCGGTGCTGACCAATGGGGGCTGTGTGGGAGCCTGGCCTCGGGGGGCAGGAAGTGACCCTAACTCCCATCCTGGCAAGCTCGAGACATGAGGCTGGCCCTGCATGTGACTGGGCCACACAGCTGCATGCCCCATTACCGGGCTTACATGCTTGGCTGCCCAGCCTGCATGGGTGGCACGAGGTGCACAATTGCGCAGGGATTTCAGCATGGAGCTGTGGGCAGAGTGCAGCACCCGGCTCGTCTCTGCAGTGCCCGGCTGGGGGAACAGCTGCACACATCTCCTGCAGCCCCTGCAGTCCTCCTCCATCCCGCTGGCCCTTTCCTCTGCCCTCCGGCCCTGCCCGGGCCCCTCACGCCTCCCACAGGCAGGGAGCCGGGGCTGGCACAGGCAGCGAGCAGGTCTCCCTGGGTGCTGCCAGCCTCTCTGCGAGACGGGGTGTGCTGGCCCTGACCTCTTTGCCGGGGGAGGAGGCCCGGGGGATTGGGGGGGGGGCTGTGCAGCCCACGAGCGCAGGCTAATCGCCTGATTGACTTGCAGAGCCGTGGAAGAACCGCTAACGAGGCTGGCTGCTGTTCAGCCTAATCAGCAGCAGCATGCCTGGGCCAGGGGCTGGGCACTGCCCTCGCGAGGGGCTGGGCGCCCAACCCGCAGGTGAGGCCACGAGGGGTTGGGTTCAGACCCAGGCGATGACCCTGGGAGCAGCCGTGCCAGGGGAGTGCCCGGTGCCTGGCATGGGGGGCCCTGGCTCCATGGGCTGCCCCTTGCAGCTCTAAGGGGGGCAAGGGGGCAAAGCAGCCTGTCAGGCCAGACCCAGCGCCCTGGCCTCGGCCCCTGCCACGAGGCCCTATCTGCCCCCCTGCCTTGGCAGACAGGGCCCTCAAGCTCTGCTCCTGGGGGAGGGGGCCCAGAGCCCAAGTCCTGCTCATCCTACGACCTCACGGGGCGTGATGGTGCCACAGTCATGCCCAGCCAATGAGATGTGGCAGGATGCCAGGGCTGTGCCTATGGCCCTCACCCCGCCTTGGACCTGCCTTGGCCTCGGACAGGCACCTGGGCTCCCTGTCTGGGCCCCCTGGGAGGACCCCTGCCCCGGGAGAGATGCGCCAACGCCTGTCGTGAGCCCAGCCGCAGGCAGTGCCAGTGCGCAGCCAGGCCTGTCAGACAGGGGCACCCCGCTGCCCCGCGCGCCAGGGAGCACGGCAGCCCATCCCAGCGCAGGCCCGAGCTGTTGGCACCCACTGCCCCGTGCCCCCCACTGCTTGGATCCCGCACGCCCCGGCCCCTGCCTCCCCAGCTCGGTCCCACAGCCAGCCATGGACAGGCCCCCGCCTGCCTCACCCCGCAGCCTGCAAGGACACACGCACCCACTCCCCTGGGCCATTTCAGCCCTGAAGCAAACACAGCCATAGCACAGTCCGCACTGGGAACCCAGCAACCGGCGTAACCAGAGCCCCTGCCCCCCATGGGCCCTGGCACCAGCCCAGCTCGAACGTGGCTCTGCTCTGAGCCCTGATGCATAGGGGGCCTCGCTCACAGCCAGGCCCCTCGGACTGAGTCCGGCTGATGGCATTGGGTGCTCACACACACACACACACACACACTCACATATGCACACTCACATTTGCATGCACACACACATGTGCACATACACACACAAACGTGCACACACACACACATGCTTACACGCACACACCTGCACTGGTGCAGGTCCACACACACACAGGAGCCAGCTTATCCCAGCCCTTTGCCCTCCCTGGTGCCGGAGCGTCACCCTTCACACCGACGCTGGTGGGGTGGGCCAGGGCCAGGCGCTCACTCCCACAGGCCCCGGCGGGAAGGGACTTTCCCGACATCACACATGGGCTAGGCGAGAACCCAGGCGTCCTGGCTCCTTCGCCAAACACCCCTCCCCCCCAGGCTGGCCCAGTGAGCAGCACGCGAGGGCGGCCAGGCGGGCACCATGGCCCAACATGCTCCCAGGCCCGGCACAGTCCCCAGCTCATAGTCTCAAAGGGCAGAAGGGGCCATCGTGATCTGGTCTGACCCGCACATGGCCCAGCCCCTCACCCCCCTTCCTGTAACAGACCCCGACCTCTGGCTGAGTTGCTGATGCCCTCAAATCACAGTATGAGAATCTGCCATTTACCCTCCTTCAAACCAGCGAGTGCCCTGTGCCCCGTGCTGCAGGGGACGGCGAAATGCCCCCGCGGTCTCTGCCAGTCTGACTCAGGGGAAATTCCTTCCCCACCACAAACCTGGTGACCAGATAGACCCTGAGCGTGGCAAGACCCCCCCCCCCGCCCAGCGAGACACGCGGGAGAGAGGTCTCTGCAGTGACTCAGAGCCCTCCCCACCTAGTGCCCCATCCCCGCCTGCTGGGATGGCCCCACGGATGGGGGGAGGGTGTGCTGGAGCACACACAGCCCTGGTCTGGCCCCAGGCAACAGCAACCAGCCTGTCTGGTTTGGATCCTGCCACAGCAGCCTGCTCCCCACACGCCTGCCCCAGGCAGCCCCGCCCGGCCGTGCGCCCCATCTCCTGGGACTGGGGTCTGGGCAGACAGGGAGAATTAGCCGAGGGCCAGACTCCCTGCAGGGAGCTCCAGGCGCTGTCCCACCTCCCAGCGTCTGGGGCCACAAGTGTTTCCTGGGCCAGACTCATCCCTGACCTGACCCCAGTGCAGGGAGTGGGAAGGGGCAGCCCCTGCAGGGTCACTAGGCCAGACTGCCCCGAGTCACAACCGCGTCTCAGTCGGGAGTCACCCCAGGCACCGCAGGGGGAGGAGCGGGCCACCAGGCCCAGGCTCTGGGCCAGCTGCCCCCTCTGTGAGCCAGGGCACCCTGGGCACCGAGAACGCCCCCCCCATCATCAGCCTCTGGTGCCAACCTCACAGCTGGTTCCCATGGGGATGGCTGGGAGGTCACAGGCAGAGAGCTGGGGGGACAGTGAGGTATAACTAGATGCTAATTAAATGTTTCTAAATAGCCAGTTCCCAGCCCTTCCCCCAGCAATCCCTTTCCGGGGACACCCCCCAGCTCCGCTGAGGGAAGGGGACGCTGCACTGAGGGGGCCTTCCTGGGCCAGCCTGCCATCCTCTGGGTCCCAACCCTGCCCTGGGACAGGGAGCCCCACTGCAGCGCAGGCTCTGGGGAGGGGGTGCTGGGCTGACAGTCCAGCCACAGGGGCGGGGGGCTGTTCGGCCCATGTGTCCTCCTCCCTTGGCAGCTCCTGGAGCCCGCCAGTGGGGGGCACTGCCTGCCCCGGGCCCATCTGCTCCTGCTCCTCTAGCTGCGCAGGGACAAAGGCGCTCCGGGCTTGGCTGCAGGGGACGGCTCCCCCCAGCCTGCACCTCCTACGGCAGCTCGGGGCCCGGGCTGGCACTGGGCCCCTTCCGCCCGCAACCCCAGTGCCACGCGAACCCAGCCACGGATCCCCTGCTGCAGCCTGGGAGCAGGCTGGGCTCCACCCCAGCAGCGGGCACGACTGTCTGCGTCACAGGCCGCCCGAGAGGGGCAGATGAACACAGCAAATGTGTGTGTGTGTAACTGTGTGTAACTCTGTGTGTGTGTAAAAAGAAAAGGAGTACTTGTGGCACCTTAGAGACTAACAAATTTATTTGAGCATAAGCTTTCGTGAGCTACCCTGAATGCTACACTGAATGCATCCGATGAAGTGAGCTGTAGCTCACAAAAGCTTATGCTCAAATAAATTTGTTAGTCTCTAAGGTGCCACAAGTCCTCCTTTTCTTTTTGCGGACACAGACTAACACGGTTGCTACTCTGAAACCTGAGTGTGTGTGTAACTGCATCTGTGTGTGTAATTGTGTGTGTAACTGTGCATCTGTGTGTAACTCTGTGTGTGTAACTCCCCTCCCCCAGCTTTGCTGGTGCCCCTCACTCCCGACCCACAGCCCCTGCTAGCCCAGCTTGGGCTCCCCACACGAGGGCCTGTCTACATGGAGATATCTGAACCGATGCAAACCCTGGTGTGGATGTGCTGACTCCACCAAGCCATGGCTCTGCCAGCCCCGGAGATGCAAAGACCCTGCAGCCAGATTGCGCCATGTCCCAACCGCCCGACCAGTTTGAGGGAAGCTCAGCTTGCCCATCAGGGCCCTGGGCTTCCATCCTCCCCACGTCCCCAGCAAGAAGCTGAGGCCATTCACATGGGGAGTGCCCTGCCCAGACACCCCAGCCCTACAGCTCCCCTTGGATTGGCTTTAACTTCCTAAGCAGATACACGGCTATTAAAGGGTTGCTGCGTTCTAGCCCAGAGCTGGCTGCATCTCAGTGATGGGAGCGTGCAGGAGCCCACCGCGCTGGGGCCAGGAGGGAGCGAGGGCCCAGGTGACAGAGCCACAGACTTTCAAGCAGGTCATTCCCCTCCCTTCCCAAAATCCCCAGCTGGAGGCTCTGTTCCTGCCTGGTGATTCCACCCCTTGCTCCTGGATGGTGCGACCTGGGGCCAGGCGCTGCCTTCAAGGGCTGTCTCCATCTGCTCTGCTGAAAGGAAACTGAGGCACAGAGTGGGACCGAGTCACTGCAGCCAATGGCAGGCAAAGGCAAGGAGCTTGGTCCCTGGGCAGGGCAGCACTTGCTCAAAGCCCTTGTCTGCCATGGAACGGGTCAGGGCTGCTCTGCCCCAGTGGGCACAGGATGGCACCACAGCACTAGGGGACTGCAGCAGCTTGGCCGGGTCAGACATGCTGGGCACCAAGGGGCACCAACTTAATTACACCCTCAAGCGAAGAGTGCCTCCCCATGCCCAGCCCTCCCCCCACGTCCCGCTCTCCAGCCTATAACCTGGGCACCAGCAACTCAGACCCACCCCCGCCTCCTCTGGGCCAGGCTGGGTCTGAATCTCCCCGATTCTCTCTGCAGGACACCTGGAAGATGCGGCCTTTGCTACTGGTTCAAACCCTCAGACAGGCTGGTCTCCCGGCTCCCCTTGGGCCCATTACTGCGGGCACGACAAATGCAGCCCTGCCCCGCTCAGCTCCCTTCAGAGCCCAGCTACAAGGCTCCCACTCCTCGTCTGGCTCTTTGCCCACAACCCTTCTCTCTGCAGCCCCCCACAGCCTGCCCCTTCTCAGCCATCTGCTCGGCCTTACCCAGCACCTACCAGTCTGAGGGGTCGGCTCCCGCCAGCCCCTGCGCCCACGTGTCAGATGTTCAAACCAGCCCCTCTGTGCTCCCCCCGGCTCCGCATTGCAGGGGCAGCTCCCCAGACATGCCAGCTTCTCAGCCTCCTTCCGAGCCCTGCTGAGAACCCTCCTCTGCCTTCGTACCTGCGGACATGGCTGGGGCAGGCCACTGGCGCTGAGACCCTGCCTCTCCTGCTGCCCAGCATCGCCTGTCTCCTTGTCTCCCCCATCTGCACCCAGCTTTTGCTTCTTATCTTATGCTTGGATCGTCAGCTCCCCGGGGCAGCGGAAGTCTGTTTGTACAGCGCCTAGCGCAGCGGGACCTGCTCCTGATTGGGGTCTCCTCTCACTCGTGTGGGACCGTCAGGGGGTGGGGGGTGCAAACACCCTGGCTTTGAATAAGGGGATGCCAGCCCTGCCCGCAGGTAATGACGGAGGTGGGCTCACCTAAACTCCACCCAAGCCTTGCCCACAGGCGCTGTCACTAGGCTGGTGCTGTCACTAGGCTCCAGGGTTAACGGCACAGTGAGGGTAGCGCACCAGGCTGGGCACAGATATCCCTGCCAAGGTCCCAGCGAGGCACTGTGTCCACAAACCAGAACTGAAATCCTGCACGAGCTGAGGAGCCCCACAACACAATGACCCCCCATGCACCTCCCCATGCCCACAGCCCCAGCCCCACCAGTTTCACAAAGCCCAGACAAAACTGGGTGTGATGGGGGGCTGGGTGTGATGGGGGCCAGGTGTGAGGAGGAGGGGGCTGGGTGTGACAGGAGCTGGGTGTGACGAGGGCCGGGTGTGATGGGGAGGGGGCCGTTCACATGGCTGCCCTGCCCCATGCGGCCGTGCTGGGATCTAGTCAGTGCCCTGGTCCCAGAGAGGTGTGTGAGAGAAGCCGAGGAAGGCAGCTCCCCCCGGCCAGCCCAGGGGCCCGTGTGGCCCGGAGCCAGGCCCCAGCTGGGCACAGGAGGGTGGCTCTCGGCTTGGGGAAGGCTGGTGTCCCTATGAAGCCAGCCGGGGGGACATATCATTCTGCACCTCTGTCCCCTGAGACACCCCCGGCACATCCAGCCCACCCAACCCCTGGATCCGGGGCAGGGCTGAGGAGTTCATCCCCACGTGCGACCCCCAGGCCTGTTCCTTGCTGCCAGCCGGGCAGGGACAATGCCATTCTTCAGCCTGGGTCTCATCTCCCTGGCGCGGGCTGTGGGCACAAAGGGGCTGTGGGGAAGAGCGTGTTCCCTGCCAGGCAGCTCCCTTCACCTGGGCCCCGTCCCTCCACCCGGCTACCCACTGACCTGTTCAGTGGGGCAGGGATGGGCCTGGCCGCCAGCGCCTGCCATCCTGGGGGAGACCCTCGGAGCCGCTATTCTTCTGCAGCCTCATTCACACCCCTGGGCTCAGCGCGGCCAGCGAGCGAGCGGCCCCGGCCCCTCCCCTGCGTGCTCCTCACTCGCTCGGTGACTTGGCATTACTTTTGACTCAGCTCCTCTGGCGTGGCGCTGCCCCCCACCTGGCTCTGCTCTCTCGCCAGCAGAACAGCTCACCCCCCAGCTAGGGGTCTGGCAGTGCCCAGGGCTCCCCGGCCCCCCCCCAGATCCTGCGGGCATGAGCCCCTGGCTCAGGGCCATGCACACCCGCGCAGCCCGCTCCCTGAAGCAGCCGCTTGCTGGCCGGGGCCGTGAGGGTCGCCGAGGTAGCGGCCTGAGCTCAGGACAGGGCTCCAGCCCCTGAGCCAAGCGCAGGTGGCGAGGCCAGCTCCCAACGGGGGCTGCACCCCGGGGACTGGGAGATGGGGGGGCCTGGAGCGTCACTCACAGGCTCCGAGCACCAGGTAGGTGCAGGCTACAGGGCTTGATGTGACCCTGCCCCACCAGACCTCATGCAGCACTGGGGAGCCAGAACAGCTCCTTGGCCTCCCCGTGGACCCGATCCTGCTCTCTGGAACCCCCGCAGGCCGAGATCAGGATCAGGCCCCACCACTCCTATCATCAGTGACTTCAGCCTGTCAGTGGCCTTGGGCCAAGTCACCTGGCTGAGAGGATTCCCGAAGAGCGATGCCACCAACCCCATGCAATTCACCCCACCATGCCTCAGTTTCCCCATTTCCCCTACCCCCTGGGGAAGAGGATTTACTGGTCCTTGCTGGTGACAGACTTAGGGACAGGGACAGAGAGGGCTCCTTGGGGGTCAGGATTGAGGGGCACAGGCAGAGCTGTGGGAGGGGGAAGCCCAGGGCTGGCTTAGTAGGGGGTCTGTGAGTCAGGATTGAGGGGGCCGAGAAGAGCTGGGGGGCAGGTCTAGGGCAGTGGGGGGCTGCGGGTCGGGAGTGAGGGGCCCCAGCTGGGGGCAGGGGGACCTTGACTCGCCTTCTCTCTCCCAGCCCCCCAGGATCGTGGCCTGGCCCCGAGGGACTCACAGCCCAGGGGCACCCCCTGCTGGCAGCTCTTGCCTCAGTGTTTGGGGGCCCTTTGCTAAATTGGGGTGAGCGGCGCAGGGGCCCAGCAGCCCATTGGGCTCCCCCAGGGTGGCACCGGGGCAGCTCGGCTCCAGGAGGGATTCAACCTGCACGGGCCAGAGTCGCTTCTGCCCCCTGACAACCCCCAGAGACCTGCCCCACCCAGCTGGGCTCTGCTCCAGGGCACTGATCTGCCAGTGGGGCAGCAGCTGACAAACCGCCCCAGTGGCAGGCTGGGTGCCTGCTCCCCTGAGACCAGAGCTGCCAGCTGGGGGTGCCCCCCTTCCCGGCTGTGCAGCCAGCGCAGTTTGGCCTTAATGAAGCCTCATTAGTGGGACCCAGCTGCTTGCAGCCCCTCCCCGCTTCATTGGCAGAGCTCCTTCCCCTCCCCCCCCAGCCCATAGCATCTACCTGGGGGCTGCTGGCCACCCCACCTGTGCCCAGAAGAGGAGCCAGCATCGGGATGACCCTGTCTCCAAGCCAGCATCCAGCTCCCTCTCCCGCTCAGAGACATGGACCTTACCAGTGCCCCCAAACCCTGCCACAAGGATCCAGGGACCCCGGCAGAGAAGGGCAGGCTGAGACCTTGCTGGAGACCTGCCTGCCCCAGTGCTGAGGGCCTGGCCCTGCCAGGAGCTTCTGGGCCCCGCCCTGCCGGGAACAGTTCCCAGGGCTCATCCCATCCCTGCCGGCCACCCCTCGCTCAGAGCCCTGTGGAGCATCTGCCTTGCTTTGCCCTCCGGTGCCTGCCCCACCCCCTGCCAGCCGCTGGCCACGGGAAGAGGGCTCGGTCGGTGCCGTGAGGATCCCAAAGCAAGGAGAGAGGCTCGGCCTCACTATGGGGTCACTGCTCCTGGCACCCCACCCCTTTGCCCCATCTCCACCCTGCTCCCCCCACCATGATTTCCCCTTCTCCCTGCCGCACAGCATCGGCCTGGGGAACTCCCTACCACAGGCAGGCGACAGCGACGGCAGGGAATGGAGAATTAGCTTAGACCAAAGTCATCAGAGATCGGCGCCAGGGCTGCAGGCACTGGGCTAGTGTCGCCTGTCCCGTCAGTGTCGGGTCCTGGCCACTGCCAAGCCTGAGCCTCCAATCGCCCTGCCCCCAGCCCGCCCCCCCTCCTGCCGGCCCTCTCGCATGGGGCCTTCTGGCCCATCCTGTCCCTGAGGCACTGTCAACACCCCCAGGGCTGAGGCTGACGCTGCTCAGGTCACCCTGGCCTGGCTCCATGGGGCAGCCCCTGGCCCGGGGGCCCATGTCCGTGTCCTGGCCCAGCCAGCTCATCCACAGACCCCAGCGCGCCTCCCCCGGCTGCCTGCACACCATGTGCACAGATTCCTGCTGCTATTTAAATCCCCTGCCCTTGCCTGCCCTGGCCTTCGCCCACCTGTTCTGGGGTGTCCTGCCTGGCAGCGCTGCTGGGGGCCAGAGCTGGGGGCAGGGGCAGGAGCACACCCCAGGGTGACAGCTGGCACTGGGCCTGCAGGTGTGGTGCAGACCGGTGGGGGAAGCTGCCAATTACACGGGGGGGGAATCGAGCAGCTAGAGTGAGTCCGAGACACCCTCTGACATGGGCACACGCACTGGGCATGTTTGCACACCAGGTGACTTGGGGACCGAGCCCCCCTTAGCCTGTGGAGCCGGGGGTGTGTGACGCCCCCCAGGGTGGAGGAGGGACCCTGGGCTCCTGGGCACACAGGGACTGCCAGGTAGGCTCAGCCCTGAGGCTCCTCCAGCCCCATGTCCCAGTAGTGTCAGTGCCCGGGAGGAGGTGTGGTGGGAGGATGGGGTGGTGGGGGGAGGTGGGGTGGGAGGATGGGGCGGCGGGGGGGAGGCATGGCAAGAGGTTGGGGTGCCAGGGGGAGGCGTGGCAGGAGGATGGGGTGGTGGGAGGAAGCAAGGCTCAGTGGGATGCCAGGCCTAGCACTCAGCATGACCACCTCTGAGCCCCCAGGGTGCGAGCGGCTCCTCACCGCATTAATGAAGATGTGGCTCATTAGCCTAGAGAGCTGGTTCCAAGCCTGCCCCTCTGGGACCCAGCCTCCCTGGGGAGGGAGCAGCTGCCGTGTGCCCATCGGCCTGAGCACTTACATTGGCATCCACTCATGCAGAGCCCCCCTTCCCAGGCCCCGGGGAGAGGAGCAGCTGGTCGGACTGTAGGGCAAAGCAGGCTAGCCGGAGAGAGACTGGGACAGGGGTGACAGCCTCCAGCACCCTGCAAGAGCGGGCAGCCTGCACCCAGTGCCCCACAGGGAGCTAGCGTCGACGGGGCACAGGGCTGCACCATGGCTCAGCCCAGCTGGCTGGTCCCGTTCCTTTAACATCTCCTCCACCTGTGGGTGGGCACCAGGGCCAGGGGCAGAGACTGGGGCGTGCTGTCCCCCCAAAACTGGATATGTCATAGAGGTGATGCTTGGGGGCACCCAGATTTCTCCCGTCAGGTGAAGCTTGGGGGCACCCCGATTTCTCCCATCTGGGGGGCGAGTGGTGATGCCAGGTCCTCTGTGCATCCAGGCCAGTTACCCCACATGGGCTGGCTATGGGGAAGGCAGCTCCTGGGCCTCCCAGCATGGCTCCACCTGGGGCCGTTTTAGTTTTACTAGCCCATAAAATGAGAGACTTGCCCCAGAAACACGGTCTGGACAGGCCCAGGTGCGGATCGGCGCCGGTGGTCTCAGGTGGCAGCATGGCACCATGGACAAGCCCAGGGCAGGGACGGATGACCTGGGCAGGTAACACGGGAGGGGGATGTGCTGAGGGAGATGGCGAGGGGCAGGCATTAGTGAGGGACTGGTGTGGCGCGGGCAGCGCATGTGTGTGTGTCTCTAGGCCCAGGAGCCAGGTTCAGGGCAGGAAGGTGCTCAGGTCGGGCTGATTTCTATGCTAGAGTTGAGCTGTAAGTGGCCACTGCTAAACATGGCAAATAATGAAGTTGAAATAAAAAATGAGGGTGATTAAATAAGGAACGTGACCTGACCTGTACTGGTGATTTCACGTGCCTGGTAGTGTAAGTGCTACTACTTGTCGGTGAATCAGAGCTAGACCGAGACCTGTTATTAACGGGATTGAGCCAAAGTCTGCCCCTGGCCAGGGTGGGGGAGAGCTGAGGAGGGGGTGACTGGGGGCCCATGCAGCAAGGGCAGAGGGAGGAGATGAAAGGGGCTGGAGGTGGGGCTAGGGGCAGGAGGAGCAGGTCAGAGGGGGTGGGGGGCTGCAGAAAGGGCAGCCTGAGGGTCCTGATCTTGGCACACAGGGAGCGAGAGGGCTGGCGCTGGGGTGCCGGGTGAGGAAGGAGATCTGGGCAGGCCGGGCCCAGGATGTGCCAGCCACTGGTGCCCAAAGGACACTGAGGACACCCTGGGGTCACCGGCCTGAGGTCTACGCACTCAGCCAGCCCCGCCCACGGGGCAGTGCAGCCGACGGGTCCCAGGGCTGGGGGCCACGGGCATGCGGGAAGGCGGCTCCGGCACTGCCCAGAGAGGAGCTGCCCGGTGCCCAGGGCAGATGGGCTCGGACGTCTTGCCGAGGATGCACCCGGGCATTGCTCCCCCGCACACACACTGGGGGCTTGGAGCGTCTCTCTAGGCTCTCGCCCCTCACCCCCTGGTGCCTGCGGGAAGCCTGGTGGGTCTACAGGGCCTGGCTCCGCGGCTGCCCCTTGGAGAGCTGGGCCTGCAGAGGCAGGTACCACCCTGCACGGTTGGGCGATGGGTTCCCTAGTGAGCTGCGGCCCCCAGCTGCTCCCCTGCCCCAGGGGTCTCTGTGGGGAACAGGAGCCCAGCGCCGGCTGTTCAGTCTCTTCTGACGTCATCAGGCCCCATTGGCGACATCACACTTGTCTCCATGGCAATGCCTGGCGAGGTCACTGCCCATCAGCCCGGCCCTCTGGCTCCCAGGGCGACTCCCCTTGGCTGGGGAGGGCTCAGGCTCTCAGGCGACTCCCCTGGGCTCATGCGGGGGGCCGGGGCCGTCTCCCCTCTAGCCCTTCACCTAGCTGCCCCCGCCGTGGTGCGGTTCTGCCAGCGCCCTGGCATGGTCCAGCCTGCCCTCGCGCCTGGGTCCCTCTCTTCCCCGTGAGACATCTCTGCCCCGGCCGCCCGGCATGCTGGCGCTGATGTGCCCCCCCACTCAGCTCGGAGCACCCCAGCTGTTCCTGGGCAGGCGGGAGCCAGACAAGCTCCCTTTCGGGAGAACACGTCCAAGGTGCCCAGCGAGGCGTGAATGACAGACCGTGGAGGGGGGCTGGGCTTTCTGGAGACCATCTGGGGTCTGGGGAGTGGGCAGAGGAGACCACACGATCACACGTCAGCAGCACACATGTATGGGCATGGGCCAGCTCCGGGCTGTCACTCGCAAGGACATGTGGGCGCCAGCTCGCCAGGCAGCACGTGCCTCCGGGTCGGCCCTGGCCTGTCCCCCACTCGCCAGCTCTGGCAAAGCCAGAGAGAAGCCAGCAGCATAGGGCTGCGGGGGGCGAGGACATGCCCAGGGGATGGGGAGGTGGGTGACCCAAAATGTTAATTGTAAAGCTGTCCCGTGCGGGCCGTCGCTACCTGCATTTGAGCCGTGGCGCTGGCACAGGGCACCCCCTACAATGCCCACACCTGGTGCTCGCTCCCTCCCATGCTCCCATCAGATGCCCCGAGGAACTACGCAAACAACTGTGGCATGTCCCCCTCTTGCCCCCACACTGGGTGTGGCTGGGTCCCCTGCAGTCCTGTGCAGTCACACAGCCACGGTGGTTGTTCTGGCCCCAAACCACAGACCAGGGGGAATGACAGTCCCCGCTACCCAGACCCTAGAAATCAGTGGGGCAGCCTCAGCTGGACGCTACCTGAAGCACTGGCCACCCCACGCCGTCAGAAGCTAGATGGGGTCAGAGATGAGCAATGGGAACAAGCAGGAGCCCTCAGAGAGGAGACGGCATCAAAGTCTGTAAAATACTGACTGGGCCAGAGACAGGGTTTGGGCCTGGCTGCTCCCCCATATCCCAGCTAGGGTCCCTCCTTTGCAGGATTCACTGATTGTCACCCACAGTTTGGACCCCTCCAGCCCAGGAAGGTACAATCCTGGTCCGATAATCCAGGCTCTGTTGTTAGCTACCGTTGTGTTAACAAGGAGCTAATCCAAGTGTAAATCCAGGCTGTCACAGCGTAAGGCAATGGCGTGGAAGATACATGTGTGTGTGAGTGTGCACCGGGAGCCTAGTCCAGGAAATAAACCACAGCCTTCACCTGCTTTTGCTTTCAGTACTCTTATGATCTCAGTCGTTGCTTTTTTCTGACTCCCATCCCCTAATATCGATGTTGACATTTACCCACAAACCTACAGAGTTATCTTTTTGTGCTGATTTTCACCCAGTTATTATCATAAACCCTGATCCATTCCCAGGAAGTTTTAAACAAAACACAAATGGGAAACACAGGGCTTTGCTCCCAGCACAAGACCTAGAGGCCATTTAATTAAATGGAAAGGGGGGAACTCAAAGGCCATCACAATTAGCCGGTGGAACTCCCTGCTACAGGAAGTCGAGGCCAAGACTTTTGTGAGGTTCAAAGAGGGACTGGATGTTTGCGCGGGTAACAAGACTCTCCAGAGACCTTGATAAAGATGCCGGCGGGGAGAGTGAAAACTGCCCCAGGGACTGGATTGGGGGATCCCGCGGGACGCACTGCTGCCTTGGGATCCCCACAGAAGAGCAGCGCTGCCAAGCCCCCTCCAGCTGGACAGCCGCAGCCGCGTCCACTCCCGTCCATGGGGCTGCCCCCTGGCAACCCCTCCCCCCCCAGCCTCGCCCCTTGGCCACATGGAGCCGTATGGAGCTGGCGCCTAGAAGGCTGAGCAGCCTCACAGCAGTGGCCTGGAGGCTGGCGCCAGGTGCCACGGGCCAGGGCAGCGCGTGGAGGGCTCCAGTCCTGGGGGAGGCCCAGGACAGCGTGCCAGGTGCCGGCAGCAGGCTCTGGGGGTGCCATGGGGCAGCCCATCCCCAGCTGGGGTGGAGGATCGGGCCGTAGACCCCCTGGCTTCATGATACCAGCGATCAGGCTCCTGGGTGCACCAGTGGGCCCCGAGGGTGGGTGCAAAGTGGGGGCCTGGGGCAGGCACAGCTGCTGGTGCAGAGGGGGCACCGCTGGGCCGTGAGCCCCGGTGCCAGGCACAGCCAGCCCTGAGCTGACTTTTCCATTCAACAGGCGCGGACTCCATTTTCCCGGGGCGCTCAGGCAGAAAATCCCCCAGTGCCCCCCCGCCCATGCGGCCCCTTGCTATTCTGGGCAGCGCGCTCCGGCCAAGTGCGGTTTGCGCAGCACTGCAGCGGGCGGGGTGTTTGGGATGAGCCTGGGGCTCCGCCCCCCCAGTCCTTAACCCCTCCCCGGGCTTTGCCAGGGTGCCCGCTCCCAGGTGACACCAGCGCCCAAGCCAGGACTCAGCGTCAGGTGCAGCACAAGCAGCTCCTCCTGCCCCTCCCAGCCTGCGACCCCTTCTTCCCCCCGCCTCCCCCCGCCTCCCCCTGCTGCCCCGGAGTCCGGCGCCGCTGGCATGGCTGGAGCACAAACAAAGCCCACGGTTACAAGGACAAAACAGAACGTCCTGACCTGTCAGCCCCCCATCCTGGCCCCCTCGGCTGGGGCGACCCCCCAGAGCAGGTGGGGGGCTGCTCCCCAAGAACCCATCGCAGCCCCTCTGGGGGTGCGGGGACCAGACCCGGGAGCGCTTCGGACAGGAGCGGGGAGCTGTGCCAATGCCCTGACGCACTCAGGACTTTCCCTGGAGACTCCTTGGCGCCCCCTCGCTCCCCCAGGCCAGAGCTCCCCGCAACACTGGGATAGGCGCTGCCCTGATGAGACAGCAGCCCGCTGCCCCGCTGATCTATCCGTGCTGGGAGTGTGGCCCAAGGAGCTCCCTCCTGCAGTGGGGTACCAGCCCCTGGGCCTGCACTGCCCAGCCTCCCGCTGGGCACAGGGGCAGTGGGCTGCCATCCTCAGGCCATCCTCAGGCCCCTCTGCAGCCCCTGCCCCTGAGAGCCAACGGGATTCAAGAAGAGCCCACCAGGCTGGACATGGAGCATGCGCAAGGTACTCTCCTGGCCCTCGGGTACTGCCAGCCCTGCCTCCTCCCGCCCTGGCATCAGCACAGACACCCTGGGGCGTGGCTCCCTGGCCTCACCCCTCCAGAGCCACAGGGGGCACAGGATTGGGCCCATCCTCCTCGCCTTCCTCTCTGGGCTGGGGGTGAGTTTACCCCCAGAGTGCTGAACACCCTCACGCACATGCAGAGCCAGGGGGAGAAGTCTGGCTATGGCAGCTCCCGGGGCTGGCACAGGATTTGCACACTTCACCCTGCTCTGCAGGAGCCCCTCAACCCCGACCTGCAGCCCCTGGCTCTCCCTGGTGCCGTGTGGGGCAGAGACATGACACTGGAGGAGCCAGGGTCAGTGCAGTGCTGGGGCAGCCGGACGCCAGGCAGGGCAGAGACATGGCGCTGGGGCAGCCAGTGCAATGGGGTGCGCAGTTAATGCCCCACAGAGGCATGGGGCAGTGCCCCCACCCAGAGCTCTAGGCAGCACAGACTTGGAGGCCATGAGCCGAGGCCCCAGGCACAGCCCTCGAGCCTGGGACCAGTGTGACCAGCCCCGGGCATGCAGCTCCCCACACGGCAGCTGCTCCCGGAAAGGCCTGGGGGAGGTGCCAGCAGGGCCAGACAGCCCAGGCTGCATTGGGCCCCCGCCAGGGTCAGAGGCTGCCCTGGTGAGCGCTGAGCCCCGCCTGCAGTCACAGCATCGGCGGGGGGGAAGCACCTGCTGGCAGGATTAGGGGGCAGGGCCGGGCAACGGGTGCAGCCGGGTTTACGATGCTATTTCTATGGCCTTGGAGGCTATCCAAGGGGATTAGCTCCCTTCCTTATGGCCCCGAGAGCTCAGCAGCCACCGCCTCCAGCCCAGGGAAGGGCACCACAGGGAGCCCCTCCTGCTGGCCCCCCAGGGACCCCCACTCCCTGAGCGCCGCTGGGAGCTGAGCTGCGAGCAGTCGCCCAGGGTGGGCCCTGACCTACCCCATCCCAAACAGGGCTGTGGGCTGCCACCCTTCAGCTCTGACAGCTCCCGCCTTGCCCCCCGCACTGCTGGCTTGCCCCCCATGGGGCCCTCTCTACCTCAGCCCTGCTTGGGGGCCGGGGCACCCCTCCCTGACAGGGAGAAAAGGTCACAAGCCCAATACCGAGAAGGAAGGGGGCCGGGTGGGGAGCCCAGGGCTGGCATAGAGGGGGCTGCGGGTCAGGATTGAGGGGCATCAGCAGAGCTGTGGGGGGGCCAGCCAGGTGACTTCCAGTCCCCCCCTCCCCCCACTGACATCCTGCCTTCCCAAATTGAGCTGGGCCTGGGGTATTTTCCAGGAAGTTGTTAAAGATTCACCTGGAGCGGATCTGGGACCTCACGCCTGCCTGGCTTCCTGCCAGCCCCCTGCCCCCCCCATGTATCAGTGCCAGGGCTCCCCTGCACAGGTGTTTGTGCCAGTCCCCACCACACACACACTCAGATGTCCCTGCTGGGCTCCCCCTAGCTCTGGGAATTGCAAAGCAGTGGCTGGAGTGCTGGGAGGGAGTTGTGCCAGGGCAAAGGGGAGCAGGGAAGTGTGAGTGCACGGGGGTCTGTGCGTGAGCCACGGGGGCAGCACGTGAGCGCATGCAGGCAGTGCCTGAATGCACAGGCACATGAGCGTGAGCAGCTGTGTGCACGAGGGCAGCCTGTGCCCCACTGCACTGGGGCGGGGGGACTAGAGAGGCCAGCCAGCGTCAGAGCCTGGTGACCTGTGGGGTTGTCAGTGCTAGCGGGCCAGCCAGCAGGACAAGGGACTGGAGGCGGGCACAGGCAGGCACAGCGTGTGGGTCGGGGGCTCCTATACTGCATTAAATATATGCCCACCTAAGGCCCAGTGCCTGTTGACAGTGAGCCCGGAGCTGAACCCAGGGCCACAGCGGCCACTCCTGCCAAACGGGTTACATGGCAGTAGACTTCCTCGCCATGCCACGTGCCGCCAGCCACAGGCGTGCGTACAAGAGCGGGTGTGAGTGCCCAGAGCCAAGAGGTGGCAACGGGGGGTACCCGCTCTGTGCAGTGCGGCCCCCATGATGCCCCAGGGCACAGGCCTCCCATTGCAGCAGGCACAGGGCAAGATTCCCACACGCTCTGGGCAGGGAACACGAGGGCATGTTGGCTAAAATCAGGAGGTTTATATCATTGCCCATCACCACAGCCTTTGGGCCCCTCCACCTCAAACAATAGCAATGGCCATGGGGTCTCTGGCTCCTCAGCCTGCCAGGGGGAGATCTCGGCTTGAGGGCAGGGTATTCAGCTGGGTGTGAGCTGGTCACTTGGGGCAGACTGTTACAAGCGGCAGGGCTATGGGGCCCCGCTCCCTGGCCGAATCTGCTCCTCCCAAAGCCACCAGGGAAACAGCCTGGCCCCACAATTGCCAGGCATGTCCCACCCCGACGCCCGTCAGCCCCTGGCCTGGCTGCTGCAGAGCCCTGCCGGAGCCGCTGCAGTGTACTCCACCCCCAGAAGGTCTCCTGGCCTCCGACAGTGAGAGGTTGGGTTTGTCCCTGAGTACGGACTGCTTTGCGCTAAACACGATAACGTCAAATACTCCAATAGCCACCTGAACAACCCAGATCTCGCTTGGCCCCAGAGACCCCTTGTGCCAGGAGTCTCACCGGCTAATCACACCCTGCCTGGTGCCTTTCCCTCTCTCTATCTCACTGCATGCCGCATCCCCGAGGGACGCAGAGACATGGCCCCATGTGCTGGAGCAACCTGCCCCGGGGCAGAAATGGAGCCTGGAGCCAAGCCTAGATCCAGCGTGAGCACCCTTCTCCCACCCACGCAGTGGGACAGCTCACACAAACACTCTTCTGAACGGGTATCTGCAGAGCGCACGCGCGTGTGCACAGGCAGGATTGTGCCTGCATAGGAGCACTACACACACTCGCTGGCATACACCACTCCTCCCCACCAGCTCTCATGCTTCCCAGGGAAGTCCTGGCTCTGTTCCCTTTGGCTGGGGCACAGGGCTATTTTGGGAGGCCCCCGGGAGTGGGAGGGACCAGCCCCCGATTCATCCTGGGATCTTTATTCCCATCTGCTGAGGAAAATAAAACTATAGCCAAGCCCAGGTGCAGGGAGGGGCCGGGCTGCCTGGACCTGCCGGGACCTGCACCTTCCCCAGAACCCAGTGATGCTGCTTTGGGTACCGGTGACATTATCTCCTGTTGCCAGGGAAACAAGAGAGCTGGGCAGGTGAGGGCAGGCGAGGCAGATGGCAGGCTCTGGGATGAGCCCGGGCTCATTCTCCGACAGGGAGAGGGGGGCCCCCGGGCGCTGCTCCCTGCGCTGTAGGAGACTCTCCCCTGCTGGGAGCAGTACGGGGTCCGGAGATGCTGTGGTGCATCCAGTGAGGGCCGTGGCATACGCGGGTCAGGTCACCAGCTGGGCCCAGCCCACACACTCTGCTTGGCCCAGAGCCACGAGGGCCACAGCGCCCTAAGAGGCCTCTGCTGAAAGGGGACTCCTGGCCCCCCCACTTGGGTGCCCGCTGGCAGTGAGCGACAGGGGAGGGGGCAGGGCCAGCAGCTCCCAGGAGAAGAGGCTGAGATGGGGGAGGCTCCGGGGCAGGCAGTTTGGGGCGGGGGGGGCAGAGGGCGGCGCCATGGGCAGGGGCATCCCCACTGACGGTACGTGAGAGATGGGGAGCAGGACACGGGTCTGGGTGCACCAGCATGAGGGGCAGGGTGGGGTGGGACCTGGCATCCCATCCATGGGGATCGAACCTGCAGTCACCCCTCACTGAGAGCAGCCTCTGCCCCCGCGGGCACATGCAGCTGGACCTGTTACAAATGCCATAGCCTGCCTTTGCCCCCGGGAGCCTCCCCAGCCCCTCGGAGACCCGGCCTGGGTGGGGGGCGGGTCCAGGCTTGGCTGAGCTCTGCAGCTGCTCCAGCGTTTCCTGCAGCCGGGGCCGCTCCTCGGGCAGGCACCGCATCTCCTGCCACGTCCCCAGCCCGCGCGGGGGAGGGGGCCATGTGGGGAGGCAGAGCCAGGCTCTCCTCCCGCCCCGGCCTGTCTGGTGGGACCCCGAGCACTGGGAGGCTGCACTACATCCCCACACACAGGAACCCCTGGGGACAACTCTGCAGCGCCCTGGACTAGAGACATCCTCTCCCCTTCCCCACCCCCCACGGCAGATCTGCCCAGCCCCACGCCACACCCCAGTGCAGGGCGGGGCTCTCCACAGCCTTTTGCCCCCACTCAGTCCCCTTTTTGCACCCTGCCACGGCAGCACACGAGAGGGGCAAGGAAAGGTGCCCGTGGGCCCCAGACACCCCCGATACTGTCTAAGCTCAGGGTCAGCGCCCCTTTGTGACAGTGGGGGGGCCACAGGCGAGAACAATGGAGACGACGATGGGGGAGGGGACTCCGCTCTGCGTCCGGAGGAGCCCCGGGCAGGGGTGATAAGGGAGAAGCAGAACGCCTGGGAAGGGCGATACCACGGGCACCACACCCACAGGCCCCCCAGAGGTCACAGGAGTGGGTCCTAGTGGTCAGAGCACTGTCCTGTGAGCCGATCGGCCCCTGGGTCTAGGGGCACCATGGGAGCTGATGGGAACGGCAGCAACTCCTGCTCCCGGTGCACAGGGGCCGGGCACGAGAGCCTGTGGGGCCAGCTCACCGGTGAGTGTGCACAGACCCCACACGAGCTGATGTACGAGGCCGGGAGCCCTTGCTCCTGAATTCGGCTCCTCAGCTCAGCTGCGGCGCTTCGAGCAGCCCGGGACAATCCCTGGGTTGCTGGCCACGCGAGCGGCGGTCATATGAGCAGCACGCGAGTAGGACACCGTCGGGGTGGGGCTCTTGCCACGAAGGGTTAACAGGGCACACACTCACCCCCCGCAGTGCATGCTGAGAGATGGAGTCTCTATGGGCCACCCCTCGGGCTCAGAGCAATTGCTGCCAGGGGCCCTGCCAGAGACAGGCCCGGGGGATCAGCCGCTGCCCGGGGATGTGTGAAGGTTGGAGGGGGCCCAGCCGGGACCATCCAGCTCGTGCTTCCCAGGGGAAACCGAGGCACAGAAAGGGACGGAACCTTCACAGTGGGTCAGTAGGGAACCCAGGAGTCCTGGCTCCCGGTCCAGCGCCCTCACCACTGAGTAAGAGGCGTTGTTCTGGGGATGGCTGTGCTCAGCCCTGGCACCTCCAGAGCAGCCCCTGCCCTCTCCTGCCAGCCGAGCCCATGATGCAGCCTCCCCACCCCTCCAGAGACAGCCATGGGCTCATGCACAAGACTTCCCACTCCACGCCCCCGCACCACCCCGCCAGAACTGGATAGGGAGCTGGAGAGGGTGGCACAGCGACCGGGAGGGAGGGGGTCTCAGCCCCCCATCAGCACACTCCATGCATTCCAAGGGGAGCCAGCAGCGCAGAGATCTAAACCGCACTCTGCAAGCTGGAGTCAGCCCAGTTCCTGCCTGGATCCCGTGCCTGGCGCCACCCCCCCCGGAACAACGGGGACGGGCAGCGCCAGAGCCACTGCACGGACAGTCCAGCAAGGCGCCATAGGGCAGAGCCCAGCCCTCGCACCGGCACCAACTGGGGCATGGGGTGGCACTGCCGATCCCCCCACAACTGGCCAGACAGCGAATGGAACAGCAGGGGCCTCCGGAAATGCCACGGACAGACCCCGGGACAAAGCAACTGCAACGCCAGCCATTCCCCTTCCAGGCCAGCCTGCCAGACAGATCGGGAAACTGAGGCACGAGTTGGTGGTGGAACGCAACAAATCAGGATAGGATCAGGAAGAGGACCCAGGCGTCCTGACCACCAGGCTCCTGCTCCAGCCTCTCCCTCATAGCCTGGCCCAGAACAGTCAGCTCTCATGCTCCAGGGAGTCAGGTGGCATCACCCCCACAACCCTCCTGCAATAATGCATTGCTGGCCTTCTTGCTTCTCCCAGAGACTTAGCCTGCCAGCCACTGACCCACAGGGTGCCTGGCACCATCCAACCCCCAGCAAAGCCCAGGCAGTGGGACCCCCAGCACTCACCAGTAACCCCCCGCTGCATTTATCCGCCATGGCTGGGGGTTCGGGCATGTTCTGCGCAGCCCGCCACGGGGGCTCCTGCCTGCCCACTCTCCGTCTCGCTGGCTGCACCCGGCTGGCACGGAGACGTCGGCACTGAGCAGTTCAGTCCACAGACAGCGCAGGAGAGAGCTGGGGAGAAACAAGACGGGAGTGACTCGCGGGCACGGGGGAGCAGAGCCGGTCGGGAAGCATCCCTGCCAACACCCTCATCGGGGAGCACACCCATCCTGCACCCCCACCCCTACTCTCCCGGTGGGGGGCACTCCCACCCCTACCCTCCTGGGGGGGCACTCTCATCCTGCACCCTCCCGAAGGGGCACCCCATCCTGCACCTCCAAAATCTGGATTCATTCCTAGATCAGGGCCCATTCCTCTAGTAGGGCTGGTCTCTGGGGGGCCACTTGCTATCAGAGAATCATTGCCTGGGTCCACCGTCTGGCATCTATGCTTAGGAGAAGGCCCAAGGCTGGGCTAGCAGGGGGCTGCGGGTCGGGACCAGGGGCACAGGCAGAGTTTGAGGGGCAGGGCTGGGCTAGCAGGGGGCTGCGGGTCAGGACTCAGGGGCACAGGCAGAGTTTGGGGGACAGGGCTGGGCTAGCAGGGGGCTGCGGGTCGGGACCCAGGGGCACAGGCAGAGTTTGGGGGGCAGGGCTGGGCTAGCAGGGGGCTGCGGGTCGGGACCCAGGGGCACAGGCAGAGTTTGGGGGGCAGGACTGGGCTAGCAGGGGGCTGCGGGTTGGGACCTAGGGGCACAGACAGAGTTGGAGGGGGGAGCTTGCCCAATGCTCACCCCACACAAAGACTGAGGTGAAGGTGGCACTGGCGCTGCCGGGAGCAGAGGGACTTGCCGGAGCAGGGCTGGCCTGGAGCTCAGCTGCTGTGGAGGGCACAGATGGGAGGCGATTTCCTTCTGCCCCGCTGCCCTGTGCATGCTACTGCCTGGGTCGGAGCTGCCAGCCGCTGCCAGGGACCAGCTGCTGCCAGACCTGGGGGGATGCTGCCACCCCCCATTCCTCAGTGGTCCACACGCTCGGGCTGCCCTGCTCACAGTCTGAGCCCCTGCTCGGGCCCTGACAAAGCCCTGCCTCGCTGTCACCACACCATGCCCCCAGCTCGCCGGGCTGCCAGGATCCCTCTGGCCAGGGCCCCAGACTCAGCACCACCCACAGCGGCAGGGCCACCTCAGCAGTCCCCCGTACTCCCCTGCCCCTTGTCCTGCACCCCAGCATGGCTCGAGCCCCCAGCCGGAGGGCGAGCTAAGGCCAGGGGAGGTGCCGGGGGAGTGAGGCCACCCCCTGGCAGGGTCTGGAGCAGGCTGGGGTGGGGGTGTTGGCCTGCAGGGAGGAGGTGGGGCTGGAGTAGGGTGCAGGGCCTCCAGAGCCAGGCCAGCTGGCTGCAGCAGGACCTGAGCGGGTGAGATAAGGAGCAGGAGGCACCGCCCAGGGCCAATGGCTCCTGGGCCAACCCCGATCCCCTGCCTCCTACCCAGGAGCTCTGAGCGTGCAGGGATGGGGTCCCGGGTGGGGGCACAGCGGGGGCATGAACCCAGGCACAGCCCCCAGCACTGCCTGTCTGGTCAGGGCGCCGGCTGCTTGGATCAGGTGCGCTACAGGCACTGCACAGAGCAGGCAGGGTGGGGGGGTTACTCAGCCCCTCCCTGGTGCTAAGCCAATCCCAATGCCCTGGGCCATGCTCCCAACTCCTTTCTTCCCCCCAGGAGGCCCCAGCCCACCCTCCCCCATGGCTAGCTGGGCCCAGCTGCTGCTGAGCTCTGGGGTCAGCAGGTATCTGGCTCTGTGTCGTCCCCCCCGCCCCCCAGTAAGGATGCTAGAAAACCTCTCCCAGCCATCTCGCTGCCCCAGCATTCACCAGGCCCTCAGTGCGGCGCATCTATTTCAGAGAGGGTCTTCCGGGCAAGATGGGAACCGACAGCCTACCTGGCACACAGGCACTAGCCACCCCAAGCCACCTTCCCTCCTGCTGCCCTGGATCTGCACCATGGCCACTGAAGCCTGCCTCTCTGACCCTCCCCTCCCCAGCTGCAAATGGATACAGGAGCCTCCTTCCCCTGCCTGTCCTAACCTGTGGTCTGGTCAAAAAGCTACTGCCCCCCACCCCAGAGGTGGCTGCATTTCAGAGGTAAGCAAAGGTTACAGTCCCAGCTACCAATCCTCCAGGATGGAAAATGCCACCACCAAGATTGGGCTCTGGCAATTTGTATGTAGGCAAATCAGGTTCCTGCTGTCTCTTTCCCACCCCACGCCCAGCCCTGCTCACTCCCATGAGGGGAGGGACATAAATCAGAGCCACTGGCCCTGCTCCAAGCACTGGTGAAGACCCAGTTCTAGAGCAGAATCTGAGTCAGCAAGGCCCAGAGCTCAAGGGCGGAAGGAACCACGCTGGCAATTGTACCGCCCAAAGCCCTGTCTAGCACGGCCCAGGGAACGTCACCCGGGAACCCTGTACTGAGCCCGAGAATGGGTGTCCGGCAGCAGGGCTGGATCTGAGAGCAGCACTGCCCAGGGCCCCTTCACCACCCGTGCCATACACGTGTGCCCGGCTTCTCATTGTCATTTGTCCAGCCACTGGTTCTCGTTCGCCGCTAGGTACTGGCCAGGGGGCGTAGGGCATTGTACTGAGATGCAGGGGGCTGAGACAGAAGGGGAGAGGTAGCATCCCTTTAAGAGTTAAAGGGGCTCTCTCATCTCTTTCAGAACTAGATCCCAGGGAGGTGGGCAGCGGTACCATCCCTTTCAGAGGGGACTGGGCTCTGGCACGGCGTCCTGCCTCTCCAAGATCTGCTGGAGTACACTGTTCCTTTTAGAGGATCAGGCCCAGCCAAGTGCCCTTTCGAGAACGAGCTCGGGGGTGCATGGCCCTTTAAGGGCTGGCAGTGGCTGCGTCACCCACAGATGCCTGACCATGGACCTGGCTCACTGGGGCCCGACACCCAAGTGCTCCTGTGACTTCAAAGTGGCCAGCAATGGAGAATGCATCCGACCCTCAGTGGGGGTATGGCTCCCGCCCGGGGCTGGACTCCAACCACAGGTGAGGGGGGAGAACATCCCAGAGGGTGGCAGGAGAACTGTGTCCTTCAGGGAGCCAGAGGCCTTCCTGATGCATGCACTGAACCCTGAAGCATGAGAGCTGATGCCCCTTCCTGCAGCTCACACAGCTACCCCACTGGTCACACACTCAGCCAGCCGCCTATGAACATATTCTCAGGTCCGGATTCTGTAGCCTCTGGGGCAGGGAGCGCTGTGGGTCACATGGCGTATCGTGAATTGTTTCCTTTTCTAGTGTCTGTCAAGCCCACAGCATTGCAGGGTCTGGGAATCAGACTAACCGGACCTGCCCACTCCCCTTGCGCTGGCCCTCTGTCTGCAATGGGACGTGGCACCCCCAGGCCCTGCCCTCCTTTCCAACCCCCCCATGCCCCTGGCACTGACCTTTCCAGCTGCTAGCACTAATCACCACCCAGCGCCCACGAGCTCCAAGCCAGTCCCGTCTGGAAGCTCCAGCCGCACTGAGCCCAGCTCAAGTCCTCTGCCCAGCCCCGCTCACACACATAGGGCAATGGGCGTGACTGACCAGATCCACGGCCCGGCACCCTCCGCCAGCGCCACCCCATCACGGCCCCCATCCTCCCCCCGTCAGCGGCTGCAGGCTGAGGCCAGACGGACTGGCAATAAGGTGTGCATGTTTCACCGCCAGAGTAATTATCTGTTGGAACAATTTCCCCAGGGTCGGGTGGATTCTCCAGGGCTGACAACCTAAACTGAAGTTGGCTGTTTGTCTAACAGGAGTTACCGAGGGCAGGGCTCTGGACTGGGCTGTACAGGGGGTCAGACTGGGTTGCAACGGCCTCAGCCCCACACCAGCTCTGGGATGCCGCCCCCCAGCCCGTGGAGCTTAGGGGCTCTCACAGCTCCTCTTGCTGCCCGGGGTTAGGTACCCTCGCACCCAGCAGGGTCTTAACCCAACATAACACTTTGCCCTGACTCTGCGAGGCTACTGACCCCAGGGGAGAGACCCCCCACATCCCTATGGATGGGTCAGTGGCCCCCCAGGAAGGAGAGCCCCCCTCATCCCTATGGGGGGGAAGTGGCCCCAAGGGAGAAGAGCCCCCGCAGGTCCCTATGGGAGGTCAGTGGCTCTCAGGGAGGAGAGCCCCCGGTGGCCCCAGCAGAGCCCAAAGCCATCCCCAGTAGAGGCTCCGGCTCCTTTAAGCAGCGGGATGGGGGGGGGTTACATCAGCTGCCACATGGTTACTCCTCGGCCCTGCCCCTCCACATGCCGGGTGGAAAATTACTGAGACGGGGACCCCCTGCCCCGCCCCCCTCGGGGTCCCCCTGCCCCCCGGCCCCGGCTATGACCGACCCCCGGCCCCGGCCCCGGCCCCCCGGGTCTCCAGCGGGCGGAGCACGGGCCCCGTGGGAACAGCGGGGGGCGACCCAGGCTAGCTCCGGCCCCCGCCGGCCTGGGGCGACCCGAGGCGGGAAGATGCGGGTCAGGCTCGCAGAACCTGAGAGCAATTAGCGGAACCAAGGAGCGGAGCCACCCTGGCCCCATGGGGAGGCGAGGGGGCCCCGGGCACCGCCCCCTCCCCATGAACCACCCCCCCTTCCCTGGGCACCGCCCCCAGGGCATCCCCCTTCCTTGGGCACCGCCCCCACCCCATGTACTGCCCTGGGCATTCCCCCCCTCCCCGGGCACCGCCTCCCCGCGGTGCTGGAACAATTTTGACAGTGGGGGGGCGGATGATGGGAACCATGGAAACCATGGATTCCCTGTTTGTTGTTACTACTCCAAGCCAGGGGTGCGGCAGCCCCCTAGTTCCAGCGCCACTGAACCCCCCGCCTCCCCCCCAGCTCCCGGCCACCCCCCTCGGACACTGCCCCCCCCAGCGCCTGAGATACCCCCCTCCCCATGTACCGACCCCCGGGCAGCGCCCCTCACTGACCCCCCCAGCGCATTGAGCCCCCCGGAGCCAGCTCCGCCCGGTCTCCCGGGCCGGCAACTACCAGCGCACGGGGGGCAAAGCGCCGCTTCCAGCGCCCCCCAGCCCGACCCTCGCCGGGCCCCAGGCTCTGCGCCCCCCGAGCTGGTTCTGCGCCCCTCGCCCTCCACTGGCTCTGCGCCCCCCGGCTCCGCACCCCGCCCCTTACCCCCTCCATGCCGCCCGGGGCCGGCTCCCAGCCCGGCCAGGGGGATCCCCGCGGGGACGTTGCGTCAGCCCAGGGCAGCCCGGATCCAGCCCGCGGGCCCCGCTGCTCCTTCCCCGCCCGGGCTCCGCTGGGGACGCGGCGGCTGCTTCGCGGGGCTTCTGCTGCCGAGTTGCGAGAAAGTTTGGGAGGCGGGGGGGCAAAACCAGGCAAGCCCCGCCCCGCCCTCCGGCCCCGCCCCCCGCCGGCCGGCTCCAGCCCCGAGGCCCCCTGCACCGCGGCCCCGCGCCCTCCCGGAGTGGGGGAGTGCGCTCCGCGTTCCTTCAGTGCGCGTGTAAACACAGCCTGGTGTCAGCCGGGGGCGGGCCCGCCACGGGCACGCAGAGCCATGGACACGGACACACACACTCCGCCCTGGAGACACACACACACACAGCCATGGACATAGATAGATATACACACACACCGCCCTGGACACACACACACACACACACACACACACACACAGAGCCATGGACACGGACACACACACTCCGCCCTGGAGACACACACACACAGCCTTGGAGACACACACACACACACACACAGCCATGGACATAGATAGATATACACACACACCGCCCTGGACACACACACACACACACACACACACACAGAGCCATGGACACGGACACACACACTCCGCCCTGGAGACACACACACACAGCCTTGGAGACACACACACACACACACACAGAGCCATGGACATAGATAGATATACACACACACCGCCCTGGACACACACACACACACACACACAGAGCCATCGACACGGACACACACACTCCGCCCTGGAGACACACACACACAGCCTTGGAGACACACACACACACACACACACACAGAGCCATGGACATAGAAAGACAGACACACACACACACCGCCCTGGAGAGACACACACACATATACGCACAGCCATGGACATAGATACACACACACACACACCGCCCTGGACACACACACACAGAGCCATGGACATAGATAGAGACACACACACACCACCTTGGAGACACACACACAGCCATGGACATAGGTAGATATACACACACACCGCCCTGGTCACAGACACACACACACAGAGCCATGGACATAGCTAGATACACACACACACACAGCTACACCCCGCCATGTAGAGACAAACACCCCCTGGAGACACACTCAGAGCCCTGCACGCAGATATAGACACACGCACGCACCGGCCTGGAGACACACAGCTACACACCGCCACGGGGACACACAGAGCCACGGACACAGACAGCCCCCCCCGCCTGGAGACCACCGAGCACACACAGCGCGCATGGAGACGGTCCGGGACACACCCACCCACCCCGGGCGCACACGCAGCACCATGGACAGACCCCGAGCCCCGCGCACCGAGCCCGAGGCTCTGGAACCCGCTGATCCGGGCTCGCCGGGCCCTGCTCGGCTCGCTCGGGCCGAGCTCAGGAGCCGGGGAGCGCGCCCCGAGCCCGGCGAGCCCGGGGGCCGCCGAGGCGCGCTCGGCCGGGCTTGGGGCAGGCGGGGGCAGGGGGCGCTGCGCGCCGCTTCCCCAGCCCGGAGCGGGAAGCGCTCGGAGGCAGGAGGCCCCCCTCGCCCTCCCTCCCAAATCCGGACCAGATGTTTCAAGTGAAGCGCATGAGGTAGGGACGCAGATGGGGCTGCGCGGCCCCCGGCCCCCGGCCCCCGGCCCCGGGCCGGGCCAATTCCCCCTGCCGCGCTCCGAGTGAATTAGGCCGGAGAATTTGCTAACTCCGCTTTCCGCTGCCTGCCCTCCCCTGAGCTCCGGCCCCCGTGTAAACAGCTGCGTCACGCGGGTTCTGCCCTCAGCCGAACGGGGCAGGGCACAGCTGGGCGCCTGCGAGTCACCATCGGCTTCGCTTTCATGCCGCGCCCTCCCTGCCAAGCGCCGCGGAAACGTGTGTTTGGACGGCCCGTTTCTCCTGCCTCCCGCCAGGGACATGCAGCCACCTCTGGAGGGGAGCCAGGCGCGGCACAGCTGCTGGGGGCAGCAAGCCAAGCCCAGTGCCGCAGGAGGGGAAGGGGGTGGTCGGGAGGCCGGGTCATTCCCCCAAGGGGGGGTTAGCAGGGACAGCTGGGCTCAGACCTCCAGGCACTGAGGGGCTGCAGGGTTCAGCTGCTTAGTGTGTCCGTGTCTGACACACAGAGCCCGAGACGGGGGCAATGCAGTGCCCCCTTCTGGGCCCTCTTCACTACTGCCTCCTGTGGGGACAGTGGGGTCAGCACTGTGCCCCAGGGAGAGGTCCCGGCGGAGCCCCACGCTGCCCCCTGCAGACGCTGGGTCCGCCACCCGGTTCTGAATGTGGCCCAGTCTGACTGGGCACATGTGCTCTGGCGAGGTCACGGCCCCGGGGGGTGCCGGTGGGCTGCAGGGAGCCGGTGTCTTCATGGCCTCTGGGTGTGGGTGTCTCCATTTCTGCCCTCAGCTGCACAGGTGCCCGGGTTCTCCAATGTGGCGCCCGGCCTGGTGCTCTCCAGCCCCTTAGCCCAGAGGGCTGGCAGAAGTGGGGACTCACCCGCAGCCGGGGAGGGAAGAAGCCAGTGGAACCGGCCGGCACCCCCAACCTCCAGGCCACAACTGGGGCTGCGGGCTGGCTGCTGCTCTGCGTCTGGCCCAAGGGAGCTCCTGGTGCTACTTCACACCTGCCCCCCACCCCCACACCTCCCGGCACCCAGGGAGTCAGGGACAGAACGGGGTTCCTCAGCTCTCACCACTAGCCCAGACTCCTCGGGCTGAGTCCCTGGCAAAATCCTCTGAGCTGTGCTGGGCACAACAATGCCATGGGGTTGGTGTGCCGGTGGGTGGGGGCTGGTCTGGTCTGCCCTTTGTGTTGCAAAGGTTCTGCTCTGAGCCTGGCATTTAAACCCTCACTCCCTGCCCACTGAGGCAAAGGAGAATACAAGGACTGAGGGGCCTATGTTGGGGTGAGAGCTTGAACCCCCTGCTCCCAACTCTGGGACCCTGAGGCTGGGAGGCCAATGCACCGAGTGTTTCCTTCTCCTTTGTTAAAACCTAGGAAACTCCACCCCAGAACGTGGCAGGAAGGAGGGTGCTGCCCAGCGAAGCATTTCAGCTAGATCAGGGGACAGCAAAGTGAGCCTCAGTGCATGTGCCACCTCTGCTTTGCCATCTGCTGCGTGCTAACATATCCCTTCCGTGCTGTGCCCACACAATGCAATACGACAGCACACGGTTTTTCTGTCTCCTTAAACACACCTGTGCCATAGCTTGTAGTGCTGTGAAGGCCTGGCGGGCTGTGGAAGCCTGGATCTGAAACATACAGTGAACAGTGCTACCGGGATCGGGGGACTGACGAGATGCACTGGGCTGGCTGCTCTGTACCGGGGTGAACCCACCCACGGACAGTAACTGACCGTCACACTTGAGGTTCCCAGCACAGACCAGGGCACGGATCTGCTTAGGTGCCTTTGTCCAGGACAGTTCTCGCAAGACTGTCATGGCTTTAAGGCGGTGCTGGGGAATTCTCTCCCGAGTCTCTCACTGGCAGGCCATATCCGCCTTGCCTTCCCACTTCTGAGCTGCCAGGACCAACACTGCTTAGCTCCCCAGGGGATAAACACAGAGCCAGAGAGCCATTGTACGCTTCCTGCTAGCAGGTAGTGCCGGGCCCTGCGTGTGAGCTGCATCCCTGCTCCTCTTCAAGGCACTGAGCACTATAGCCCAGTCCCACTTACCTGCACATTTGAAAGAAAAGCTCCCCATAGTAACAAACCTGACACACTCTGGGCATTTTTGATGACTACAAGTGGCTAAAATCCTGCATTCCAGAATGTTTAGTTCAAGTTCCTAGAACTCGTTAGCCAGGCTGGCTGTTCAGAAGGGTGAATCAACAGAGAAATAATACGGGGCTTTCTTTTACCACAGTTAAAAGCCGTTAAAATATCAATATTAGATAAATCTGATAAGGCTGTATTCTGCCAGCATTACTCTACCTAAGTACTACTTTACTCCACAAGAGTTAGAGGGGGCTCAAAGAAGGGAGACAAGAGTGAAGGGCCTGGATAAACTCAGCTGAAGAGAGACAGAAAAGATGGGAGGTGAAAAGAGAGGGGATGAATCAGAGGGACAGGACAGAAGCGGATGAATGGAATACACAAGCTAGACGGGAATTTTTGTTCACCCTGTGTCTGAACACAAGAATAAAGGGGCAGTTCAGTGACAATGAAAGTGGACAAACTCAAAATGAAGAAAAGGAAATACACACATATCCGGTGGAACTCACTGCCACTGGATGTCACTGACACCATAACTTAGCAAGATTTGAAAAACAATCAGTGGTTTCTCTGGATAGTGAGACTGAGTTACAATAACAAATACTAAACAATAGTCAAGAGTTTTAGAAGGAATATTAACACCCCCCCCCCATCAAAGAGACAATTAGCTCATCTAATACGACCCCTGTGTAGCACAGGCCAGAGAATTTCATCAAGAGATGGAGAATTCACCATTGCCCTTGGTAGTTTGTTCCAGTCATTAATCAGCCTCGCTGTTAGAAATGTGCCTGTGTCTCCTTTACTTTGTGCACTGGCTACGGAATAAGGAACAATGGATCCACCACAGGAATAAAAGGAATAAAAGCTCACATCAGGAAATAGCATTTGATGCCGGTGATGTAATATTATTTTTATCTAAACCAAATATTTCCCTAAAATTTGCTTTTAGAGAAGTGCAGGACTTTGGGCAAGCGTCTGGATTTAAAGTCAATTACGCCAAATCTGAAATGTTCCCTGTAAACCTGCCAGACTCTGAAAAGTCTCTCCTCCTGAAAACGTTTGGGTACAAAATCGGCAACAAATTCTATAAGATAGGTGAGAATTCAAATCTCAGACAGCCTAGAATTGCTCAATGATTTAAATGTGAAGACACGGCATCAGGAAATGAACAGGTCCCTGGAGAGCTGGGGGAAGCCTGCGATTTCTGGGTTGGGAAGAATAGCCACAATCAAAAGGACTATTCCGCCAAGGATAGCTTTCCTGTTTCAAAATTTCTTTGTTGTTACCCCAGATAAAACCCTAGCAGGATCACAAAGGATGTTATTAGACTTTATATGGAATAAGAAAAGACCAGGGAAGAGAGCAGATGCTTTGTACAAGACCATTGAACAGGGTGGGCTCACTGTTCCAAATCTTCTCTGGTGCTATCAAGCTAGCCAGCTCAAAGCAGTACTGGGGGCGCTTCTAACCTGGACAAACCTTGGGTCTTTATGGAACAAGAAACTTGGGGCAGTGTAAACATCCCTAGGCTACCACGGATTGATAAAAAAAAATCACACCGGAAATTTACACACCTCTTTTAGCAAAGGCTGTGAGTTTGGGCTAGAACTAGAGACCATATCAGTTCTTTTCCCTCACCAATGACATCCACTGAAAATAATCCAGCTCTTAACCCCAATCGCATACCAGATTGCTTCACAGTCGGGAGAGCCCTGGAATACACCCGGATGGCCAGCCGTTCAGTAAAGACACTTCTCTAACTTATTTAGAGATCAAAACCAATTTTAACTGGCCCACTTTCCCCTGGTACTAGTACTTCAAGTCAGGCACTAGGTTTCTCACTTTCTAGAACACCTAGACAGCAAGCTAACTTTAACAGAAGCCATGGCATCTGGTCAGTTAGGAAACAAAAAATTATAACTAATTCAAACCAGCCTTTGCAGGTAGCTTTCCTAACAAAAAAAGGGTCCATATACAACCTGCTGGGGAAAGGATGTGGGGAGACAAATTACCCCAGAGGAAAGGGACTTGATCTGGAAAAGAGGACATCAGTGACCTCAGTCATAGCACAAAAAAGAAAATGTCTTTAAGACACGGTTGCAGTGGTATCTCACACAAGGCAGGTTAAAAACACACTGAGTAGGGATGCATGTTGGGGAAATGGTGGTGAAAGAGGAGGTTTTGTGCAGAGGAGGTGGACCTCTAGACAAATTAGAGGATTGGGCCAAAAGAAATCTGATGAGGTTCAACAAGGACAAGTGCAGAGTCCTGCACTTAGGACGGAAGAATCCCATGCACCGCTACAGACTAGGGACCGAGTGGCTCGGCAGCAGTTCTGCAGAAAAGGGGACCTAGGGGTTACGGTGGACGAGAAGCTGGATATGAGTCAACAGTGTGTCCTTGTTGCCAAGAAAGCTAACGGCATTTTGGGCTGTATAAGTAGGGGCATTGCCAGCAGATCGAGGGACGTGCTCCGTCCTCTCTAGTCGACATTGCTGAGGCCTCGTGTGGAGTACTGTGTCCAGTTTTGGGCCCCACACTACAAGAAGGATGTGGAAAAATTGGAAAGCGTCCAGCGGAGGGCAACCAAAATGATTGAGGGCTGGAACACATGATTTACGAGGAGAGGCTGAGGGAACTGGGATTATTTAGTCTGCAGAAGAGAAGAAGAAGGGGGGATTTGATAGCTGCTTTCAACTACCTGAAAGGGGGTTCCAAAGAGGATGGATCTAGACTGTTCTCAGTGGTAGCAGATGACAGAACAAGGAGTAATGGTCTCAAGTTGCAGTGGGGGAGGTTTAGGTTGGATATTAGGAAAATCTTTTTCACTAGGAGGGTCTACCAATGTGATATATGCCATCATGTGCCAGCAATGCCCCTCTGCCATATACATTGGTCAAACTGGACAGTCTCTACGTAAAAGAATAAATGCACACAAATCAGACGTCAAGAATTATAACATTCAAAAACCAGTCGGAGAACACTTCAATCTCTCCGGTCACTCAATTACAGACCTGAGGGTGGCTATCCTTCAACAAAAAAACTTCAAAAACAGACTCCATGGAGAGACTGCTGAATTGGAATTAATTTGCAAACTGGATACAATTAACTTAGGCTTGAATAGAGACTGGGAATGGATGAGTCATTACACAAAGTAAAACTATTTCCCCATGGTATTTCTCCCCCCACCATCCACTGTTCCTCAGATGTTCTTGTTAACTGCTGGAATTAGCCTACCTTGCTTGTCACCATGAAAGGTTTTCCTCCTTCCCCCCCCTGCTGCTGGTGATGGCTCATCTTAAGTGATCACTCTCCTTACAGTGTGTATGATAAACCCATTGTTTCATGTTCTCTGTGTGTGTATATCAATCTCCCCTCTGTTTTTTCCACCAAATGCATCCGATGAAGTGAGCTGTAGCTCACAAAAGCTTATGCTCAAATAAATTTGTTAGTCTCTAAGGTGCCACAATTACTCCTTTTCTTTTTACTAGGAGGGTGGTGAAGCACTGGAATGGGTTACCTAGGGAAGTGGTGGAATCTCCTTCCTTAGAGGTTTTTAAGGTCAAGCTTGACAAAGCCCTGGCTGGGATGATTTAGTTGGGGATTGGTCCTGCTTTGAGCGGGGGATTGGACTAGATGACTTCCTGAGGTCCCTTCCAACCCTGATAGTCTAGGATTCTATGACCAGGCCAGTCATTGGAGGACCTGGGAATGCAGTCCATACCCACACATCCCAAACAGTTGGGTATTGCCAAATGACCCTTTGCTAACCCTCCTGGGGCTTCCTAGCAGGAACAGTCACATGAGGAGGAATGAAGAATTAACCTCTCAGCTGCTCGTGGCTGCTTGACTGTTAGTGGCCTCTCAGTCCTCACTGGAAAAAGAAAAACTGCCTAATCATCAAGGAATGGTTAAAAAAATGTGGAAGGTTGTGGTTATGGAAAAAGTATGTACCCAGCCAAACAGACAGAGGGCATGTGGATACTTAGGGATCTGGTTACCTTTATTCAGAACGCGGACAAAGTACCTTCTCCTGCAAAACACCCAGCACACCTGGCCAGTTTTTTTTTTAATATTGACAGTTAACAGCCATACCTGATCTGGTAAATATGTGTATAGAGAGATTTCACTGAACTGAATAAAATCACTAGAAACGACACAGGTGTTCACTGATGCTCACTCTGCAATATGGTGACACCCTGTTAAATAGAAGGATCTGACATTGTCCAATGTCTCTTTAAGCACAAGCTCACTGTCGTAATGATGGTTGATTTCAGAGTAGCAGCCGTGTTAGTCTGTATTCGCAAAAAGAAAAGGAGTACTTGTGGCACCTTAGAGACTAACAAATTTATTAGAGCATAAGCTTTCGTGAGCTACAGCTCACTTCTGAAGTGAGCTGTAGCTCACGAAAGCTTATGCTCTAATGATGGTTGAGTTTCTGATATTTATATGGCAGGATTTGTGAACGTGTTAACACTTCTGAAATAAGGAGGTTTTTGGTTTTGAAAGAAGAAGAAATCAGGACATTTCTAGCCTTTGTGGTTGCAGCAAAACACTTGAAAATGTGAACCGTAGAGCCTCAAAAACTAGAGAACAAATGAAAATGATCCAAAATTTAAAAAAAGAGAGAGAAAAAGAAATGTGGTCTGATCTCTGAGCGAACTTGTCTGGCTTCAGATTCCAGTCCTGGGTCTCAGAGTAGCAGCCGTGTTAGTCTGTATTCGCAAAAAGCTCACGAAAGCTTATGTTCAAATAAATTCGTTAGTCTCTAAGGTGCCACAAGTACTCCTTTTCTTTTTGCGAGTCCTGGGTCTGCTTGTACCGGTTTTTCTCCCTGGGAAGGTCCTTACATCCTCTCACCGAGCTACCTCTCTCTTTGTTTGGACAAGCTGAACAGCCCGAGCTCTCCAGCTCTCCTTGTCAGGGATTTTCTCCAGCCCTCCATTCAGTTTTTGCACCTTCTCCAATTTTCTCAACATCCTTTTAAAAACATGGACCCCAGAACTGGCCGCAGTGCCCAGAATCCGTCTCCCCAGTGGCATAAACAGAGGTAAACCCCCCTCCTTGCCCCCACTCTCCTGTATATACAGTCCAGGATCACATCAGCCCTTGGGCTCACAGCATGGCCCTGGGAGCTTACAAGGAGTCTTTTGTCCACTCTGCCTCCTGGATCCTTCCCAGGATACAGCCCCCCCTCTGCAGGTGTGGTTGGAATCCCTTGTTCCTACATGTAGGACCTGGCATCTGGCTGTTTCAGCAAAGCTCTACTGATTAGAGCGGAAGATGACTGTCATGGAGGCAGATTATTTTACCTTGCCCCTTCCCCTGAGCAATGGGTACTAGCCGCTATTGGACTAGCAGGACCTGGGGTCTGACCCGGCCTGACAGTTCTATGTTCCTTGCAGATGTGGCAGAATTAGGCCTCGAATTCCCCACCCCCACATTTAACCAATGGATGTTTCAATGCACCCAGACCCCCTGGGGTCCTGCTTTCTGACCACCAGGGAATGTCTGCAATATTCTTCATCCCTGTCATTGGAAGGCACAGCAGGGGCCGCAGAGACCTCTCCCTCGTAGGGAGGAAGGCTGGGGGCATGTGGCATTAATCTGGCACCAGTCGTTGGTCGGTAGCTGCAGGCTAGAGTCACGGTGCCCTGGATGGGCGGAAAGCACCGCAGTGCAGGGCGCCTGGCACAGGACCCAGGCACGACCTGGTTCACGCACAACAGGGAACGAGTTTGTTCCCACCTCAGTCACAAATAGCAGAAGACGATCCCTCCCCCCAGCCCTTGCAGACTCCAGCCCCTCTCATGCACAGGTGGCCCAGCCCCCCCCCCCCAGCTGGCTTGGCTGGCGCTGCGAGGGGGTTCCCAGACCAGGCAGATCCCTCAGTGTGGCCCAGATGAGCCTGTCGCAGCCAATGTTCCTGCTGCCGTGTCTTGCCGCCTGCTGATGAGTGGCACAGCACAGCATGTTGCCATCTGGGGATGGCAGCCGGCGCTGAGACATCCAGGCCACGCTCACCAACCACGAGGAGCAGCGCCCTGCCTGCAGCACCCAGCCTGCCATGTGCCTCCCTCCCATACTAACATCTCCGAATCCTGGCTTCACACTCCCAGCTCCAGGAGAGTCAGGGCCCAGCCCCCACCTGAGCTCCCCGGGGCACCCTCCTGCCCTCCCCAGAGCTGCCCCTTCCCTCCCAGCACCCCCAGGACCGTGCTCAAGCCAATCCCTCCTCTGCCGGCTGCCTCCTGAACACCTCCGCCCCATCCATCCACGAGTGGTGTGGCCTGTGCCCCGACCCTGTGAGGAGACGACTGGGGGGCAGGGGTGTGTGTGTGCGGGGGGCTGGCTTGGAGGGTTTGTCTCCAGCTGTACAGAGCGACTGTGATGTTCTCACTGTGAGGCAGCAGCAGGCTGGGCTGGGGTCCCCTGGAAGCAGCGTTGACCTTGCACCCCTCCCCCAACTCCTGCGGTACCCCACTGCACGGTGCGGCTTGGCAGGGGAAGATTTCTATGGCCATTCCCCTGCAGAGCCGCAAAGGGCCTGTCTCTCCGCTGGCATGAGCAATGCCAGGGCCCCCAGCTGGTCCCAGACCCACCATGTGGTCCCAGCCGCGGGGCCTGGTCCCTCCCAGGGGGCTCCGAGGCCCCAGGGCCCGGGTCGGCCTGCAGCACAAGACCAGCTCCTCTGCCCTTAGTGGCTTCCTCACAGCAGGGCAGCTCCATGCCCACTCTGCCTGGTGCCGCCAGGCCTGGGGCACAACTCTGAGATGCAGCCACTGCTTGGGGGGAGCCCAGCTGGAGAGGTGCCGGGTCAGGTACTGGCACCCCAGCTGCTGCTCACAAAGGCCTGGCGGGGGGTTTATTGACCTCAATGGATTATCCACCCCCAACTCCCCTGCCCCTCTGGCATCCCAGCCTCCACCCACTGGGCCTGCTGAGCGAGGCCTCGGGGTGGTGCCTTCGCAGTGCTTGGCTGAGGGATGGAGGCTACGTGATGACAGCAGTTCCCACCAGGGGACTGCAGCCCTGGGCCCGAGTGACTGGAGGGAGATTGTGGGCTGGACCTGCCCCTGGCATAAATCACTGGGGTGCCCTCATCTTGGGCAGCTGCCCTGGGATGCCAGTGCTGCGGGATGGGGCGAAACTGCAGGCGATGCTTCCCCAATCCAGCTCATCCTGGTCGGCTCCACACAGTCACTGCAAGGGAGAGAGGGCAGGCGGTGGGGGGTGGGACGGGATGGCCGGGGGGGGGCCATTGGTCTGCGAGCCAGCAGGCAGCTATAACCCTGTTCGCACCGATGCCCCATGCAGGGCAATGCCCAGCCCAGGCCCGTTCCCCTGCTGGCGCGGTGCCAACCCCAGCCAGGCAGAGCCCCCCAGTTGCGTCTCTTGCTTTCTCCTCCTTTCCTGACAGCTTGCTGGTCGCCGTGGTGGGGGGCAGTGTTCAATAGGCCACCATTGATTGTTGTGGGGAGGGGCCTGAGGGGGGCCGAGGCCTTGCCAGACACTTTGGGATCTGAGATGGAAGCACTGGGGGGGGGGGGGAAGCAGCTGGGGCGGGAAGGAGCCTTATGTGTCTCACAGGCAGAAATGCCCCCTCCCCCCCCGGCAGAGCCCTGAATACCAGGTGCCCAGGCATGGCATCAGCCCTCTGCACTGGGGCCGAATCTCCCCTCCTAAGCTCCCCTGCCCCCCAAGAGCTAAGGGGGCCCAGGTGGGTTTGATCACACACCTCCCTAGCAATTGTAGGGGGGCTGGTTAGGGGGCAAGGTGCTGAGGCAGGGGTAGTCGGCCCTGCCTGGGCTTTCGGGGAGGCATGTCCCAGAGCGAGGGGTTAGACGCTCACAAAAGCCAAACCCAGCGCTTGGCCTCTGCCTTTCCCCTATTTATCCCAGAGGAGCTGGGACCAGGTCCAGGTATGGTTAGAGGCGCCCCACCCCGCTGCTCCTTTCCCCACCCCTGGGTGCAGCGGGGATGCAGTGGGGCAGGGGTGAAAGGTGCCAGCTTCCCGGTGCAACATGAGTCCAGGGGGAAACCGGCCGAAATCATCCCCTTTGTCCCCAGCCCCTGAGGGTGCTAGCCAGCCCGAGACCCGCCCCGAGCTCTCCCTCGGCCCCACTGCTGCAGCTCCCGCTGGGCCACTGCAGCCCAGGCCCCACTGCTGGCTGCCAGGGGCCAGGTCCCAGCCTCTGACTGCAGCAGAACCAGTTTGCCGGCTGCTCAGGTGCTGAGCAATAAGGAATTGGAGCTATTGCCCTGACCTTGCCCTCCCTTTGGGGGAAAGCCTTGCCCGTGGGGAGGAGGGAGAGGGGAAGAACAGGTGGCATGCTGCCCCCCAGTGGTGCCAGGCCCCACACAGAGGCAGCTGCAGGAAAGCCTCTGGTGGGGGGTTCAGTGATCGCCTGTCCCCAGGGGGAGTGAGGGGCACTAATCCTGGGCAGTCAGGGCCAGATTAATCTTTCGTGGGCCTGGCGCCAAATATATTTGTGGGCCCCCATAGGGGCAATGGAGCCTGGTGTGGAGAGGTCAGATCCCAGAGCGAGGGGCAGCCAGGGGCAATGGGGCATGGCATGGCAGGGGCGGTGCTGCTCCGCCAGCCCAGCGTGAGGGCACTATTCACAAACCGCCAGACGCACAGTGGCCTGCCTGGCCCAGTGGTGCCAACATGCCCCTTCCCCTCTGGGGTGGGCCCATGCCATGCCATGCAGCCCCCCCACACCCAACACCCCCCCAACTCCCTAGGGCCAGAGCCCCCTGAACCTGCTATGCCCTGCGCCCCCTCAGGATCCCCCCCATAAATGCACAGCGCCCTGCACAACACCACCCCGCCCACAGCCCCACCACAACTGCCCAGCACCCCGACAGAACCCCCACTCCCTAGTGCCCCAACACACACAGATCCTCCCCGCCCCCTCACAGCCCAGCACCCCCCGGCCCCACCCAGACCCAGTCCCCACGTCCTGCCTCCCGGCCGCTCTCACCGGCCCTGCGGGGAGGCGACTGTGTCTGCCGGGCAGAGCCCGCAGCGCAGCCAGGGCCGGTCCCAGGGCCGGGAATCGCTCCGGCCCCTCGGCAGTGGTGAGATCAGCCAGGCCAGGACCTGCCCCAGCCGGGGTCCCTCAGGACCCACTTGCCTGGAGGGGCCCAGCCAAGCCCCCCACATGTCCTGTCCCGCCCCCAGCTGAGACTGGCCGGGCTTCTGCCCCAGTCCCAGGAGGCTCGGCTCCGGGGAGACAGGTGGGGCCCCACAGATAGCGGGTAGCAGAGACTGGGGTTGGCCAGGGGGCAGAGAGGAGAAGGGAGAGGGCCCAGGGGGCAGAGAGGAACCCTCGGGCAGCCAGCGGGCAGGCCAAGGGGAGCAAGTGGTGGGCGGGGGGAGCCAGCGGGGTCTCGGGGCGCAGGGCAAGCGGAGCAGGCTGGGGCCCCTTCGGAGCATGGGCCCGGCTCCATGGAGCCCCTGTAAACCCAGCACAGTGGGCAGTCAGTGCTCTGGAGGATCAGTCCCTGCTTTATTCTGCTGGGATTCTGGGGTTTCTCATTCTCAGAGGAAAGCCGGACCCTCCGGTGTCTGTGCTGGGGTGGGGTAGGAACGAGCTTTGTACCCACCAGGCCGGGGGCAGAGCCCGGTGCAGGGCCCACACCAAAGCTCAGCCTCACGGGTGTGGGCGGCTCTGCAGTGGTGCTGGCCCTGGTGTGAGCCCTGCCCAGGGGATGTCCCCCGGCCAGCAAAGAGCCCCAAGATGCAGGTGACTGCAGGTCTCTCTAGCACTGGCAGGAGCCGCTGGTTTGGGGTCCGATTCCCGGCCTCACTGATCTCATGTGGCAGCGGGTTCCCAGTCCATAGGCCCCAGCTGCGTTGTGGGAAACACGCCTGCATTCTCCGTTTGGGCTTCTGTGGCCTCTCCCTTCCCACTCCCCTGCCCGCCCCCCTGAGCTTGGACCCATGGTAAGTTGGAGGGCGCGACCCATCATCTCCACCCCAGTCATTAGAGGGTATTGCTCAAACCCCAGCTCTCTGAAGTAACCAGTTCCAGCCCCCTCGGGCGAGACCCTCTCCAGGCCTCTGACTGTATCCGGCTCTGAGCCCCTCTGTTCTGCCTGAGACAGGACGTCGAGAACTGCCCACAGCTGCACCCCGTGGCTTTATGCAACATTTCCCATCGTTCTCTTCCCCCTCCTGCTTGTTTGCTTTCCTGCCCAGTGGCGGCCCACGCCGAGCCCCACGCTGCGTGGCCTGAGGGGTGCATGACCTCTGGCTCTGCAGGAGCCCTTGTGCCGGGCTTTGCCTTGCTCAGCAGTGAGCTCCAGCTGCCTTGCTGCCGGGCTGGGGCTCTCGGAGGGGACAAGGAGCTGATGCCAGGACTAGCACCATATAAGTTCTGCTTACGTAGTGTAAGTGGTGCCTCGTGCTGGGATTAGCCCTCCGCACTGGGGTGGATTTCCCTCCTCGGCTCCCCCCACCCCCGAGAGTGAAGAGATCCCAGGTGGGTTTGATCTCTTCTCCAGGGCTTGTCTAATCACGGTTGTTTTGTGTCGGCTGCAGATTTAGCTCCCTCCCCCTTCCAGATCGTTAATAAACCTAAAAAGAAAAGGAGTACTTGTGGCCACAAGTACTCCTTTTCTTTTTGAGAATACAGACTAACACGGCTGCTACTCTGACACCTGTTAATAAACCTAGTAACAGCATCTATAGTAAGGAGCCTATATAAGAAAAAGGCCCAAAAATCGGGACTGTCCCTATAAAATTGAGACAGCTGGTCACCCTATTACCAGCCCCGCTGAGCCCCCCTTGCTTAGCAGCTCTGCTGACCCCCCAGCTTACCAACCCAGCTGACCTCCCAGCACTCAAACAAGTTTACAGTGACACTGAGAATCCATTTATATAACAAAGCCCAGTGTGCAGTGGCCACATATAACATGAAATCATAATGCAAATTCTAGAGCCTGGACTTAGTCACGGGGTTACTGTCCCATCTAGCAGAGCATCGGCCCCCAGAGCCCCTGCGGTCATGGGACGATCAGGCTGTCGGTTCCTCTCCTCGGGGAAGGATGCATCGGGTCTGTGCTCCGAGACAGGGCAGTCCAGCTGTATGCCTTTATTCCAGAACAGGCACCCCAGCTGTTTGTGTCCTCTGTAATCTCGTCTCCTGTACACCCACAGTCTCGCCATTTGCACGTGGCCCCCTGTGCAAACAGCCAGTCAAGGCACAGTTAGGGTGACCCATAGCAAGTGTAAAAAAATCAGGACATTCTGAGGGGGTAATAGCTGTGTATAAGACAAAGCCCCTAATATTGGGACAAAACCGATATTATTGGGACATCTGATCACCCTATACATAGTACCCCAATGGTCTGGCAGGGTGATCATTGTCAGTTCCTCCAGCCTGAAAGAACCTCTCCACCATACGTCACCTCCTGGTGACGCGCCTGAACTCCAGGGCCTTAAGAACACACTTTTACATATTGATACATAGCTCCTCTCTATCACGTACAGATGTTTTGCAATGATTGAGATGACAGCGGGCTACTTGCCCAAGGGAAAGACCTCACATGCCAACTGTGACCGGGATCTCAGGGCTACGCTAAGATTGCAAACTGCAAAGAATGGGGCAGACAATCCCCAGAACTGGTGGTTATTCTAATAATTAGATTTACCAAGCCAGTGACAAAACCGCTTCTACAACACCTTACTGGTTACCCGGAAGCCAAAACACAGTTCCCTAAAAGCAACCCAGCTTTGGGCTTCCTCTCAGACAGCCAATATGATGAGGATTACTGAAAATCTTGTTCATCATCTGAAAAAGTTCTACCAATCCCAAAGGATCGGACACATTCTCCCTCCCCCCGGGTCAATGAATATTTCAGATCTTACCCTAACACAAGCTTACAGCCAATTCTTACTAACTAAACTCAGATTTATTAAAAAAGAAAAGAGAGTAGTGTTGGTTAGAAGATCATTGTACAGACAGACTGGAATAAAATTCTTAGGTTAGTTTCACAGTAGAGATGGTGAGCTCAGAGATGCACCAAGTTCTTTCAGTCCAATGTTCAATATCAGGGTGACCCAGAATGGAACTGGAGATCTCAGTTCTGTGGCTCAAATCTCCCCTGATGAAACATAAGCAGATTTGAGATGAAAGGATCAGGTCCCAAAAGCCCTTTATACATTTTCAGCCTCTTGACCCGGGCAGTCCTGGGGTGAACAACAGTGTCTTAGAAGTAACCTTCTGTTTCCTAAACATCACAGGAAATTAACTACATGGATTAACGTAAGGCAATTGCCTGTCTCCCACCTTTTGTAGGTGGTTTGCTGTATACTTCAAAGAGAAATCGAGACAGTGATATCACTACGATACAAGAAAAGGAGAACTTGTGGCACCTTAGAGACTAACAAATTAATTAGAGCATAAGCTTTTGTGAGCTACAGCTCACTTCATCGGATGCATTTGGTGGAAAAAACAGAGGGGAGATTGATATACACAAGCTTATGCTCTAATAAATTTGTTAGTCTCTAAGGTGCCACAAGTCCTCCTTTTCTTTTTGCGAATACAGTCTAACACGGCTGCTACTCTGAAACCTGTCACTATGATACAGTTCATTTAAATGTTAATATCTCCTTTTGATCTCTGAATTAACAGAATACAGTGACAGGACAGAACAGAACTGTTTGGTTACATTGTCAACCTCTAACAATATATATGTAAATACACAAAACCACAAACATTATCTACTAATGCCTTTAAAGGTTGAATCTGGGTTAATTAGCCTGCTAGTTGTGTAACCCGTTCTGGCCCTGTGTCCCACCAACTTTGCGCAGATATCCCTATAAAACCCTCGGCGCCCCATGTGCCTGCTGCCAGCTGGCAGAAAGTGGTCCCTGGCTCACAGGTCTTTGTCTCTGTACGTGGCCCGGGGGGGTCACTATATAACCCCCCTTTGAGGGGCAGGAGATGTTGAGAAGATGGGGACGGGCCAGAGGCTATGGTGCACATGTTGGTTGTGAGCACATGGGCGGGTGAGCCCAGGGATCTGTGCCACACGCGTGCACAGTGTGGAGGAGAGCAGGCTGCTCCCTGCTGCACTGGCTCAGGGATAATCAGCCACCCAGCTGGGCAGCGCATTAGCTCAGGACATTCTCGCTAGCTCGTGAGCTGGGATCACCCCAATTTATTCCCGTCATAGGTGCCATGCTCAGCACCCGCTAGCGGCCCTGCCAATCAGCTCCTCTCCCTCCCTCCCAGCGCCTCCCGCCATCAGCTGTTCCGCAGTGTGCAGGAGGCGCTGGGGGGGGGGGAGGAGCGGGGGCAGAAAAAGGTGATGGAGGGGGGCAGAAAAGGGTCCTGGGGCGGGATGGGAGTTGAGCCCCTCTGGGAACTCGGAGCCTCAGATCCCCCTAAGCAACCCCTGTGCCATTCGGGGGGCCAGGCCGGGCAGCTGGTCGGCTGGAACACGCAGTGGCCTTCGGAACGTCACATCTGTGCCTGGCTTAGGACAATCCAGCCCACTGATGCCTCAGCGCCGGGCTCTGCTCCCACTTACTCTGGTGTCAATCCGGAGTGAGTCCCACTGCCTGCATTGAGGCTGGCATCATGGGGAGCAGGACGGTGCCTGGTTCCTAGGATCCTTGTTGCAGTGGTGCCCAGCAGCCGGCTCGGGAGGGTCCCATGGCACTGGGCGCAGCGCACAAGCAGGATGGCACTGCATCGCCAGCAGCTCCCACGGTCAGCGCTCAGGGGGTCTGCAGACCCCTAGCACTCACTGTGCCCTGGGGCAGTTCCCTGCCTCTGCACATGGGCAGATTCCCACCCCGCCTGGGTTCCTCGTGGCTGCAGCCTGTGGCCCCAACTCGTGGGCTTGCCCCTTGGCAGGCAGGAGCACATAAGCCTTGCTATTCCCTGGTGCCCTCCAGTGCTCCAGAGGAGAGACCGTGGGCTGAGCCCTGGCTGGCTTGGAGGGGGCTGTTTGTACCCACAGTTTGGTAGCATGGTCCACACAAGCACTCCAGCAGAGGGCAGGGCTGCCCCAGCAGGGCAAGAGAAGCAGCTCCCAGGGATAGATGTGGAGATTTTCTCGCCCGGTCACTGGCTGTCTTGGGTAGGGACAGCCCCCATCCAAATCCCTGAAAAGGAGCCAAGTCCCTGGCCTGGTGCTCCAGCCCCCGTGATGGGAACAGCCCCCCCCGGGAATATCCCATCACACTGCCACCCTGGGAGCTACAGCAGGGGCGGGGCGGGACCCCCTGTGATGTTATTGACTTGAATTGGGACCAAATAGATCATTGTTGCAACCAAGGTCCTGTAGTGGCACCAAATTTTATATAAAGGGGGTCAAATGAGGTGTCTTAGACAAGATTATGGTTTACTGGTTATCATTATGCTATCGGTATATGTGTAGCATTTTTGTAGTTGAAGTTATGAATATTGGCTCTACACTGTCTGTATTTCAAACTTGTGCTATGCTTCTGGGTGACCTCCCAGACAAGTTGGTGTCAGCTCTGCCTAGCCTGCTGGATGGCCCATTAAGGACCATCAGCTATTGAACTGACCCATTGAGAGAAGGCAGACACGCCTTGGGACTCAGCCAGGTGTGCAAGGACCTGCCTATGGACAGAACTCTGAGGGTTTTCCAGGCCACGTGATGGACAGCTTGTCCTTGGGACAAAGAAAGCACAGACCACATGGCAAGAGACTATAAAAAGCTGCTGCAGCTCCTCCATCTTGTCTTCAATCCTGCTTCTTATCTCTGGAGGGACTTTGCTACACTGAAGCTTTGAACAAAGGACTGAAAGACCCATCCCAGCTGTGGATGTTCTCCAGAGACTTGATTTGAACCTGCAGTTTATTCTACCACTGCTGCAAGCCTGAACCAAGAACTTGGCCGTTACTGTATATAATTGATTCCATTTAACCAATGCTAGCTCTCATCTATATCTTTTCATTTTATGAATAAACTATGGATTTTAGATTCTAAAGGATTGGCAACAGTGTGATTTGTGGGTAAGATCTGATTTGTATATTGACCTGGGTCTGGGGCTTGGTCCTTTGGGATCGAGAGAACTTTTTTTCTTTTACTGGGGTATTGGTTTTCATAACCATTTGCCCCCATAACGAGTGGCGCTGGTGGTGATACTGGGAAACTTGAGTGTCTAAGGGAATTGCTTGTGTGACTTGTGGTTAGCCAGTGGGGTAAAACCAAAGTCTTCTCTGTTTGGCTGGTTTGGTTTGCCTTGGTGTACATAGGAACCTCAGCCTTGGGTTGTAACTGCCCTGCTTTAAGCAATTTGTCCTGAATTGGCACTCTCAGTTGGGTCCCGCCAGAACCAGCATCGTTACAGTGGCGTAGTCGTGCTAGGATCCACAGAACCAGGTCAATTAAACTTTGGGTCAGAACCCCACACTATCCAAATTTGAATTTTGGTATTGAGAGTTTGATTGGTTAAAAAGCAGTTGCAATGGATGAGCAAAGAGCATATGAGGGCCTTGGCAAAAAAGTCCTGGAACATTTGTGTTCAGAAAAGGGGATAAGCTTTAGAAAGAAAGCTACAAATCAAGAACGGAGAGATCTGTTAATGGCCAGTGATCAGAAGGCAGGAGCACAGCCTTTAGCTGATGCTAAAGATGCTGCAAAAACAATGAAACTACAAGCCCTGAGAGATGGCCTGCATTTGGAACATGAACAAAAACTGGCAGAAATTCGAATGAGAGAGAAGCAAGCCTTGGCCCAGCTGGAGAAGGAGGCTGAGGAAAGAAAGGAAAGGGCTTGCAGGGGGCATCTGGAGCTGCTGGCTGCTGAGGAGAAAGCTCGACAAATGCAACAGAAGACTCACCAGATGCAACAGGAGACGGTAGACTCCATCTCCAAGTCAAAAAAAACAATGGAAGAACAGCAGAGACTGTATCCTCTTGAAAGTCCAGTTTACAACTCTGTTGATATATTGTATTACTCTGAGCAGTTTTCTGTGTTTAAGCAGTTGTGCTATGGCCAGGGAGAGGGGGACTCTAACCTGGTGGGAAATAGCTGTTTGTCTGTGCAAAAAAGCTGTTTGTCTATGAATGAAGTTTCTGACTGTCTGCCTAATGTCTCAGAAGTGAATCTGGAGTTAGATCAAGAGCAGAAAGATCTCATTGGTCAGGACAATGTTTCTCAGGAGCAGATTAAAGTGAATGGTCAGGTTGAAGCCCTAACTGAGGAAAGAAAGGGTAGATTTTTGATGGGTGATGGATTGTTGGCTAGCACAGCTTGTAAAAGTGAACCTGAAAAGGGTAACTGTGATTTACTGGAAGTAGCAGTGAATACCCTTCTCAGGGTAGTGAGAAGAGCAGCACCTTATCTGTGGGGAGTGGCAAGGTGCTTGGTAAGGAAAGTCTGGATGAGCCTAGGCAGCCTTGTGAGCTGATGGCTTTGACTAGTCAGCAGGGTGGGAAGGCGAGGAGAGTGGAAGATGAGTGTCCCTGGACCTTACCTGTTAGCTGGTTGGAGAATTGGGACAGTGAAGGAAACGTGCCTGTGTCTGTCAGGGGTATTGACTTGCCTATGGAAGGAGCTACCCTGATCTCCAAGCAGTTGTCTGTGAACAGCCCTGTGTGCTGGGACCAGGGGAATGAGATCCCGAGCTGTGTGTCTGGGAAAGGAGAAAGTGTGTCCGGCTCTTTGTCTGTGGAGCAGACAGAAGGGGCCTTTCAGCCTGTGATGGTGGAGAATAGTGCAGTTGTCTCAGAGTTGGTTCTGGATTCAGCTAAAGCCCAGGAAGGGAATGGTCCTAAGTTTGTGTCTGCTCGGGAGAATGGCCCTGTAACTAGGTCGCATCCAGTTAGTGTCTATGTAAAATCCCAGAGACCAGACAATTCTGGTGCTTGTATTTTGCCCATTGCTAGTGTGTTGTTGGGAAAGGGTGTAGCAACTCTGTCTAATCAGAGTGAGATCCTAGCCAGGGCACAAGTAGAGCAAAAAGGTGATTTGATTGTGTTACCTACTGAGGGTGTGGAAACCTGTAGCAAGAAGGAAAAGATTCCTGAACTTGTGTGTGGCAAAGGGAAGGAGAAGGCTTCCAACCTTTTATCTAGGAAGTCTGTGAGTTTGCCTGAAAGGGGATTGTGTACGAATCTGCCTGATGGGCAGAGGTGATTCTGGATGTAAGTGAGACCCAGAAAGAGTCTGTTGTTGCTCAGGAAAGTGTTCCTCTAGAGCAAGCCCTAGGTGAAGAGGGTAAGGGCAGAATTTCTGTGAAGGGTGAATTGTTGCTTAGAAAAGCCCCTAGGGAAAGGAATCCTCCTGGAGTCTTTGCAAGCAGTTTACTGCAACTGAAGGATGTGAAAGTGATTTAACCAAGAAACAGGTTTCAGAGTAGCAGCCGTGTTAGTCTGTATTCACAAAAAGAAAAGGAGTACTTGTGGCACCTTAGAGACTAACAAATTTATTAGAGCATAAGCTTCCGTGAGCTACAGCTCACATCCGATGAAGTGAGCTGTAGCTCACGGAAGCTTATGCTCTAATAAATTTGTTAGTCTCTAAGGTGCCACAAGTACTCCTTTTCTTTTAACCAAGAAAGTTTCAGTTCCTAACAGCCAGAAATTTTCTGTAGTGAATCCTGTTGAAGGATCCAGTGTGGATAGCTTTGAGAAGGTCTCAGATGGAGTGAAAACTGTTAAGAAAGTTAAACAGTCCTCTAACCAAGTGGATGTGTTTGGCCAGCTTGTTGGGGAGCCAAGGTTGTTGAGAGAGGAATGTCTCCATGCTAATTCTGAAAGTGAACAGTCTGTCTCAGGTTCAGAGGGAAGACTGGGTAGCTGAGTCCGCAGATCAGAACAGCTGGGCAGCTAATCTCTCGAGAATGCAGGGGATGGCAGGTATTCTCTCATCTCTAGACACTTTGAATATGACTTGTATTCTCTCAGTAAACTTAACATCTGATTCCATGTGGAAGCAGAGGTTGGTAAGGGAAGGACAACAGAACTTTGAGTCTGGCTTGTTAGCGAAAATGGAGGGTCTCTCTTTAAGACAGAGTCCAGCCTTGGAATTGGTAGCAGTGAAGGATCTGAAAACTGGTGAAGTGGCTCCTGTCTGGGGTAATGCAAATTACTTGGCTGGCAGGGAGAAGAAGGACTTGCTAATAGCTGTTAGCACAGAGAGCACGCCCAATCAGCCAGTGAATTCTGTTAAGCAAGAGGAATCAGGGTTTGACCCTTCAGGACAGGGAGGAAAGAGAGACCTTAATTTTGCAAAGGGAAGCCACAGGCTAACCCTAAAAGGCCCAAACCCCAATAGTATTAAGCCAAAGGTGTGGAATAACAAATATGAATGCAGATGGACACTTGCGATGAATTTGTTGTTATTGCTCATGGTAATTTTGGTAACTAATATGTTGCTATTACCAAAAACTGTAAAAATGTACAGTGTGCCTAATCTTTTGGAAAATCCCTTGAACACATTAAAAGGAATACATGAGAACACACTTTGTGTTAAGAGGCCTTGTTATACTGATGTTTCACAGTTAATGCCTGTAAACAGTATTGGAACTTTTCACAGGGGAAAAGACATTCCAGAACTGATGTGCTGTATGAAAAGGGAAACTGAGGCATATGACCATATTGCTTTCATGGCTAAATGCCAAGATTCCTGTACTATAAAGAACAGTAATATCTACATTAAGTTGATGTTAATTGGGTTCCAAACATTTGCAAGAACTTGTATGGATAAAGTAGCTATGTTCTTTAGCTCTTGGCAAGATCACATGAGACATACAGGAACCATGCTGCAAGAGCAGATCCAATCCACTATTGTTCTAACCAAGTTTTACCTTGAGTTGGTAAAGAGAATCAATCATGTTAGTGAACATGACTTTAATAAACCATTTTTATTATACACCGACATGGCTTCTAAACAAGGAGGGTCTGGACCTGCTGCTTCTGCCAACCCTTGGGCTGCCATCTGCAATCCCAGTACCCTTTTCCAAGGCCTGGGGGTTTCCCAGGCCAGAGCCCCCCAGCTCCTCTGGCCTTTCCCCAGCCCTGCTCAGCTCTCAGCAGTCAGGCCCCTCCCTCCCAACATCTAGAGGGGGACTGGGGCCTCTTGGCCCACTGCCCTCTTATAAAGGCTAGCTGGGCCCTGAGTGGGGTGTGGCCGCAGCTCTGGCTGTTTCCCCAGCCAGCCACGGCTTGCTGCTTTCTCTAGCCTCGGCCCTCTCCCAGGGCTGGTGTCAAGCCCTGCAGGGCAGGACTGGGGTGACCACCCCGCTACACAGCCACACAGAAATGCAACAGCCGATGTTCCGCTCACCCCCCTCTCAGCTGATTCGGGCATATGCCTCTGAGGGGCAAGGCAGGCGGCTTTATGCCTTCTAGGGCCTGGCTCCCCTGAGGGCCAGGCCATGGGCCAGCATAGCCAGAGCCCAGGGAGCCCCTGCCATCCCAACACGCCATGGAGCAGAGGGCATCAACGAGCCACGGGAGACAGGGCTGCTCTGCCTGCCCTCTGCTGCCCCTGATGGTGGCGTACACAGGCACCACTCCGTGGCCCCCTACGAGCCAGGAAGGGGGTGCATCTGGGCCACTGGGTTCCCCATGCAGTTCCTTATCCTCTTTGTGACTAGCTTGGGGTAAGGGAATCCCAGGGCAGACGTCCCGGCCAGTCCCTGCCCTGTGCAGCCCTGGCACTGCCCTCCTTGCCCAAAGATTCCCGCAGACCCTGGCGCTGTCCCCTTGTCTCTCAGTCCCGTCAGGCTGGACCCTCGCTGCAGCTTTGTGCATCAGACCGTATGCCAACCCCCAGCCCCAGCCAGAGGTCCCCCTGCGAGCCACTCCTGGGGAGCACTGGCCATGGCTGGTGGGAGTTTTTGTCCCGGCCCATCATCCCACCCTGCTGCCCCGCTGCCCTACAGAGCTGTGGGGCCAGCGCCTGGCAAGCCCGAGTCCCAGTCACAGGAACTGCCCCAGGCCCAAGAGGCGGGAGGTTGTCTGAATAAGCGGCATTAGAAAACTTATAATGTCCTCTGGGTCAGATCCTGCTGGGGCAGATGCTGCAGGGCTGACTTGAAGGCCCCATTATGCCTCCCCCTGGTGCTGGTCTCTATTTGGCCCTGGAGTAGGTCAGAGCAGTCACAAGGTGGCTCTGAATTGCTCTAGGCTGGGAGGGCCCTAGCCAGACATTGCTGGAGCACCACTCGCCCAGGCCATGCTCTCTTCCCCGGCCACTGCCCCCTTGTGCCCCACAGCAGGGTGCCAGGGGAGCCCACCTCTGGGGAGCATAGCATGGTGCCAACACTGCGTGGGTGTCTGCACAGGGCCTGTCCAAGACCTTTGCTAGCCTACCTGGGCCCCAGTGAGGTCTCCTGGCAGAGAACACCGGGCACAGGTCACTGCCCTAATCCTCAACTCCCTGCCCCCAGCCCTGTGCCCTCCCCCATAGGCTCAGGTCTGGGCCACCTGCCTTACCCCGGTGGGGGCCTGTGGCCAAGATGACTTCACCCAGTGCCCGGCCCTTCCCGGGGCTCTCAGCTCCAGCCTCTCCTGCCCCGGCAGGGGGCACACGGCTGCTTCCCCACTCCTCTTGTGCAAAGCACAACAGCTGAAGAGTGTGGGGCTACCCAAAATAGCCGCCCAACCGCCTGGGAGAGCTATCTCCTGATAGCTCCCCAGAGAGCAGGCAGCAGCTGGCCAGCAGCACCTGACCCGGCCACTCGAATTCAGCTGCAGATTCCCTGGGGCCAGTGCAAGCCGGGGGCTGGGGTGGGGCGGTTGTCAGCACTGCCCCCAGGAGGGGGTGCTCTCACCCTGCATCAGCCCGGGGAGCTTCCCTTCCTGAGCACAGCCTGGCATGGCCGGTGAGGGGAGCCCCGTGGAGACCCCCACTCCCCCTGTCGCTGGGGGCTCGGCGAGACGGGGCAGGGGTGGCTGGGCTCTCTGTCGAGAGGCACTTGGGCCTGTATTGATTACGGCCTCCCATGCATGAGAGGGGCCATGCTGGGGCTGGGACGAATGGACCTGTGAGTCCCCTGAGCGTCCACCGGGCCTGCTGCGGGCGAGGTGAGCCAGCTCGGTGCTCCAACCCCCACATCTCCGGCACATCCCCTGAGGGGACAGCCTGCCCCTGCCCCCCGCTGTCAGTGCTTGCGCAGTGCCAGCACCCACAGGCTCCCAGCAGGGCCCACTGCACTGAGCGCCTGGTTCTGCCCTAAGGAGCTTGCTGCCTGCCACGAGGGGTGGGTGGGGGGAGCAGCATGTGGCCAGGGGCTGCGCTGGCTGCAGCACTGGAAGGGTTAAGCCAAGTCTCAAGGGGGCAGGCAGACTTCAGCCCAGTTCCACGGACTCCCCTGAACCCCACAGCTGCCCAGTGCAGCTGTTCCCAGGGCACCCGCAGCCCCATGGATCCAGGGACTCCCAGCTCTGGGATCCCCCACATAGTCTGCACTCTGGGGAGACTGGGTGCTTCTCTGGGGCTTGAGGGAAGCTGTGGGCTTGGTGCATGATGTCACAATCTCAGTTCCTGTCTGGGCACTGCCCAGCGATCCTGAAACTCACCAAACCGCAGCGGGGATGGGGAGTTGGCAGACATTTCTGGGACGAGGCCAGAGAGATGCTGGGAACAAGTGGGGGTCCCCCGCCAGCCCTGAAGTGCAACATAAAAACATTCCCCAAACAGAAACCTCCAGATTCCCCTGGGGACTTTTTACAGAACAAAGTTTTGCTTGTGGAACTCACTGCCCCCAGACGTCACAGAGCTGTGGCTGGGACAGCCAGAAGGGACCATCTTGGTCATCTGGGCTGGCCTCCTGCATGCCCAGGCAGTAACGTGGCTCCTTGGGGCAAGGATCTTTGCAGGGTTCAGAGGAGCACGGGGTGCTCCATGGGATGCTCCAAGAGGGAGGCAGGCAGAGGGTCAGATCCAGAGTGGTGCAGAGGGTCCATGGTGCAGAGACCCTGGGCTGAGGTGGGTTCACATGTTGGGGGAATCCAGGGAAATTCTGGCTTCAAACATTCAGTAACATCCCAGTTGGAGTCAGACTCTCCTCCAGCCAGGCCAGACCCCAATCCCTGTTCCAGCAGCATTAATGGGGCAAGGCCAGGGCAGGAGTGCGAATGGGGCAGGAGCCAGGGAGAAGCACCCCAGGACTTGTGTTCCCATCTATGATGCAGCAGAGGGGGGAGTGTTGATCTGGGAATGTGGCAGGGGATGGGAGACCTGAGACCCTGTAACCTGAGCCACGAGTTTGGGAGAGGGGGGACATAACACCTCTGCCCAGGAAACTGGACAAAGGCTGCAGGAGGGAGCCTGCTGGGGGAGTTTTGGTTTCAGTTTTGGGCTGGGTGGTGGAACGCAGAGAACCCCAAGGCTGGGGTCTAAGCTCCCTGCCCCCCAGAAGGTCTTGACTGAGGGGTCCTGGCTGTACCCACAAGCTCTGTTTTAGAATGTGTTCCTATTGTCCAATAAACCTTCTCTTTTACTGGCTGGTTGAGAGTCACAGTGAATCCCAGGAAGAGAGGTGCAGGGCCCGGACTCCCCCACACTCTGTGACAACTAGTGGCAGAGGTGGGATGAGCTGCACCCCGTAGACGGCACTTCCTGCAATAAGTGACTGGGGAACAATAAAACGAAGGGGGATTGAAGGGGACCAGGAGTGCTGAAGATTCAGAGAGAGACGGTTTCGGGGGGGGAACCCCTGGGAATGTGTGACCAGAGAGAAGGACTTTTGCAGTAACAGGGTCCCTCTGGGGATTGCAGCGAGTGGTCCCAGGGGCGGAGGAGTCTGCAGCTTGACCCTGGCAAAGAGGTGGTGACCTCAAGAAGAGCTGGCACCCTCGGGGTTCTTCCTGGAAACCGTGGAAAGCTGCCCAGGCCTGCGAGTGGCCAGCAGGGAGATGTTTGCTAAACGCCTTAAGAGCGACCTGGTGGAGCTGTGCAGGCAGAGGGAGCTGTGCATTGGGAGGTCCACAAGGACCAGGTGGAACAGCTGATTGCCCAGTTGGAGGAGAGGGATCGCTTGGATGACCTGATCCCTGTCCCTGAGGGAAGCCGCCCCGTGGACGCAGCGTGGGCCCTGGGGCCTGACTGGGCTGGGAGGAGTCAGACTGCTGCCAAGGACATCCCGAGACCCTTCCTGCCTACGCCGAGGGTAGGGGTTAGGGGAAGCCCAGAGAATACCGACGGCACCCTGACCCCGGCAGCCAGCAGGGGATCCTCCCGGCGAAGCTCCCCATCCCTGGAGCGGAGGTGGCTGGAATGGGAGAGGGAGATGAAAATGATGGAGCTGGAGGATCATGAAAAGCGATGTCAGCATGAGTGGGAGGAGAAGGAGAGGCAACGTCAGCATGAGCAGGAGGAGAAGGAGAAGGAGAGGCAACATCAGCATGAGCTGGAGCTGGCCAGGCTGAGGAGCAGTGAGGCCCCGGCTGCGGTGAGTGAGGGGGGACCCAAGACTGCAAGGAGCTTTGATAAGTGCTTCCTGGCCCAGCGTAAGGAGGGGGAGGACCTAGATAGCTTCTTGACGGCCTTTGAGACGGTTGACCCTGCAGACAGGCTCCAGTTTCTCACCCCCTTACTGGACCCCAAAGTCATAGAGGTGTACAGCTGAATGAAAGGGGTAGAGGCAGGGAAGTTCAGGGCCCCCTTTCCGGGACAACGCATCCGCTATCATATTGGCACTTCCCTTCACATGGACCACGTCCATGTCATAATCCTGCAGGAGCAGGCTCCTCCTCAGGAGTTTGGGGTGTTGGCTCCTTTCATCTGGTGCAGCCAGATCAGGGGAGAGTGGTCGGTGTACACGGTGAAGTGTCACCCGAAGAGATATGGCTCTAGTTTCTTGCAGGTCCACACCATGGCCAGGCACGCCTTCTCGTTGGCCGCATAGTGTTGCTCCTGGGGTAGCAACTTCTTGCTCAGGTACATGATGGGGTGTCTCTCCCCCTTTTCATCCTCCTGCATTAACACCGCCCCCAGTCCCATGTCTGAGGCGTCTGTGAACACCATAAAGGGCTTGTCAAAGTCTGGGTTTGCCAGAACTGGGCCAGTCCAATGGGTTTATGGAGAGGTTCAATGGCATGCTAAAGATAATGCTGAAAACCTTTATGAACTGGCACCCTCAGGACTGGGACAAGTACTTACATCACCCACTGTTTGCGTACAGAGAGGTACCCCAGGAGTCTGCCGGGTTTTCGCCTTTTGAACTGTTATATGGAAGGAGGGTAAGGGGTCCCCTGGACCTGATGAGAGACAAATGTGAGGGGAAGGCTGTGACGAAGCAGGTCTGTTCTTAAAGTTTCCTCTGAATATTGTGGGGGTGCCTCAGTTTCCCCTAGGTAGTTCTTAAGTATCTAGGGGGTGGGATAAGGGTGTATGATCCTTGCAGAGCCCTAGAGGGCGGGTGTGTGCAGGGGTCTGGACACAGAGAATGGCCGACACCCTGTTTCCTGGCCACTGATGGCCTGGGCCCTTCCCCCCTGCAAGGTGAAAGCTAAAGGGTTGGAGAACAAAGGAATACGGTGCCCTCCTGGCCTGGGAAAGTCCAGAGGACGGGGGACTGGAGAGAGTTTCAGTTTGGGGATGGCTGGGAACATGGAGTGAAGTGCAGATGGGGTTGTCTGGCTCACTGCCCCCCAAAATGGACCCAGTTGAGGGGTCCTGTTCTCTGCACCTACAAGCTCTGTGTTAGACCATGTTCCTGTCGTCTAATAAACCTTCTGTTTTGCTGGCTGGCTGAGAGTCCCGTCTGACTGCGGAGTTGGGGGGCAGGACCCTCTGGCTTCCCCAGGACCCCGCCTGGGCAGACTCGCTGTGGGAAGAGCACGGAGGGGCAGAGGATGCTGAATGCTCCGAGGTCAGACCCAGGAAGGGGGGAGCCAGGTGAGCTGTGTGTCCTGCAGACAGGCTGCTCCCAGAAAGGAGACTTCCCCAGAGTCCTGCCTGGCTTTGTAGGGAGCAGTTCCAGAGCATCGCCCGGGGACTCCGTGACAACTGGTGGCTGAGGTGGGATGTACTGCACCCCGTGGATGGCGCTTCCTGCAGTAAGTGACTGGGGAGCAGTAAAATGAAGGGGGATTGACAAGGACCAGGTGTGCTGAAGGCTCAGACAGGAGCAGTTTCGGGGGGGCGGTTAACCCCTGGGAGTGTGTGACCAGCGAGAAGGACTGTGCAGTAATGGGGTCCTGCAGCTTGGCCCTGGGAGAGAGAAGGACTTTTGCAGTAATAGGGTTCCCCTGGGGATTGCAGCGAGCGGTCCCAGGGGTGGACAAGTCTGCAGCTCGACCCTGGCAAAGAGGTGGTGACCTCGAGAAGGGCTGGCACACTAGAGGTTCTCCCTGGAAACCGTGGGGAGCTGAGAGCCCACAGGCCTGGGAGTCCACAGCAACTTGGGAAGAGCGGAGTGATGGCCTGTCACCGTCTCCTTAAGAAGGACATTGTAGCCCTGTGCAGAAAGAGAGGGTTGCGCATTGGAAAGTTCACAAAAGCACAGTTAATCGTGCAGCTGGAGGAGGGTGACCGCTCTAAGGAACAGATTCCTGACCCCAAATGGGGCTATAGCAGGGTCTGGGAGCAGCTGGAGTGGTAACCAGGCATCCCCAAGATTCCTGTCTCCAACCATACGGGGGTCTTCACGATCGGGTTCCCCATCTGGGGATCAGAGACGGACGGGATTGGAGCTGAGTCCGAGGGAGCAAGAGGACTGTGAGAGACAGCAAGAGCCCGAGAAGGAGCTGCAGAAGGAGCAGCATGAACTGGCAGTGGTGGAGCGGAGAGGCAGAGGGGATCCCCCAGAGGTGAGTGGGGATAGACCCCGGGGTGCCAGTTCCGCAGGGAACCTCGAGACTAAATTGCTGCCCTGGTTGGGGGGGGGGATGTGGATGCCCCCCTCACTGCCTTTGAGCAGGCTGGCGATTTGAACCAGGGGACCCTGCGGAAAAGCCCCGGTGTCTAGCTCCCTTGCTGGGTCCCAAGGCCATAGACTCCGTCAGCCAGATAGATGGGTGGGGTGGTGGACAGGCTCCCACTCCTGACCCCAACCGATATGTCTGGGTGGAGTTTCCTGGGGTCAGGCCCCTCGGACCCCCAGTGGGAGTGGAAGGTGATGGTCAACGGGGAGACATTCCTGGGGTGGCGAGATCCTGTTGTCAGGCCCCTGGTGATGCAGCCTCAGATGCTGGGGGACTGTGTGAGCTGGGTGAGGGTCCCAGGGATGAAGCCCCTTACCCTGCCTATGGCCCAGATCCCTGTGCAGACCCAGGAGGGGTGGGGCTGGCTGGTCATTGGGGTTCTCCAGGATACCAGCTGTGAGACTCTGTTGTGGGGTGACTGTGTCTCTTTGGGACAGGATCCAGGCCCTGCTCCTGTAACTGCTGACGGTTTGAATTTGAATTCAGGGAGAGAGGGAAATGGTCTGTGAAAATGCAGATGACCTGGCTGGCAGCAGGGAGGAGCTGCTAGGCTCAGGATACCTGCCTGCCTGTAACCAGCCCCCTGTGGCTGGGTGGGACAGAGAGATGCTCCCTGCCCCCCTGCACACTGGAGAAGGGGTTTAGGGGGCTCACGCTGGCTCTGATGCAGTGAGGAAAGCAGCGAGCTCACTGCCTACCTCCACTGGGACAGCAAGGGCAGCGCTGAGCACAGCAGGAGCTGAGACCCCAGCTGAGTGGGGGGAGACACAGGCAGGGCAGGGGATGTGTTGGGAGTGGCAAGGTGCTTGGTAAGGAAAGTCTGGATGAGCCTAGGCAGCCTTGTGAACTGATGGTTTTGTCTAGTCAGCAGGGTGGGAAGGCGAGGAGAGTGGCAGACAGTGTCCGTGCACCTTACCTGTTAGCTGGGTGGAGAATTGGGACAGGGAAGGAAACGTGCCTGTGTCTGTCAGGGGTATTGACTTGCCTATGGAAGGAGCTACCCTGATCTCCAAGCAGTTGTCTGTGAACAGCCCTGTGTGCTGGGACCAGGGGAATGAGATCCCGAGCTGTGTGTCTGGGAAAGGAGAAAGTGTGTCTGGCTCTTTGTCTGTGGAGCAGACAGAAGGGGCCTTTCAGCCTGTGATGGTGGAGAATAGTGCAGTTGTCTCAGAGTTGGTTCTGGATTCAGCTAAAGCCCAGGAAGGGAATGGTCCTAAGTTTGTGTCTGCTCGGGAGAATGGCCCTGTAACTAGGTCGCATCCAGTTAGTGTCTATGTAAAATCCCAGAGACCAGACAATTCTGGTGCTTGTATTTTGCCTGTTGCTAGTATGTAGCTGGGAAAGGCTGTAGCAACTCTGTTTAATCAGGTTTCAGAGTAGCAGCCGTGTTAGTCTGTATTCGCAAAAAGAAAAGGAGGACTTGTGGCACCTTAGAGACTAACAAATTTATTAGATCATAAGCTTTCGTGAGCTACAGCTCACTTCATCGGATGCATTTGGTGGAAAATACAGTGGGGAGATTTATATACACACACAGAGAACATGAAATAATGGGTTTATCATACACACTGTAAGGAGAGTGATCACTTAAGATGAGTCATCACCAGCAAGGGGGGGGGGGGAAGGAGGAAAACCTTTCATGGTGACAAGCAAGGTAGGCTATTTCCAGCAGTTAACAAGAACATCTGAGGAATAAGAAAAGGAGTACTTGTGGCACCTTAGAGACTAACAAATTTGTTAGTCTCTAAGGTGCCACAAGTACTCCTTTTCTTTTTGCGAATACAGACTAACACGGCTGCTACTCTGAAATCTGAGGAATAGTGGGGGGTGGGGTGGGGGGGAGAAATACCATGGGGAAATAGTTTTACTTTGTGTAATGACTCATCCATTCCCAGTCTCTATTCAAGCCTAAGTTAATTGTATCCAGTTTGCAAATTAATTCCAATTCAGCAGTCTCTCCATGGAGTCTGTTTTTGAAGTTTTTTTGTTGAAAAATTGCAACTTTTAGGTCTGTAATCGAGTGACCAAAGAGATTGAAGTGTTCTCCAACTGGTTTTTGAATGTTATAATTCTTGACGTCTGATTTGTGTCCATTCATTCTTTTACGTAGAGACTGTCCAGTTTGGCCAATGTACATGGCAGAGGGGCATTGCTGGCACATGATGGCATATATCACATTGGTAGATGCGCAGGTGAACGAGCCTCTGATAGTGTGGCTGATGTGATTAGGCCCTATGATGGTGTCCCCTGAATAGATATGTGGACAGAGTTGGCAACGGGCTTTGTTGCAAGGATAGGTTCCTGGGTTAGTGGTTCTGTTGTGTGGTGTGTGGTTGCTGGTGAGTATTTGCGTCAGGTTGTGGGGCTGTCTGTAAGCAAGGACTGGTCTGTCTCCCAAGATCTGAGAGAGCGATGGCTCGTCCTTCAGGATAGGTTGTAGATCCTTGATGATGCGTTGGAGGGGTTTTAGTTGGGGGCTGAAGGTGATGGCTAGTGGCGTTCTGTTCTTTTCTTTGTTGGGCCTGTCCTGTAGTAGGTGACTTCTGGGTACTCTTCTGGCTCTGTCAATCTGTTTCTTCACTTCAGCAGGTGGGTATTGTAGTTGTAGGAATGCATGATAGAGATCTTGTAGGTGTTTGTCTCTGTCTGAGGGGTTGGAGCAAATGCGGTTATATCGTAGAGCTTGGCTGTAGACAATGGATCGTGTGGTATGATCTGGATGAAAGCTAGAGGCATGTAGGTAGGAATAGCGGTCAGTAGGTTTCTGATATAGGGTGGTGTTTATGTGACCATCGCTTATTAGCACCGTAGTGTCCAGGAAGTGGATCTCTTGTGTGGACTGGTCCAGGCTGAGGTTGATGGTGGGATGGAAATTGTTGAAATCATGGTGGAATTCCTCAAGGGCTTCTTTTCCATGGGTCCAGATGATGAAGATGTCATCAATGTAGCGCAAGTAGAGTAGGGGCATTAGGGGACGAGAACTGAGGAAGCGTTGTTCTAAGTCGACCATAAAAATGTTGGCATACTGTGGGGCCATGCGGGTACCCACAGCAGTGCCGCTGATTTGAAGGTATACATTGTCCCCAAATGTGAAATAGTTATGGGTGAGGACAAAGTCACAAAGTTCAGCCACCAGGTTAGCCGTGACAGTATCGGGGATACTGTTCCTGACGGCTTGTAGTCCATCTTTGTGTGGAGTGTTGGTGTAGAGGCTTCTACATCCATAGTGGCCAGGATGGTGTTTTTAGGAAGATCACCAATGGATTGTAGTTTCCTCAGGAAGTCAGTGGTGTCTCGAAGATAGCTGGGAGTGCTGGTAACGTAGGGCCTGAGGAGGGAGTCTACATAGCCAGACAATCCTGCTGTCAGGGTGCCAATGCCTGAGATGATGGGGCGTCCAGGATTTCCAGGTTTATGGATCTTGGGTAGCAGGTAGAATACCCCAGGTCGGGATTCTAGGGGTGTGTCTGTGCGGATTTGTTCTTGTGCTTTTTCAGGGAGTTTCTTGAGCAAATGCTGTAGTTTCTTTTGGTAACTCTCAGTGGGATCAGAGGGTAATGGCTTGTAGAAAGTGGTGTTGGAGAGCTCCCTAGTAGCCTCTTGTTCATACTCTGACCTATTCATGATGACAACAGCACCTCCTTTGTCAGCCTTTTTGATTATGATGTCAGAGTTGTTTCTGAGGCTGTGGATGGCATTGTGTTCTGCATGGCTGAGGTTATGGGGTAAGCGATGCTGCTTTTCCACAATTTCAGCCCGTGCACGTCGGCGGAAGCACTCTATGTAGAAATCCAGGCTGCTGTTTCGACCTTCAGGAGGAGTCCACCCAGAATCCTTCTTTTTGTAGTGTTGGTAGGAAGGTCTCTGTGGGTTAATATGTTGGTCAGAGGTGTGTTGGAAATATTCCTTGAGTTGGAGACGTCGAAAATAGGATTCTAGGTCACCACAGAACTGTATCATGTTCGTGGGGGTGGAGGGGCAAAAGGAGAGGCCCCGAGATAGGACAGATTCTTCTGCTGGGTTAAGAGTATAGTTGGATAGATTAACAATATTGCTGGGTGGGTTACGGGAACCACTGTTGTGGCCCCTTGTGGCATGTAGTAGTTTAGATAGCTTAGTGTCCTTTTTCTTTTGTAGAAAAGCAAAGTGTGTGTTGTAAATGGCTTGTCTAGTTTTTGAAAAGTCCAGCCACGAGGAAGTTTGTGTGGAAGGTTGGTTCTTTATGAGAGTATCCAGTTTTGAGAGCTCATTCTTAATCTTTCCCTGTTTGCTGTAGAGGATGTTGATCAGGTGGTTCCGCAGTTTCTTTGAGAGCGTGTGGCACAAGCTGTCAGCATAGTCTGTGTGGTATGTAGATTGTAATGGATTTTTTACCTTCAGTCCTTTTGGTATGATGTCCATCTGTTTGCATTTGGAGAGGAAGATGATGTCTGTCTGTATCTGTACGAGTTTTCTTCATGAACTTCATGAAAGGTTTTCCTCCCTCCCCCCCTGCTGCTGGTGATGGCTCATCTTAAGTGATCACTCTCCTTACAGTGTGTATGATAAACCCATTGTTTCATGTTCTCTGCGTGTGTATATCAATCTCCCCTCTGTATTTCCTCCGAATGCATCCGATGAAGTGAGCTGTAGCTCACGAAAGCTTATGCTCAAATAAATTTGTTAGTCTCTAAGGTGCCACAAGTACTCCTTTTCTTTCTGTTTAATCAGGGTGATACCCTAGCCAGGGCACAAGGAGAGCAGAAAGGTGATTTGATTGTGTTACCTACTGAGGGTGTGGAAACCTGTAGCAAGAAGGAAAAGATTCCTGAACTTGTGTGTGGCAAAGGGAAGGAGAAGGCTTCTAACCTTTTATCTAGGAAGTCTGTGAGTTTGCCTGAAAGGGGATTGTGTACGAATCTGCCTGATGGGCAGAGGTGATTCTGGATGTAAGTGAGACCCAGAAAGAGTCTGTTGATGCTCAGGAAAGTGTTCCTCTAGAGCAAGCCCTAGGTGAAGAGGGTAAGGGCAGAATTTCTGTGAAGGGTGAATTGTTGCTTAGAAAAGCCCCTAGGGAAAGGAATCCTCCTGGAGTCTTTGCAAGCAGTTTACTGCAACTGAAGGGTGTGAAAGTGATTTAACCAAGAAAGTTTCAGTTCCTAACAGCCAGAAATTTTTGGTTGTGAATGAAGCCACTGACTTTCCTGTTGAAGGATCCAGTGTGGATGGCTTTGAGAAGGTCTCAGAGGGAGTGAAAGCTGTTAAGAAAGTTAAACAGTCCTCTAACCAAGTGGCTGTGTTTGGCCAGCTTGTTGGGGAGCCAAGGTTGTTGAGAAAGGGACGTCTCCATGCTGATTCTGTAAGTGAACAGTCTGTGTTCCAGGTGAGGAGGGTGCTGGGCTGCCTCAAGGAGGCAGGACTGATGGTAAAAGCTGGAAAGTGTAAGGTGGAGATAATCAGAGAATGGCCTGTTCCCCAGACCAAGAAACAGGTCCAGGCCTTTATTGGGATGGCGGGGTACAACTGGAGGTTTGTACCCCGCTTGAGCTCCCTAGCTGCCCCCATCACTAAGCTATGTAAGAAGGGGAAGCCAGACGAGCTGGTCTGGACCAAGCAGTGCCAGAGGGCTCTCTGTGCGGTGAAGGAGGCTCTAATCCAGGGCCCAGTAAATCTGGTAAACCCAGTCTTTGCCAAGGCCTTTATAGTGTTCACCGACGCCTCAGACACAGGGCTGGGTGCGGGGCTGATGCAAGCCGATGCTAAGGAATGGGAGAGATGCTGGGGCATCCATGGAAATATTGCTGGGGTCAAACTTCCCCAGGTCACTGGCTAAAGTGACCTCGCTCAGTTTGGCCTCGAGGGTGGAGAGATGTGACGAAGTGGGACTGTTCTTAGTGTTTTCTCTGAATAGTGTGGGGGTGCCTCAGTTTCCCCTATGCAGTTCTTAAGTATCTAGGTGGTGGGATAAGGGTGTATGATCGTTGCAGAGCCCTAGAGGGCAGGTGTGTGCAGGGGTCTGGACACAGAGAATGGCCGACACCCTATTTCCTGGCACCTGATGGCCTGGGCCCTTCCCCCCTGCAAGGTGAGAGCTGAAGGGTTGGAGAATAAAGGAATCAGTGACCTCCTGGCCCAGAAAGGGACAAAGCCCACAGGAGGGGGGGCTGGAGGGGGAGGCAGTTGGGGCTGGTTGGGGACATGGAGTGAAGTGCAGATGGGGTTGTCTGGCTCACTGCCCCCCAAAATGGACCCAGTTGAGGGGTCCTCTTCTCTGCACCTACAAGCTCTGTGTTAGACCATGTTCCTGTCGTCTAATAAACCTTCTGTTCTACTGGCTGGCTGAGAGTAACGTCTGACTGTGGAGTTGGGGGGCAGGACCCTCTGGCTTCCCCAGGAGCCTGCCTGGGCGGACTGGCTGTGGGAAGCGCACGGAGGGGCAGAGGATGCTGAATGCTCCGAGGTCAGCCCCAGGAAGGGGGGAGCCGGGTGAGCTGTGTGTCCTGCAGACAGTTGCTCCCAGAGAGGAGACTCCCCCAGAGTCCTGAATGGCTTTGTGGGGAGCAGTTCCAGAGCATCGCCCGGGGACGCCGTGACACCCTGCAATGCTAAGTTATTTGCTTTTGCCGTGGGCCATGGGGCTCAGGCTCCCACCAAGGCTCCTAGAGCAAACCCAGCTCAGGGCTCACACTGAAATGGCGGGACAGAGTCACCTGCTGTGATAGGTGCAGGCTCAGACGGAGGAAGGCAGATGGCTCAGCAGCAGCGCGCTGGGACACTGTGTGTCCAGGGCTGATTTGGGAGCAAGTCACTTCTAAGGGAGGTGAAATGTGGGGTCCAAAGACAAGCCAGCTCCCTGCCAGGGGTCCCAGGCTGGGAAGGCTGAGAAGCGCTGCCATACAGCATGTCGAGAAAGGGATGTCTCCATGCTAGTTCTGTAAGTGAACAGTCTGTGTCCCAGGTCAAGATGGGGGCTCTTAACCAAGAAAGCCCGAATTGCAGGCCTCCAGACTGGAGCGCTGGGAGAAGACCTGATCCCAGTTTGTCCCCTTGGGGTATTGGGGTGGCAAAAGGGCACGGGCCGCATAAACCTTCTCACCACATAAACCTTCTCATGTGGCATGAGAGTGCTATCGACCACCCCCGACCTAAGGGAGGGCGTGAAACTGGAAGGGCCTGGTGTAACTCCCACCAAGGAATGGGAGAGATGCTGGGGCATCCATGGGAACATTGGTGGCTTCGAACTTCCCCAGGTCACCAGCTAAAGTGACCCCGCTCAATTCGGTCTCAAACGGGGGAGAGATGTGACAAAGCCGGACTGTTCTTAATATTTTCTCTGAATATTGTGGGGGTGCCTCAGTTTCCCCTAGGCAGTTCTTAAGTATCTAGGTGGTGGGATAAGGGTGTATGATCCTTGCAGAGCCCTAGAGGGTGGGTGTATGCAGGGGTCTGGACACAGAGAAGGGCCGACACCCTGTTTCCTGGCAGCTGATGGCCTGGGCCCTTCCCCCTGCAAGGTGAGAGCTGAAGGGTTGGAGAACAAAGGAATCAGTGACCTCCTGGCCCAGAAAGCGACAAAGCCCAGAGGAGGGGGGCTGGAGGGGGAGGCAGTTGGGGCTGGTTGGGGACATGGAGTGAAGTGCAGACGTGGTTGTCTGGCTCACTGCCCCCCAAAATGGACCCAGCTGAGGGGTCCTGTTCTCTGCACCTACAAGTTCTGTGTTAGACCATGTTCCTGTCGTCTAATAAACCTTCTGTTTTACTGGCTGGCTGAGAATCCCGTCTGACTGCAGAGTTGGGGGGCAGGACCCTCTGGCTTCCCCAAGACCCCGCCTGGGTGGACTGGCTGTGGGAAGCGCACGGAGGGGCAGAGGATGCTGAATGCTCCAAGGTCAGACCCAGGAAGGGGGAAGCCGGGTGAGCTGTTTGCCCTGGGGACAGGCTGCTCACGGAAAGGAGACTTCCCCAGAGTCCTGCCTGGCTTTGTGGGGAGCAGTTCCAGAGCATCGCCTGGGGACTCCGTGACAAAGGCCACTCCTGATGGAGAGTCAGTGGTGGAGTATGTCCTGATCTTCTGAGAGAGACTTGCTGAACTCATGGGCCTGGCCAGGGAGAATCTGGCCAGAGCCCAGAAGAAGCAGAAGGTCTGGTATGACCGCACAGCGCGGGCCTGTGCCTACCCCACCAGGGATCAGATGATGGTTCTCATCCCCGTGAGAAAGAACAAACTACAGGCCACCTGGGAGGGCCCTTTCAAGGTCATCAAGCAGCTAAACGAGGTAAACTATGTGGTGAAGCTGTTGAACTGGGCGCACCACCATCGGGTGTACCATGCGAATATGATGAAGCCATATTATGCCAGGGGGAATGTGGTGTTGGCTGTGTGTGGACATTGGGAGGAACAGGGAGATGACCCTTTAGTAGATCTATTCCCTGGGACCAGAGCTGGTTCCCCCCTGGAAACAATTCCCCTCTCGGATCAGCTAACCCCTGCCCAGGAAGCTGAGATCAGGGGGGTGCTGCATCCGTACCAACAGCTGTTTTCCAACCAGCCCGGACGCACTAATCTGACTGTCCACCGGGTGCAAACAGGGTCGCACCCGCGGATAAGATGCTCCCCCTTCCAAGTCACAGGGAAAACTGCTCAGGATCTGGAAAAAGAGATCCAGGACATGCTGGCTTTGGGGGTGATCCAGCCATCTGCCAGCCCTTGGGCCTCGCCGGTGGTGCTGGTCCCCAAAAAGGACAGGTCGATCCGGTTCTGTGTGGACTATTGGAAGCTCAATGCCATCACTGTATCTGATGCCTACCCCATGCCCAGGCCTGACGAGCTCCTAGACAAGCTGGGAGGAGCTTGATACCTTACCACATGGACCTTACAAAGGGCTACTGGCAAGTGCCGCTGGATGCAGATGCCCGGCTGAAATCGGCCTTTATCACCCCTCTGGGGCTCTATGAGTTCCTGACCCTGCCTTTTGGCCCTCCCCTCCCCTCTGGAAGGGAGCGCCGGCCACCTTCCAGAGCCTGGTGGATCAGCTACTGAGGGGGATGGAGAGTTTTGCTGTGGCGTATACTGATGACATCTGTGTCTTTAGCCAGACCTGGGAGGACCAGGTGTCCCGGGTTAGACAAGTGCTGGACCAACTCCAGGAGGCTGGGCTGACCATAAAAGCGGAGAAGTGCAAGGTGGGGATGGCTGAAGTATCTTACCTGGGCCATTGGGTGGGGAGCGGCTGCCTAAAGCCAGAACCAGCTAAGGTGGAGGTGATCAGAGTCTGGCCCGCTCCCCACACCAAAAAGCAGGTCCAAGCCTTTATTGGGTTGGCAGGATACTATCGAAGGTTTGTGCCCAGCTTTAGCACCATAGCCACCCCCATCACCCAGCTATGCAAGAAGGGGAAGCCAGACAAGGTGGTATGGACCGTGCAGTGCCAGGAGGCTTTTCGGGCGCTGAAGGAGGCTCTGGCCAGTGGCCAGTTCTGGCAAACCCAGACTTTGACAAGCCCTTTATGGTGTTCACAGACATCTCAGACACGGGTCTGGGGGCGGTGTTAATGCAGGAGGATGAAAAGGGGGAGAGACACCCCATCATGTACCTGTGCAAGAAGTTGCTACCCCGGGAGCAACACTACGCCGCCATTGAGAAGGCGTGCCTGGCCATGGTGTGGGCCCTCAAGAAACTAGAGCCATATCTCTTCGGGCGACACTTCACCGTGTACACCGACGCTCTCCCCTGACCTGGCTGCACCAGATGAAAGGAGCCAACGCCAGACTCCTGAGGTGGAGCCTGCTCCTGCAGGATTAGGACATGGACGTGGTCCACGTGAAGGAAAGTGCCAACGTGATAGCGGACGCGTTGTCCTGGAGAGGGGGCCCTGAACTTCCCCAGGTCACTGGTCAGAGTGACCCCGCTCAGTTCAGTCTTGAGGGGGGGAGAGATGTGATGCAGCAGGGAGGGGGGAGTGTTTACCTGGGAATGTGGCAGGGGAGTTTCATTGGGGATGGGAGACCTGAGAGCCTGTAACCTGAGCCAGGAGGGGGAGTGGGGAGCTAACACCTCTGCCCGGGAAACTGGACAAAGGCTGCAGGAGAGATCTGCTGTGGGGGCGGGGGGGTTGGTTTCAGTTTTGGGCTGGTGGTGGAATGCAGGGAACCCCAAGGCTGGGGTCTAAGCTCCCTGCTCCCCCAGAAGGAGTTGACTGAGGGGTCCTGGTTGTACCCACAAGCTCTGTTTTAGACTGTGTTCCTATTGTCCAATAAACCTTCTGTTTTACTGGCTGGCTGAGAATCATGGTGAATCCCAGGAAAAGGGGTGCAGGGTCCGGACTCCCCCACACTCCATGACACCATCGGCAACACCACACGCCAGGCAGCTCCCTCTGCCCATCCAGCGGAGCCTCAGCATCCAGGACAGCCCCCTGTGAGAGCGACCACGCCTGCCCTGCCATTCCTGGGGGCTCCAGGGCAGGGGGCTGCACACATCCAGCTGCCAGCTGAGACCCATCGATGCCCAAGGGATCTGTGGCACTGTGGAGAGAGACCCCTTGTCTCATGGGGCACGGAACAGGCCATGTGGGGGCACCTGCCATCCCCGATGCAGAGGGGGACATTCCCAGAGGCCTGCGGGGGAAGGGCTCTGCATCCCCAAACAAGCCCAAGCTGTCCTCTCCCCACATGTCAGCATGTCGGAGACGCCGCAGCAAGGGGTCCGGAGAGTGGGTGTGTTTGGAGGGATCCCAGCTGCTGGCACCAGGCGCACCTGCCGCTCTGCCAAGCGGGCTGGCGCCCTGCGCTGGACACGCCAGGTTGTGGGGTAAGCGGCGGGGCCTGTGAAGGCTGCAGAGCATCAAGGGAAGGACACAGGCCAGGACCCTGCGTGCCTGGGCGAGACCCCTGAAAAGCAACCCTGGCACCTCCAGCCGTTGGGCTCCAAAGGGCTCCGGGTCCCTCTAGTGGTGGCTCATCCTCATCGCCCCGGCGAGCGACTGGTCGGCCTGGAAGGAGATTTCCACGGGGAAATGTCGTTAACGCGCAAACCGAGGAAGAAATATTTCCATCCGTGCTCACCCCCAGCTACAGCCGGAAAGCGCGGCCTGATTGCAGTTCGGCGTAAGGTTCTTTGCTCCGTGGACTCTGACTCGTGACGATGACAATCCGCAATGGCACAGTTATAAAGCTTCACCTTTTTGAATCTCAGCATCCACTGGCATTAAATAATTATTGTCTGCCCCCCCTGCCGTTCTCTGACCTCTGCCATAACGTCCCACAACTGACAACTTAAAGCGATAACAATCAGGAGATGTGTAAACTCTCATGTTACACAACTGTGAACATTTAAATGGACAGAAAAATGCTTAAACCCAAACGTCTACGTTATCCATCGACATTCATCTAAAGCAATGAAACCCGGCTGCTGCCCAGCTTCACCACGAGGGCCTCGGCCACTGCGCTTCCCGCAGTCAGCTCCTGTGCTACATGTGGCCACGGGTGGCTGCTCCCCAGCTGTGAGCAGCCCCCGTCTGGGCTACTGAGCAACTCTCCAGCAGCTGCGGAGTTAATGCTGCTCGAACCCCCGGCCTGGAGCCCAGACTCCAGGTGATGGGGTTTTAGAGCCCACCCCCACCCCTACGGCCCTGCTGTTTACAGAGCGGGCATAGCCGTGGGGCTTGGGCTGGGCTGGGCGTGGCCAGGCTATGGAGCAGTGCCATGCTGGGCTTTTCAGAGATGGGGTCCAAAGCAGGGGAGGGGCCAAGATCGTCCCAGGAGGGGATGTTGGGGTCCCGACTGAGATCCCCCCAGGCCAGGATCTCTCAGCATGGAGCGCCAGCCGGCTTAGCCCCAAGTGACTAGCCTGAGTCCCGCACCCCTCGTGGGGCCCTTGCGGGAGCAGCCCAGTTGCCGGTGCTCCATGCCCAGGGGAGCTGAGGGCGTGCAGTGCCCATAGAAGCCGGTCCCTTGGAGCCGGACATTGGGAGCCCCTTGGGCAGCCCGTGGTTTCAGTGGGGAGTGGGGTCTCGCCGGTGCCATAGGCCAGCGTTCCCCCCCGTCCTCCCGGTTCCCCCTGGCTGGTGCGGCCCGTCATGGCTGAGCGCAGCGCAGTGGCTCTGTCCCCACCTGCTGCCCCCCATGCCCCATGCCGGTCTCTCTTTCCACCTCTTGGCCCTCCAGCCGGGTCATACTCTACGGAAACACACCAGCTGCCCCTCAGTCAGGTCTCCGCTCCCTCCTCCGGGCCCCGTGCGCCTCGCCCCCGGCTCAGGGCTCTCTGCACAGTGGCCCCAGCCCCCCGCAGGATGCTGGAACCTGAGTAGAACTGTGGGGGGGGCACCAGCACCAGGACACTGGCCCTAGCCCCTGCTCTGCCTCTTCCCCCCAGGGCCTTCCCTGTCCCTGGCCAGGCCAGAAGCCGGGCAGTCAGGAGGCTCCTCTGGTGCAGCTCCCATGGCTGCTGGCCCGGCCTTACTCCACCCGGACTCGCGCAGGGCCTGTGCCCAGATCCCGCTGACTGGCTGCACCCGCCAGGGCAATCCGGCTCCCAGTGACTTGCTGCCCCCGCCGGGGCGCTCCTCCTCTCGGTTACTGGCTGCCCCCGCCGGGGCGCTCCGGCTCCTGGTGACTGTCTGACCCAGCCAGGTTTCAAAGTAGCAGCCGTGTTAGTCTGTATTCGCAAAAAGAAAAGGAGGACTTGTGGCACCTTAGAGACTAACAATGCTCAAATAAATTTGTTAGTCTCTACGGTGCCACAAGTACTCCTTTTCTTTTTGCCCCAGACAGGGCACTCCGCTCCCGCTGACTGTCTGCCCCCCCAGGCACACACAGCTCCCCCCTAGTGCCCAGCATGGGGCAGGTGGCCTGGGCACACACAGCTCCCACCTAGTGCCCAGCGTGGGGCAGGCTGTCCAGACACACAGCTCCACCCTAGTGCCGAGCGTGGGACAGGCTGTCCGGGCACACACAGCTCCCCCCCAAGTGCCCAGGGTGGGGCAGGCTGCCCGGGCACACACAGCTCTCCCCTAGTGCCCAGCGTGGGGCAGGCTGTCCAGGCACACCCAGCACCCCCCTAGTTCCCAGCATGGGGCAGCCTGCCCGGGCACACACAGCTCCACTCTCGTGCACAGCGTGGGACAGGCTGCCCAGGCACACACAGCTCTCCCCTAGTGCCCAGCATGGGGCAGGTTGCCAGGGCACACACAGATCTCCCCTAGTACTGAACGTGGGACAGGCTGCCCGGGCACACACAGCTCTCCCCTAGTGCCCAGCATGGGGCAGGCTGTCCAGGCACACACAGCTCCCCCCTAGTGCCCATCGTGGGACAGGGTTCCCGGGCACAAACAGCTCCCCCCTAGTGCCCAGCATGGGGCTGGCTCTCCGGGCATACACAGCTCTCCCCTAGAGCCCAGCCTGAGGCAGGCTTCCCAGGCACACACAGCTCCACCCTCGTGCCCAGCATGGGACAGGCTGCCCAGGCACACACAGCTCCACCCTTGTGCCCAGCATGGGGCAGCCTGCCTGGGCACACACAGCTCCCCCCTAATGCCCATCGTGGGACAGGCTTCCCGGGCACACACAGCTCCACCCTCGTGCCCAGCGTGGGACAGGCTGCCCGGGCACACACAGCTCCCCCCTAGTGCCCCTCATGGGACAGGCTTCCCGGGCACACACAGCTCCCGCCTAGTGCCCACTATGGGTTAGGCTCTCCGGGCACACACAGCTCACCCCGAGGTCTGAGCGCGGGGCAGGCAACCTGGGCACACAGAGCTCCCCCCTAGTGCCCAGTGTCGGGCAGGCTGTTCGGGCACACACAGCTCTCCCCTAGTGCCCAGCATGGGGCAGGCTGTCCGGGCACATACAGCTCTCCCCTAGTGCCCAGCGTGGAGCAGGCTACCCTGGCACAGACTGCTCTCCCCTCGGTGCCCAGCCCAGAGCAGTCTCCTGCCAGGTGAGATGTGGGCCCCCAGTCAATCATGGGTGTTCTCGGAATATCTCCGCGGGGAGCTGCTCCCATCCATCCGCTGTGGTACAAGTGACCCTGCAAAGCAGGAAACTCCCGCTGCTTGGGAGATTGGCTGCTTCTTATGCAAGGGAGAAGGAAATAAATCTTTGGGGGACATGAATTCTGCACATGTGCAGTGACACAGATTTCCCCCAGGAGTAAACAGAGGAGAGGCCCAACAGGTGATATGTATGCTTGGAGCTTCTCAGCTTTGGAGAGCTAGGTTTTGTGGGAAGCTCTGGGCAAAATTTATTTGATCAGAAAATGTGACTGAAAATTTTGAGTTCTTTAAGAATTTATTTGGTGGGCAAAAAACCAGAATTCCACATTAAAGACAGAGGACAAATTTAGCTAACATCCCACTCTGGTTCAGTGGGTAAGTGAAGGCATACATTTGAAATAAAAAAGTAACATATAACACATGGGGGGAAACAGGGAACTAAGCAACAGTGAATATAAATTAGAAACTATGAAGTATAGAAAATTGATATGGGATGCTAAAGACATCAGGAAAATCCATGGCTTACTAGGCTAAGGACAATAAGAAGGGAATTTTAAATCCATCAGGAACAAAAAAAATCCAGACAATGGTGTTGGCCCATTACTAGAGAGAGATTATAAAATTATTAATAGTGATGCAGAAAAGACACAAATATTCAATACATTGTTATTTTCTGTCTTTGGAAAGAAGCAGGATGAAATACTTGTATCACACAAAATCCATTAGTAGCTAAGGAGGATGTTAAACATCATCTACAAGGATAAACATTTTTAGACCATCAGGCCTGGATAACATGCACTCAAGAGTCCTAAAAGAGCTGGCTGAGGAGATTTCTGGCCTGCAGAAGTTACTTTTTAACAAATCTTGGAATACTGAGAAAATTCCAGAACACTGGCAGAGTTCTAAGGCTGTGACAATATTTACAAAAGGCAAGTGGAATGACCTGGGTAATTATAGGCCAGTTAGTCTAACATAAATCCTGGACAAAATAATGGAAAAGCTGATATAGGATTCAATTTCCAAAGCATTACATGACAGAAATATAGTTCATGCCAGTCAACATGGCTTTATCAAAACTGGATCTTGTTGCCCAAACCTGATTTCGTTTTTTGATGAGCTTGCAAGTCTGTCTGATAACAACAGCTGCATTGATGTAATATACAACGCTGAGACTTTTGTTAGGTGTGTGACTTAGACTTGCACAATATTCTCATTCAGAAATGAGCACTAGCCAATATCAGTGAAACATTTGGAGAAAGAACAGGCTCTGACAACTCTCAAAGAGTAAATGTCATGGGGAATCCTCAGCTAGTGGGGTAATGCAGGGGGTTTAACATTTTCATCAATGGCCTGGAAGCAAATATAAAATCACTGCTGATTAAAATTTCCCAATGACACCAAAGCTGGAGGAATGGTAAATCCTGCTGAGGATGGGGCCATCACACAGAGTGACCTGGATCTCTGAGCCAGCTGAACCTATTCAAATAAAATATGGTTTAATGCAGCCAAATGCGCGGTCATACCTCTGGGAACGCTGGCCCCACTGGCAGAGCAGACACTGTGTTCTGGAAAGCAGGGCCTCTGGAAGGGATTCCGGGGTTCCAATGGACAAGCAGCTCAACGTGTGCTCCCACTGTGGTCCCGTGGCTCAGACTGGCCTTGGCTATAGAAGCAGGGGGAGAAGTGAGACCCAGGTTGGCACGCTGTGTCCAGTCCTGGGAGCCACATTCTGAAAAGGATGTTGAAGAACTAGGGAGGGTGCAGGAAAGAACCCCCCAAATGGAGGAAATCCCTGACAGTGACAGCCTTAAAGAGCAGCTGAGTCTGTTCAGTGTATGAATAGAAGACTGAGCCGTGACTCCTTCCCAGGGAGAAAATCCCAGATCCCAAAGGGCCCTGCAGTCTAGGGGAGAAAGGCCGAGCTGTGATACCTAGCCTTATACCAGCCAATCTCAGAGCACTTCATAGCCTTTGGAAATGTATTTATCCCACGCAGCCCGAGAGGCAGGGCAGGGCTGGGCTGGTGTCCCTGTTGCACAGATGGGAGCTGAGGCACCGAGGGATTTGCCCAGGGTCACACAGGCAGGCTGTGGCAGAGCAGAGACCTGACTCCTGCTCTCCCCAGACAAATTCCGACTTGAAAGGGGCACCCGTGTTTAGCAGGGAGGGTGGCTGACCCCTGGAACGAACTCCCAGAGTAGGGGTAAATTGTCCACTGCTTGATGTCTTCAAACCCAGCTAGGCTGCCTCTGTGACCGATGCCTTAGCCAAGCCAAAAGTTGGGCTCAATATGCAGGGACCTGGGTGAGTGTAATGGCCTGTGTGATGCTGGGGGTCAGGCTAGCTGATCCAATGGGGCCCTCTGGTGGAGGGTGGGTTATAGCCCTTGTCAAGCTCTTGGTTATCATTATTTCCTGTTATAACGCACAGCTTCTCCATGTCTAGAGCAATCGCAAATCCTGTGACGTTCTGGCCTCGTTGTCGTCCAGTGGCAGTGAGTTCCACAGGTTGACCATGTGTCTTTCCTGATCACGCTATTCTGACCTGTCAGTCCTCATGCTGAAGGAAACCTACACAGCACTTTCAGAAGACAAGCCAGGGAGCTGCAGGGCATTACTCTGATAGTCACTAAGAATCATGGATCTGAACAGAGACACTGGATTTATGGCTTATTGCAACAATCTGTAACCCACTAACCCCCTGCCTCTCTCTTTCCCTCCTGCCCTTGACTGGAGGGGTAACCGGCCCCTTCACCCTGAATGGTCCCTTGAAGGGTGTGCTCACTCCTGATGCTAAACAACCTGCTCCACCTTGTGTGTAACAGTGACACTCAGCACCTTCCCCCGACCTGAGGAAGAGCTTGTGTGGCTCCAAAGCTTCTCTCTTGCACTAGCACTTGGTCCAATCACAGACCTGACCTCGCCTCCTTGGTCTCTGTATTTCCCTTCCAGTTCTGAGTTCGCCCCCTTCATTTTCACCACAGTTCTAATGGGCCCCTCTGGCCTCAAACACTCCAGGTCCATAGCTGTGTCTGGATCCTTGTGTTTGGGGCCGGCACGATGCACCTGTGGGGCAGGAAAGGAGCCTGAATCCCTGATAGGCAGGGGGCAACGTGCAGCCCCCAGCGCTTGAGAAAGTGATGGAGGGACAGGTGCAAAATCCTGTCTCAGCACGAGGGGGAGCCAGCCACCAGGAGAACCAGCCAGTCTCCCGTTCTGGCTTGTATTCCCTGCCTGAGAAGGGTGCCCACCTGTCTGCCTCTGGTGGGGCACATGCCCGGCGACAGATCCTGCATGGGGCAGACGTGCCACCTGCCTGTGCCCGTCCGGCCTGCATCGTCCTGCAGAGCTGCTGCATCCTGCTGGAGTGTGCGACCCAGAATAGCCAGGGCGTCCCGCCAGCTTTGGGATGGAGAGTGGGACCACAGCCCTTTTGTGGGGTCAAGGGGCCCTGGCCAACCTCCCCTGCCCCCACATGGGCAACTGCCCTCCCCCTCCCATGGTCTCTGACAGGTTCCCCAGCTGGGGCCGAGTCTCCATTGGGGCTCAGCGTGGCATCTTCGTACACCGTGGCATCTCTCATACAATGAGCTGGCCACATGGGCCGGGCTCAGCACCCTGGCGACGGGCCCCATGTCAGGACGGGCCTAACCAGAAGCAGGGAATGTCACTATGACAGCATCTCCCACCTGCCCCTGCCCTGTGCTGTTGCTTCCTCTGTTCTGGGTCGTCCTGCCCCCCAGCCCCCTCGCTCCCCATTCCCCAGTGTGGCAGGGTCCGGCATCCATCTCCTGCATCCTCCCCTCACCTGCAACAAGGCCCAGCCCCGCTCGCCAGCTCTCCCTGGCACCGAGATCCCTGCTACCAGCCGCAGCAGGGCCAAAGGGCCCGTTGGCACTCAGGCGACGCTGCATCGCACAAGCATGCCGCAGCCTGGAGCGGGGGGCTTCAGCCCCCAGCGCACCGGCAGGTCCAGCTCAGGCAGTTGGAGGTTACCTGGGCGAGGTCTCTGCCTGCTTCCTGCCAGGGGCAGGTTGGCACCAGGCAGGACAGTCTCTGGAGCGCAGGGGATGAGCCAGGATGTTCCGTTTGGGATCGGAGCTGGAAGGCGAAGGCTCTGGGCTTTGCTCACGGTGGGCTGCATAGCCCCTTCTCCAGGCTGGCCCTGCTTCCCAGCCTGCATTGGTGCGTGGAGGGGCCATCAGGGAGCAGGGGATCGCTGGGCCCTACTTCGGTTAATTTGTCCTGCGGGACATCTCCCCCTCATTCCAGGCACGGCCCCACATTGCAGCAGAGTCAATCCATCTAGAAACTCCAAACAGGGACCATGCAGGGCAACGAGCCTGGTCGCAGCCGGCTGAATCTGGGCTTGGGGCCTGCACCGATACCAGAGTGATTGGCACAGTCGATGGCTAGCTATAGATCCTGTGCGTCTCTTCGGATGGGGACTGCCTCTGGCCCTGGAGACCCCAGCAGGCAATGCCAGTTCCCACACCAGTCGCCCCACTGCGCTGGCACATGGAGACATGTAAAGGAAGGGGAGGGGCCTGGCTGGAGCACACTGCGGTCTGGGGTGCCCTGGAGGAGCATCGCCAGCACCCCCAGGCTGCTCTAAGCTAGGCAGGGGTTGGGGCTGGGCAGGGCAGTGTCCTTCCCGCCCTCTCTGTCTGTGGTGCTGAGTCAATCTGTGCTGGGGAGCAGGGAGGGAGGGGGCAGGTCCAGGGTCCTGGGCAAGAGGTCTGCATGGGACTGGAGTCGCTGATAGCTGTCGGTGCTGCTGGCATGGGGGGGTGCTGGATGCCGGCCCAGCTGGGGGCTGCGACCAGTCGCTGAGCTTGTTGGGTGCAGCTTGTTCCCCGGGATAAATCACAGCTAAGTGGAGCTGCAGGCAGGGCCCCCTTCTGCTCTCTGCCCCCGGTGCAGCCCCCTCCCGCTCTGGCCAGAGGGAGAATCCCCGGGCCAGTGACCCCCCCCCCGGATGGGAAAAGTGGGCCCCCTGCCGCAGGCAGCCCCGGCGACCCTGCTGATTTTCCACCTTCGCAGGATGCCCTGAGCTGCTCCCTGCATGTGGGTTGGGATCTAGGGAGAGAAAAGCCCCCCAGGGTCCCAGCCAGCCCTGAGCCAGGCAGGATCGTACGCTGCTGCATTCCCCAGCGCCTGCCCCACCTCCCCAGCAGGAAGCCCTGCTCCACTTTGGCCCCGTTCCTTCTGGATTGCCCTTACTACCCCCATGGGTTTGGGGCCCCTCCTTAGCCCTGCCCATAGCTCAGCCCCTGACACTTCAGGGCTCCCCAAACACCCGCCAATGGTCAGTGTCCTCCAGGAAGGAGGTGCCCAGAACTGAGTCTCATAGGGAGGGGCTGTCCCCTCCCAGCTCTGGGCCAGGAGGCTGCTGGGCTGGGGGGGTCTCCCTGGAGCTGTGCAGAGGGACGTCTCCTCTGGGCGGGACGGGCTGGTTCTGTGGGCACAGCCCCCAGCCCTCTCTTCTCCTGGGCTTAGTCCCAGGGAGGTGACTGCCAGCGGGTCTGGCCCCAGTGCAGCGCATCTCTTGCTGGATGAGCTGTGGTAGCCATCAGGCCACTAGTGCCCTGGGCTAATTTTAAAGGCCTCTGGGCTATAAATAGCCTTGTCTGTTAACAAACAAAGCAGTTAGATGTTTGTTGGTGAGTCTCTGCAGCTGGGCTCCTGCTGGCTAGCGGGCACAGGGTGGCTGGCACCGGGGTGATGAAGAAATGAGGGCACGGGAGATGCAGTGGGCAGTGGGCTCTGGCTCACTCTTCCTGATCAGCAGCTCCCCGCTGAAGACCATGCCAGTGGGCACTGCCTCCAATCCACCAGCCATGGGGTTCCCCCTGGAAGCACCCCCACCGGCCCCACCCAGCCCTCTGGCCACTGCACTGGGCATGAACTCTGACACACACTGTTTATTCTGCCAAAATGTTGACCCAGCCTGTTTGCTTGGTGCCTGCGAAACCAGGAGGGCTCCTTCCCCATGCAGGGCTCGGCCCCCACTAATCCTGTTCAAACATTGCCAGCGAAGGAGTGGCCCTGTTTGCTCAGCGCAGGGCAGAACATGATGGGAACTTGCCGCTGGGCAAGAAGGGCTACGCAGTCCATGCATTTGGGGCATGGCCCAGGTGTGGGGCATGGAGGCCATGGCTCAGGCCTGTGGGGGGCTGCCCTGGGCACACCAAGGCCCCACACTCAGAGATGTTACGGCCTGAGCGCCGGTGGGAGCTCCTTGCCCAGGGACGAAGTGGGGATTCACCCACGATAGCTCATGCTCCAATATGTCTGTTAGTCTATAAGGTGCCACAGGACTCTTTGCCGCTTTTACAGATCCCGACTAACAAGACTACCCCTCTGACACTTGCCCAGGGAGCAGCTCGCCTTCCCAGCTCCGTGGCTGAGGGAGGAGGGGCGCAACGAGCCGCATGCCTGCACTCCGCGGGGATGGCACACCAGCCGGGCCGGCTCTGCGCTTTGGTTGTTCCAAACTCCTGGCCGCGAAGCTGGGTCTAGGAATTGCTGTATGTGGTGGGGTGGTGCCCGCTGCTACCGCACCCTCAGGGGAATGGAGAGGCTGGAGCTGACATGCACCACTGACCCTCGGGTTCCAGGAGGGGTGGAGCCAAAATTAGGAGAGGTGGAGCCAATGACAATGAGGGGCGGAGTCACAGACCGTGGGGGCGGAGCTGCAGCCGGGAAATAGATGGATTTGCTGGGGAAGGAGAGCCCCCGCCCAGGGCAGAGTGGAGTGTGGCTGACCCTCCACTCCCCTGCCTCAGCTCCACGGGGCAGGGCCCTTGTCTTCAGACCCGCCTGCGTGGAACCCTGCGTGGGGTTGGTGCACCACAGCTACCACGTCCCAGTCCAGAGGAGACCACACTGCAGAGACCAGGGGTGGCAGAGTCAGCCCATGGGCTGGACCCCATGTCACGGTCTCTAGGGCTCACCAGCCTGATGTGCTATGGGGCATTCTGCCATCAGCCAATAACACCCCAGGCCAGCCTTCTGGGGACTGACTGTCCAAAATGTGCCCACTGCCCACGCAGCCTGGCTCTGCCAGCCTGCCCGGCTGGGGCATGGGGGGATACCGAGGGGTGGTTGGCACCTCCAGGCAAGGGGCAATGGAGTCTTGCAGGAGGGATCCTTCCAGCACGTTGCTGGGGGATCTCTGCCCTGGCACTGCGGGGACCTGCCCATGGCAGTGGGGGAGGCTCCGTCTCTGTGCCCCCGGAGGGTTGGTACGTGGAGGAGCCTGAGTGCCTGCTCAGAGACCCATGCCCACCTGCCCCTGCTACACTCATTGCTCGTGACCACTCATTTGACCAGCGCTGGCTCACAGGCAGCGGGGGCACGGCAGCCGGTAAAGGAGAAGATGATCAGAGACCCGGAGGTCAGGTGGGCCCGTCAGGCTGGTGGCTGGTGGAAGGAAGCGGATGCAGCGCCTGCCCCCACGCCAGCGCTTACCTGGGGCCCGGCCCCTTGGCACGTGGGGGTGTCCGAGCAACTCGCGAGTGTGTGCGTGACTCAGGCCTGCGTGCGGCTATCTCCAGTGCCCGCGAGCCCGAGATCGATTTGTTTAGCTCCAGAACATGGGTGGGAACTTGGAGAATGATTGGAAAATGGGTTAACATCCTCAGTCCTGGGCTGATGTCTGGGCCCCTTCCCCTGCAAACGCAGGCGCTCCCCTGGGCAGGGACGGAGCCTCTCACCTGCAGCAGCCGCGCTTGGCATGTGCCACACTCAGCCCCAAAAGCCCTGGGCAAGGGGCTCGGGGTTCCTGGGGAATTATTGGAGCTGGAGCTGTGGGGCGGGGGGAGTCTGTGCCTAGCCGGGCTCTAGAGATCAGCCCTGCGAGAGCTCGGCCCATCCCTGGGACAGGAGGTGCGAATGGGGGGATATGGGGAAGTCCCTGCCCCGTGGGGCCGGGCTGGGCAAGCCCAGCGTTTTGTTTCACTGTAAAGGTTAGCAGGTGAATTTGGGACAGTTGGTCCAGGCCCGGCCCAGGGAGGGGCCAGGCCAGTTTCCCAGCAACACAGGACCCAGTCGCTGTTCACACGTCCGCTGACACCCAACTGCAGAGGGGTAAGTCCCCAGTGAAGCGTTCACATGGGGTCTCGCAGGGCTGGGGCAGGCACCGTGTCTGGTGCCAGAGCCCCGTGAGTCCTGACCCTCAGCTCCTCCAGTGTCCTCTTGCTGGGCCTCACGCCCTGCTCCGTGGATCCCCCCCGCACCGTGCCAGGGTTCTGCTGGACCTGGCCAAGCGAGCCTCCGCTGGCTGAAACGTGGCACCCCGAGAGCGCTCGGAAACCCCTCCCACCCTCCGTCCCTTCCTCCCGGCCTGGAATTACTGGCTGGGGACCGAGGCCTTTGCTAAGGAGGGGAAAAGCTGACCCAGAAACACAATGCTGCAGATTCCCTGCGTCAGCGTCTTGTCCCAGGCTGAGGTCGGCGAGAGGCTGCTGGAGCCGTGGGGAGCGTGCCCCCAGCTGGGCGGTTATTGATCGAGAGCTGGACAGAGACCCAGACCCCAGGAGCTTAGGGCCCAGATAGTAGACGAGGGGCAGGGGCCTGGTCCACGTGTGAGATGTTGCTCCAAGTTTATTTTGTATGGAATCCGCTCAGGACATTGACCGTGTGCAGGTCAGACAGGCCCTGGATGTGGGGTGCGGGCATGTCTGTCTGTCTGTCTGCCTGCCTGACGGCCCCGGCTTTCTGCGCTCAGCAACCGTTCGATTGTTTCCGTGTTGGATGAAATTGACGCACCTTGCTCCTGAGTCTCCCATGTGCCCCCAGCTGGCCTGGGTGGGAGACCGGGGCTGCTGGGGAATGAGGCCGGGAGGCTGCCCCGCTGACGTGCCGGGAGCAGGGCTGGCCCCTCCGGATTCCTGGCCCCCCAAAGGGGCTATATGGGGGCCAACCCCTCAGTAAAGGCACTAGCACCGGCTAAAAGTTGTCATTGTTTGCTTGCAGCCCCTGCCCTGCACTGGCAAACTTCCCGGCTGGCATGCTGCCCACCCCTCTCCCTCTGCAGCTCCCGGTTAACGAGTAGCTCCCGGGTACACAGTTGGAGGGTCATTAAACAGCAGCAGAACAAGCCCCTGGAACAAAGGGGAACTGAGTCACTGTTTGTCCTGCCATAATATTTACTGTGGCCTTAGCAAGGGAATGTTTGTGGAGTGCCAGGCAGGATGGCAGGTCGCGGGCGTGGGGCAGGCCCGGGGTGCCCCGCCCAGCCCCTGCTGATTGGCCTGCGGGACAGCGTTGTGGGAGGGGAACAAACCCAGTCACGACAATAAAGGCCTGCGGGTCACGTGCCCATGGCAGAGCCCTGGCCGGAGTCCCAGCTGGTGCAACCAGACCGAGTTCCATGGGCGCGGTGGCCCTGTGCCAGCTCACACCAGTAGGGCATGCGAGCCCCGGGGCCACCCCCTTGGCTCTGGTGCGGCTGCGTGGGCAATGGGCCCTCTCTGCAGCCACCACGGAAATCCAGCTGCCTCTGGGGTGCAGGGCGGATAGCTGCCCCCTCTGTGCTGAGCGCACCAGATTTCTGGGGGTGGGGCTGAAGAAAAGCTTCCCCAGCAGAGCCCCCTGAGGGAACTCAGGCCCCCGGGAGGTGCGGGGCCCCCGACTCTGGATGGCAGGAGCCCCCCGTCTGGACACTGGGCCATTCTGTTGGAACATGAGACCCTCAGATTTCAGGACCGCGACCCTGGGCGCGTCATGGTTAGGGTGACCAGACAGCAACTGTGAAAAATCGGGACGGGGATGGGGGGTAATAGGAGCCTATATAAGAAAAAGACCCAAAAATCGGGACTGTCCCTATAAAATTGGAACATCTGGTCACCCTAGCTGTGGTGACCTCATTTCCCCCAGCCCCAGTTACCTGCTCTCTTTGTGCTGGGCTTCCCCTGCTGGGAGCCGTGCCACCCCGGGGCACGATCAGCTCTTTGGGCCACAGGCAGCCTGAGCCCTCTGCTCTCTCATGAGCAGTCTGAGAGAGGGGAGAACTTCCCAGGGAGGTGCCTGAGCAAGGGCAGCCCGGGACACGCGCTGGGAGACGGGAGACAGGCCCCTGGCGGTGAGGAGCAGCAAACCCAGCCAGACCCGCCCCAGGGCTCAGCTGCCCCCTCGGGCCTGGGCGGGGTGCAGCGTCTGCATGTCTGTGCCAGGAGCTGTCAAGCTCCCTGTGTAGCAGCCCCAGCTCCTGGGAGCTGAACGCTCGGGACACGGGGGGCTGGTGGCTCTGTTTTTCCATGCCCAGCCTGGCGATATTCCTGAAACAAATGAGTTGAGTTGTTGAGCACAGTTCAGAGCAGCCCCCTGGAGAACAGGGCCCACTGGGCGTTGAACACACATGCACACGCACATGCATACACACACGCACATGCATACACATGCACACACACGCACGCGCGCACACATGCACACGTATGCACAAAACATGAGAGTCCCTGCCCCGAAGCGCTTGTGGCGCAGCCAGACACTTAGCAGGTGCCCGCTTGGCGCCCGCAGCACTCTGGGGGCCGGGCTGGAAGGAGCTCGCCCAGTGGGCTGGGAATAAGAGAAGGCTTTTAAAGGGAGCTTCGGGTTCCCGACCATGTTGCCTCCAATGCTGGCTCCCTCCATGTTCCTGGTGGCCCTGGCCCTGCCCTCCGGGAACTGGCAAGCTAGGCCAGGCAGCCAGGTTCCCAGGGCAGGGCAGATGTGCAGGGTGGGCGAGGGACTGTGGGGATCTGCTCCGGCTCCAGCGGGGCCATTCAGCCTCGAGTCCCGGGGTCTCAGCAGAGCGGCGCTGGCCCGGGGCCCCTCCGCGTGCTGGCTGGCGAAGCTCCCCTCCAGTCAGGCGCTGGGAACCAAGCCCTTTCCTCTTGATGGAAAACACAGCGTCCAGCAGTGACCTCTGCAAGGCACACCCCCCCTGCCGCTGCGGGCTTGGCAGCAGTCCAGGTCCCCCCAGGGAATCACCATAAAACAAACCGACCCGCCCGGGGCCCCGCCTGGCCACGCTGGAGTTATTTCTGGCTGTGGGAGCTCAGGAAAGCTGCACTCCAGCTAACCCCGTCACGTGCCTCTTCTGTCAGGGACGCCCTTGCCCATGCGCAGGGTGGGTGAGGGCAACAGGGCGAAGAGGGACCGTCCTGTGCTCCCTCTACGGGTAGCTGGGCTCCCAGCCTCGCTAGCGACCGTCCGGCTGCTATGGACTGTCCCAGGGTTCCTTTGCCAGGGTCAGGCCCCGCGTGGCAGGGGAGGTCAGGACGGGTGCCCTGGTGGAGTCGGTGGAGGCCGTGAGATGCACCAATTGACATTTCTGCTTGTGGAATGTGTCACTTGGACAGACCTGGGCATCGAGCCGGGAGGGGCCTCGGCCTGGGGCCCCTCCCCAGCTCTTTGAGAAGTGGGGTCCTGTCTGCACCAAGGCGCATGCCAGTGTGGGAGTCCCGGGCTGGGCCCGTGGTTCTTGGGCAACGCAAAGAAGGGGCTTGTGGGGAACGGAAGGTGGCTCAGAAAGAGCAGGTGGATGCAGCCAGGGCTCCCACGTCTCTGAATCCTACACAGGGGAGAGGAGCAAACTCGTCTCTGAGAGGCCCTGGGAGCCACACAGCGCCTACGGCACGCTGGGTCCAATGGATCTATAGGAGAGGCAGGATCTGTCTGTCTATCCCCATATACCCTGTCTGCCTGTCTGTCTATTCCCATACACCCCATCTATCTATCTATCTATCTATCTATCTATCTATTCCATACACCCCTTCTACCTCCTCTTTTCTCTTCTTTCTCCTGGGTCCAGGTGAGAGGAATACAAAGCAGAGCTCAATCCCAGAGGCCCGGGAGGTGTCAGTTAGTTTCCCAGGACTCAGAGTAGCAGCGTGTTAGTCTGTATTCGCAAAAAGAAAAGGAGGACTTGTGGCACCTTAGAGACTAACAAATTTATTTGAGCATAAGCTTTCGTGAGCTACAGCTCACTTCATCGGATGCATTCACAAAAGCTTATGCTCAAATAAATTTGTTAGTCTCTAAGCTGCCACAAGTCCTCCTTTTCTTTTTCCCAGGACTGTGTCGCTTGCAGGTGTCTGGGTGCGTTCCCAGCCCCGGGCAGGGAGCAGGTTGTTATCTATAATTTCGGGCCCTTCATAGCAGTGACACAAAAGCACCTCTCTGCAGGGGGGCCGGGTGGGGAAGGCAGAAGCAAAGGCCTCCTGCAGCCTGTCATTACACAGAAAAGTCCTGCCAGTCCCAAGGGCTGGGGCAGTTCCCTGCCCAGCTAATCACAGGGCCCATTAATGAGGCCCCTGGTTCCCCCTGCTCTTCCGAGCCTAAGGAGGATCCCAAGGGGGATGGGCAATGGCTGGCAATCCAATTAACCTGGCGGCTAAATGACAGGTTGCAGCGCGGCGGGACCCTGCCCTACCTGTCCTGGCTGCAGGTGGGAGCCTATAAAAGCCCCGGCCCCTGCTGAGCCCTGCACTAGCCCAGGGTCAGGCCCCTGCTGAGTCCCGCAGGCCACGGGCCAAGGCAGGTTTGTGATGCTGAACCTTGCTGGGCAGCAGGAATCCCGGCTTGCCCGCTCTGCTGGGGCCGGCTGGAGAGAGGAGGGTCTGGCAGTGCCCCGGGGGAGCCCAGGAAGGGATCAAGGCAGGCCAAAGGGACCGGCGGGCTGCAGTGGCTGGCTGGAAGGGCCAGCAGGTCTCCATGTCACAGCCCGCTCTAGCCACGCCTGCACCTGCTCTCCCCTTGGACACACAGCTCAGACCTGGCACCAGGCAGGTTTCTTGGGGGGAGCAGATCAAGGCCAGCACTGACCTGGGCCTGGACCCCACAGCAGGTCTGGGGCACCTGTGTCCAGGGGAACAGGGGCCAAGGGCTCCCGGGCGGAGCTGTTGGGGGAAGCCCTGGGTCTGTCTCAGCCACGAGCACAAGGCTGGGGCCAGGCTGGAAGAGTTGTGACTGCCCACGGGTCACTGACATCAGCGATTCGTTAACACACGTCAGCCCCGGGCTTTGCCTCTCTTGCCTTCTCATCCCTGCAAAGACTCCCCCAGCGTCCCGGGCCCTCTGCCCTTTCTCATCTCTGTCTCCTCGCAAGCAGCATCGTCCGGGGATCTCACAGGCCCGCTGCAATGGGAGGGGAGCTGCACACAGGGCTGGGTGCAGGGACTCCTGGGTTCTGCTCCCAGCTCCAAACCAGGCCCCGGGGCTTTGTCGTCACCACCGCAGCTCGGGGTGTTGGCCCTCATTGCGAGTGGTGAGATCCCCGAACGGACAGGGCTCAGTAACGTCGCTGCAATGGAGCTAGGTGGGGTCGGGGGCGGGGAGGGGAGTGCTGTCTCACCTTGTTCCCTGTGGAGACAGCTGCCAGTGCCTCATCTCCCACGGCTGGGCATCATGTGCCAGCTGAAACCCCTTTTGGGCAAAGAAGATGTGGTCCATACATGGCTTGGGGCAGGATCTCCCCCTGGACCTCACTGTGCCCAGCTTTCAGATCCTGACCAGCTAGTTGCATCCGACATGCTGGGGACCCTGCTGCCTGCCGGACCTTTTGGCCTGCCCTGATCCCTCCCTGGGGTCCCCCCCGGGGCACTGCCAGACCCTCCTCTCTCCAGCCAGCCCCAGCAGAGCGGGGAAGCCAGGATTCCTGCTGCCCAGCAAGGTTCAGCATCACAAACCTGCCTTGGCCCGTGGCCTGCGGGACTCAGCAGGGGCCTGACCCTGGGCTAGTGCAGGGCTCAGCAGGGGCCGGGGCTTTTATAGGCTCCCACCTGCAGCCAGGACAGGTAGGGCAGGGTCCCGCCGCGCTGCAACCTGTCATTTAGCCGCCAGGTTAATTGGATTGCCAGCCATTGCCCATCCCCCTTGGGATCCTCCTTAGGCTCGGAAGAGTGGGGGGAACCAGGGGTCTCGTTAATGGGCCCTGTGATTAGCTGGGCAGGGAACTGCCCCAGCCCGTGGGACCAGAGGGATGTCACTGAGCGAGGAGCCAGATGAGCAGGGGGAGGGCAGAGGTGCAGAGAACCCTGTCTGGGACACAGAGGGGAGAGGGCCTCACCTCCCCCCTGCCCCACAGCGGGTGAAGAAGGGGCAGACCAGGCACCGGGCAACACATAAGTGCTGGGCACATGGCTCACGGATCCCAGAATTAATCTGTGGAACTGGTGGCAGAGCTGGGGTTTGCAGCTGGGGGGAAGGGTCACGGGTGGTGCCAGCGCCCAGGGGCTGGAGAGCAAACCAGCCCCAGTGGCTCCTGTGCTGTGAGACTGGCTCCGGCTCTGGCTCCAGGTGCTAGGACAGGGCACACGGGGCTGCAGCGTGATGGACAGCGGCTGGGCCATATTCAAGCGAGTGATATTGTGACGTGGGGCTCGAGGTCACAGCGTCACACGACCTCCTGCACCATGTTGCAATACTCGTAGTCGGCAGCTGGGCCCTTCCCCCGGGACAGGAACTGCTGCTGCTGGGTGAGTGCAGAGTGGGCTTGAAAAGAACGTAAGAACGGCCAGACTGGGTCAGACCAAAGGTCCATCTAGCCCAGTTTCCTGTCTGCTGACAGTGGGCAGTGCCAGGTGCCCCAGAGGAAATGAACAGAACAGGAAATCACCCAGTGATCCATCCCATCTCGCCCATTCCCAGCTCCTGGCAAACAGAGTCTAGGGACACCATCCCTGCCCAGCCTGGCTAATAGCCATTGATGACCTATCCTCCATGAATTTATCTAGTGCTTTCTGAACCCTGTTATAGTCTTGGCCTTCACAACGTCCTCTGGCAAGGAGTTCCACAGGTTGACTGTGTTGTGTGAAGATATACTTCCTTTGTTTGTTTTAAATCTGCTGCCTATTAATTTCATTTGGTAGCCCCTGGTTCTTGTGTTATGAGAAGGAGTAAATAACACTTCCTTATTCACTTTCTCCCCACCCGTCATGATTTTATAGATCTCCATTGTATCCCCCTTTGGCTGTTTCTTTTCCAAGCTGAAAAGTCCCAGTTTTATTAATCTCGCCTCATACGGCAGCCGTTCCACACCCCTCATCATTTTTGTTGCCCTTTTCTGAACCTTTTCCAATTCCAGTAGATCTTTACTGAGATGGGGCGACCACATCTGAACGCAGTATTCCAGATGTGGGCGTACCATGGATTTCTATAGAGGCAACATGATATTTTCTCTTATTTTCTAACCCTTCCTAACGGTTCCTAACATCCTGTTCATGATTTTCCCTCAGGCTGACAAGATCTGTCAGGAACAACATCACAAAATGCCTCGGACCCCACAAGTCCCCAGGGCCCCCCGCCCCGGCAGGGCTATGTTGCCCCACAGCTGGCACCTAGCATTTGTTATCCCCCTCTTAGCTGTTGATTGCTGAGTGCAGATTTTGCAGCTCCATTGAGTTCATTGTTTTTATTTGGGGGCTGGAGTAGGGGGCAACATATGTTCTGGGCCCCTTGCTAATTCCCACCAGCCCCCTGAATCCAGCTGAGGCTAGAGGTGTTTGAGAGGCCGCACATAAATGCCCAGGTTAATTCAGCCCCCCGTCCTGTCATTCTCTGCCTTGCTGGGAGAGGTGAGTGGCAGGGCTGGGCAGGCTGGACACAGTGGGGTGATTGTGGGGCACCCTCTTGAGTGGATAATGGGCTAGCACTCGGCAGCACATGCCCGTTGGGTTCCCGCTGAGCAGCTCTCTAGCCAGGTAGCTGCACACCTGGGGCCTGGCCCAGCAATTCCCCTCATCTTCCCCGGGTCCAAAGTGCCCCTGCCCCTGCCCCTGCCCCTGCCCCTGCCCCTTCCAGGGCTGCCCCATCTGGCTTGTCCCTTTATAAGGTGGCTGGCCTGGGAAATCGGCCTGGGCACTCAGTGCACACGGGCAACTGGCCACTGTTCTGGACTCGGGATCAGGGGCGGCACCAGCCTCTTCCTGGGATGGGGGCTGAGGGGACTAGACAGAAAATGAGGGGGGGAGCCTGTGCTATACACCTTGTGGGCACCCACTGCCCTTACTCCTGCAGTTCTGCATTGCTGCTGGCGGGGGCGCTGCCTTCAGCTGCTGCTCTCTGGCCGCCCAGCTCGGAAGGCAGCGCCCCCGCCAGTAGCAGCGGAGAAGTAAGGGTGGCAATACTATACCCTGCTACCCTTACTTCTGCATAACATTTTGGCACTGGGAGGGGTGGCTACGGGGGGCTAAGGCAAATTTTGACTATAGCACCCGCAAGCCACCCCCCAGCGCTGCCCTGCTCGGGATCCTCCCAGATGTGCCAGGGTTTTGTACCTCACAAGTGGCAGCTCTCGTCCCTTCTCCAAGCAGCCCCCCCCATTACCTTCCCAGAGCCCCAATGCTGGGATCATGCCAGGAACAAGCCCCGGTATCTCTCAATCCTGACCCCTGGCTCCCCACTCACCCTCAAATCCCAGGAGAACACTGCACCAACCTCGACAAAACTGCCCTGACCCCGAAATCAGAGCGTTCCCAGACGGGGGCTGCAGCCCATTAGCCAGACAGGCCTCTACACCCAGTGAGCTCAGGTCAGCCCCCAACCTTCCTGCAGGTCGGGGCTGGCGGAGTCCTGGCCAGGGGTTGGGGGAAGGGAACGATAAAGGTGCCATCTCTTGACAGTGTGGCTTAGCGGCCTGAACACAGCCCTGGGGCCCAGCCGTGTCCTGGCTCTGCTCATATGACGAGGGAGGGCAATGGGGCAGTTTATTTACAGTACGAGAAGCTGCTCTTGGCTGGGCCCCCGGCTCTGCAGCAATGAGGATGGGGTGCTGGGTCCCCTGTCCCTGGGAGAGGGTGGCTGTGTTCCCAGGAGACACGCTCTGGTTCGCAGCCCCAGGGCCCAGGGCAGGAATTGCTGGGGACCTGGGCCGTGCAGAGCAGCTAGACTGGGCATTGCAGTCCTTTCTGGCCTGAGCAGCCACGGCTCCCCATCTAGGCACCTCAACCCTGCCTGGTGCCCTGGTGTCCTTGTCGGCACCACGGGGCCGGTACCAGCCCCTGCGCCTCATGGGGGGTCCTCAGCTGGCGGTGGAGCTGTCTGACTGCTAACCGCCTGGGGGAGCCAGTCTGGACACAGCCCCGTGGAGTAGGCTGCAAGAGACCCAGAGCTGGGCCCCGGTGACGGTGTCTTTCCCACGAGAGGGGGCAAGTTCGCTGGTAGGTTCCCCCCTGTCCTTGCACCAAGCAGCTCTCTTATGCTGGGTGCTGCTTTTTCAGACCTTTCCTCCAAGGCGCGGGACCCAGCAATCAGCCCAGCGCAGAGGAATCCCTGCTAGAGCATCTCGCTGCTTCTCCAGAGAGCCAGGGCCTCGTATTCGGGGAGAGGCTTGACCAGGGAACAAGGGGCTGATTGAGCCACTCCGGCTCCAGACAGAACACCAGGCAGCCCGGTGAGAGCAGCAGGCAGCCCCGGAGCTCTCAGGCTGGTCCAGCCAGCTGGCTGCCTTTGCCATCGGTCCTGCTCCGGGAGAGAGGCCTGGATTTCATGTGGGTGCCAGCTAATAAACTGGCACAGACCTGGGTACATGGCAATTCAGTAACCCTGCAACAGCCTGGGCCAGGCCAGGGGGTAGTTACAGGCTGTCAGGTGGGGAGCTGGCTAGGGCAAAGGTGGGGGGGCAGAGCTGGGATCCCCATTGAACAGAATCACTTTGGATCTAAAGAAGAAGCCCTGGTTGACTATGAGATGACTGCAGGGGAAGGGCAGCCAATGTTGGTGGCCAGGACCAGGCTGGCAGGCCTCAGGGGTGCATCGGGCAGCTGGCACAAAGGGTGCGGCATCATAGGAGCCAGTGTCCTGGCCATCGTGTGGCAATTCTGTTGCCCATGGTGTTTTCTGCCGGGGATGGAGTGACAGTCCCAGAGAAGTGAAGGAGCCGCCCACCCCACGAGGGAGGAATGACCCCATGCCCAGCACAGCCGGCATCCAGTGTGTGCTGCCAGCTGGATGTGAACCCCAATAGCACGCCAGGCTCTCTGGCTTGCTCCCTAGACAAATTGCCAGTGTCCAGTCCTGAGTCCTGCTCTGTCAGTGGCGGGGATCTGTGTCTTCATGAGAAGGCGAGCACCCTTCCCCTTGTGGCCCAACCAGCTGTGCAGTCCTGTACCTGGGGAAAGCAGCCTTCCTGACCCCCTCTACAGCTGTCACCTGGTGCCCTGAAGCATGAAGGTCACTGTTCTTCTCCTGTGTGAGGTCACCCTGGAGACGCAGCAGCAGAAAAGCCAACCTGCATGATACGCATAAACGACACATGTGCCCATAGCTCCACTTGTGCAGCACACGCAGAGAATCACCCATGCTCATGCAAACACGCGCCCACTGCCGCAGACCATGCGATGTGCACACACCCGTGTCATCCACGGTAACCCAGCCTACCCTGGTTTTGTGACTCTGTCTGATCTCATCTAATCGGATCCCAACGGATCCAAACTAACATCACAGCCTCCAAGCCCAGCTAATCAGCAAGGGGTGGATTCTCCAAAGGGCCTGAGGCAGGCAGATCGGGCAGGTGCACCAACTGCGCTGGAAAGTCAACAGGCCCATCAGCCTAAATAACGTCAGCGCTTCTGAAACCCTCTTTTTAACCTATTCAAATCTGATCCCGTCAGGTCTCTAGGGCTGCATTTCTAAGGGCCTATCTACACTAGCAAATCATACCAGTTGTGTGAAGGGTGTGAACTGACACCGATTTCTTTAAACTGGTTCAAACCCCCCTCTCTGCCCCGGTGGTTGCTCTGATTTTGCTTTAAAAGTAGCTTTGGTTTGGCTGCACTTGCTTGCAAACTGGTGTGACGTTCCCCTGCTCACAGGCTGCTCTAATCGGCTCCAATCCAAGCTGCTCCATCGCCCTGTGCTTTCCTGAGCCCTTGTCTACACATGCGTTAGCATCAGCTTCATTAAACCAGTTCAGCCTGGCGTCGGGGCTGGTCCGTGCCCAGCTGCCCGATACAGCCCCTAGCACAGAGGTTGCTGAAGCAGGGCGAAGGGGAGCGCATTCCTGTGTCTCCCCCCTTGTGAGGAGTCTAAGGCTATGTTGGCACAGCCGTGGGGCTGTAGTGCCCAACTGTAGCAATGGCAGGGAGGTTTCCATGGCAGGCGATAATCCGCTCTGCGGGCAGCGCTCAGCCGCGGACCCTGCTTGTCTCCCCCTGGACTTGCTGCCCATGCCGCTCCCGGCAGGTCAGAGATGGCAGCGTGCAGGTGGGTGGCTGGAAGGAAACGGTGCAGCTCGCACACAGCGATGGGCCCCGCATCAAAGCTAAGTTTGCGCTGGGCTTTGGGAAGAGAGCCAGGCCCAGGTCTCCAGGTCGCTGACTGTGAAGGAAACTTGCTCTGTAGCCAATGGCATCCCAGTCTGTCAACAGCCGATGCAGAGCCCGCGGGACACAGGGATGTTTCCATGGGCAGCTGGCTCCTCGCCTGGGTTTGGAAACCATGGGGCTGAGGTTGGTGCATTCCAGTGCCCGTGGCAGAGGCAGGGCAGAGCCAGCGCAGACACCCCAGTGCATTTCAGTGCCCATTGCACAGGGCGGGGCAGCGCTCGTGCCGACTCCCCAGTGCATTTCAATGCCCATTTCACAGGGCGGGGCAGTGCTCGTGCAGACACCCCAGTGCATTTCAGTGCCCATTGCACAGGGCGGGGCAGTGCTCGTGCAGACACCCCAGTGCATTTCAATGCCCATTTCACAGGGTGGGGCAGTGCTCGTGCAGACACCCCAGTGCATTTCAGTGCCCATTGCACAGGGCGGGGCAGTGCTCGTGCAGACACCCCAGTGCATTTCAGTGCCCATTGCACGGGGCGGGGCAGTGCTTGTGCTGCAGACAGCATGGTGCATTTCAGTGCCTGTTGCATGGGGCAGGGCAGGGCAGGGCAGAGCCAGAGCAGACTCTACCGTGATTTCAGTGCCATACTACAGGGAGGGGGCAGCATACCACCCAGCCAGCCAGATAGAAGCTACGTTGTGGTGTGAGGAGCCCTGTCTGGTGGAGAAGCTGAAGGGAACAGTTTATTTCCATGCCCTCAGAAAAGGCTCCAGCTGATTCTGGGGCGGCCGGCCCCGCAGCAGCTGCCCCGTGCTCACATTGGTGATGCTGCAGCTTCTCCAACTGGGAGCGGAAGTTTCTTGTTCTGCAGTGAGCGGCGCTGCCCGCTGCTCTCCTTGTCCGAGATCAGCCCAGGCTGGAGTGCCTGAGTCCCGGGCGCCCGTGCTCCAGCGTGAGCCAGCCCATCACACTCATGGCCCCGTGGCCGGGGTGAACCAGAGTCTGGAGAGGAAGCTAAGCTCTCGCCTGGCCGTGCCCACACGGCTAAGCACACGGCCCAGCAGTGGAGGACGGCGGGCAGGTTAAGGCCTACGGGATGTCTGCAGTGGGGCTAGCGGGGAAATGCAGCTCTCCCCACGCCAGGGCGGGTCCATCAGCCTTGTGATCGGGCAATGGAAGCAGCAGAGCCGTACCCAGGGTGGGGCCGCAGGGCCTGACCCTCCAACGCATGACCCTGTCTCTGAGCCAGCCCCGACCGCGGTTTGCCTCGTCCGTGCCAGCAGCTCTGTGGGGCTGAGCACCTACCCGCTCACTCCTCCTCAGCAGCTGGCGCCTTTGCCAGTGGCGCCTTTCCGGCTGCACTGCTCTGGTCTGCCCCCTGCGCCCCAGAGGGAACCCCTCCCACTGGCTCTGGCTCCCGCATGCCTGCCCAAGCCCCGGCTCTCCAGGCTCTTCGGGGTCCCAGCCTGCTCTTGGAATTGTCTGTCTGCCCAAGGGTTTACACCGTCTCTGAGCAGCCGCACTGTGAGAAGGCCCAGCGCCGCCATGGCCCAGAGCCCTGCCGGGGGGCAAAGCCAACCCTCCCTAGGTAGGCGGCCCCGCTGCGCGTGGCTGAAAGCCTGAGGATCCGCAGAGCCCCGCAGCAGCCTCTGGGTTTCCAGCCAGCACTGTCTGCCTTGCCAGTGGCATTCTTGGGTGGTTTGTTAAAAGAGAGCAGCTCGTATAGGTCTGCACCCTCCTCTCTGTCTGTCACACGCACCCACACGCATCTACACGCACACACATGCATACACAAACACGCATACACACGCACATACACGCACATGCATTCTGAAGGGCCTGTGGTTGCGTCCAGCGTCCATTCACACAGCTGCAGAATGTCCGGCCCAGGTTCTGTTCCACCTGCCGAGCGAGCACTTGGCTTTCCCACGGAAGCTGGCCCCAGCCCTCTCCCCTCTAGCAGAGACGTCATAGTGTGCAGGGCCCGAAAGAACCATGGGGATCATGCACTCAGCCCTCCTGCGTAACCCAGGCCAGAGCTCGGCACCCAGGTCCACCTGTGCAGGCCTGTAACTTCTCTTTGAGCCGGAGCAGATCTTTGAGAAAGAGGCCCCAGGCTTGGTTCAAAGCCGGCCGCATCACCCCGGCCGCAGCTGTTCCAGCGGTTAATTCTCCGCATCGGGGGGGAAAATGGCATTTCTAGTCTGAATTTGTCTGGCTCCAGCTGCAGCCCTTGGATCCTGTCAGTTCTTCGTCTGTTAGCCTGAAGACCCCCGCTACCGGAAAGCCCCTCCCAGGCAGGCAGCCATCCAGTCCCCGCCGAGCTGCTGCTGGGTAAACTCCACCTGTATCCCACGAGGCAGGTTTCCAGGCCACGAGTCGTTCTCGTAGCTCTTCTCTGAGCCAGAGCAGGACGCTGTGCTGAAGACAGTGTTGATGCCGGTGCCCGGCTGCTCCTTACTCTCCCCGAGCCCCAGCTCTGATTCGGTTAGTGTCGCCCGACCCAGGAGTCCTTCGCAGCGTTGCTGCTTGCCAAGTCCAGGAGCGTGGCCTGCAATCTTTGGTCCTAGGGGTAGGACCTTGCATTTGGCTTTGCTAAAAAGCACATTGTCCTCGTGACCCCCCGTCGCCAAGTGATTCAGATGCTCTGTCGAAGTGCTGGGCTCCAGCCTTAGTCACCACTCCGCCAAGTCTGCAAGTGGGATATTTTCTTCCAGACCATTGTAAAAACTAGTGCCAAGCACTGGGCGGAGAAGAGCCCTCAGGGCCCCCAGGGGAGCCCCCCCAGCGGACAGTGGTTCCCCTTTTGGAGACCTGTCAGCAAAGCAGCGTCCTGCCTCTGGGAGAGCTGCCCTGATTTTGCATAGGGCTGATTTGTGTATCAGTGTCGCAGGCACAGCCCAACTCTGCTCCCAGGCCCGGAGGAACGGCCAGGACGTCCCTCCCACTGAGTGCACTGACGGAGAGCGGGATCTCTCCATGATCCCCAGCAGGCCCCTGTGCTGTCCAGACCCCACCCATTATAACAAGACACACCCCGTCTCCCCACTCCCAGAGCTCCTAGGAGGGGGACAGCCAGTGCCCTCCCTTTGTAGATCTGTCCCCAGCCGGTCTTACAGGTAGGCGATCGCCCAGGTCCCCGTGGTCGGGGGCACCATGGTCAGGAGTCAAGGGCAGGGCAGGGCGGGCCTGGGTGCGAGGCCATGGAATGGAGCTCGGGCCAAGTGGTGGGGAGGCAGCAGGGGCCAGGGACAATGCAGGGGGAGGAGCCTGGGGAGGCAGCAGCGGCCAGGGACAATGCAGGGGGAGGAGCCTGGGGAGGCAGCAGGGGCCAGGGTGCCAAAATACAAGTTCGCTGAGGGTGCCGTTTGCCCTGAGGCTGGCCCTGCCCAGGACTCCAGGAATGTCCCTCTGGGGCTCTCCCTGCTCCCCGGGGCTTGCAGCAGGGACTCTGCGTTGACGGCAGAGAAGCGCTCCATGAATAATGCACCTGGCAGCCTGCCCAGGCCTGACGTGCGGAGCCGGGAGAGGCGGCTGGTTTCCCTCGGCACCCTGGGTTCTGCCGTGACTCAGAGCAGCGGGCTGGGACCCGTGCCAATGGCCCTGCTGCTGCTGTCCCGTCGTTGGGGGGCCGGCCTGCCCCCTCGGGTGCTGCCGGCGCTGGGGCCAGGGGAAGCTGAGCTGGGGTGGAACTGCCTCCTGCCCATCTCCCCTCACCCGGCGTGTTACCCAGGGTGCCACTGTCGCAGGCAGGGTCCCGCTGGCACAGCAGGCTGGCAGGTCCCCTGCGGGCAAACGGCAGAGGGAGCCCCTGGGAGGCCCCTACATGGTGGTGCCAGACCCAATGGGAGCGACAGGGGCTGAGCCGCAGAGACCGTGTGTGGCAGCCTGAAGCACAGTGGACTGGAGGCCGTCGGGGCGGGACTGGGGAAGGGGGCAGAGCAGGGAGCCAGCCCTGGCAGCTGGGGAACCGGCCCGGCTGGATGAGGAAGAGGCAGCGGCTGAGCTGGCAGCCAGGAAACCGTGGCAAGATCTGACATGACTTGGCCAGCAGGCTGGGCCGGGGGCAGGGCCGGGAGGCACGTGAGCTTCCTAGGAGGTTCCGGCCACACGTGTGTCTGCGGGAGTTGTGGACGGGGTGGGGGGAGGGGACTCAGGGGCCAGCCCCCGTCCTGCTGACTCCAGCCCAGCAGCTCTGTCGGGGGTGCATTGGGCTTCTGTCCCAGGAGCCCAATGGGGTGGGCTGGCCTGTCCCCTCCCTGCACTGGGGTCCCTCCTGATTCATGCCAGGGGTGGGAACTGGGAACCAGCCCTGGCACCTCCCTGTTGGGGGATTCCCATGGCTGCATCCAACCAGGCTCCTGCATCTGCTCACCTGGCACACGCAGCCACATACACACACTTGTTATTCGCCTCTGCAAATCACGTGTGTGTACACACCTCACTATTTGCACACTCACAGTCACTCGCACATTCACTTGTGCACACACACGTGCATAGACACATACACATGCATGTACATGCACAGAAATGCACACACAAACACACGCACACATGCACACACACACAGGTGCACACACAGCAGCTCAGGCCATGGGGGGCTGAGCCGGCTCTGCGCTGCACCTTCAGCCCTGCTCTCCATTGCCAGGTGCCGGCTTTGCTCTTGGCGCTGGAGCGGGGGGCGTCCGCGGATCCACTGAAGTGAAACCCAGCGATCCTGGAGAGCTGGGAGCCCGGGGGTCAGGCTGGCTCTCTGGGGCAGAGCAGCAGCTGGCATCAGTCCGCTCACTGCAGCCGTGACCTGCCCTGCCCTGCTTGGCCGGGTCCCCTGTGTGCGACCAGGTACAGCCAGCCCCGCTGAGCCACGGGGCACTCTGGGGGGCCGCACACAGTCTCCCGCTCTGGCATGCACCTGTGCACTCTCTGTCACACATGTGGCTGGGGGAGCCGGGGGTGAATCTCACCTTTCGCTGTTGCTGTGTTGAGCTCCAGGAGCGGTGCCCGGGCCTTGCTCTCTGGCCCTAGGGCAGCCTTGCCGAGCCCCAGGGTGCCATGGAGCTGCTGGCAGGAGTTCTGTGCCAGTGAGCAACCAGCACAGCTATGACAGCGCTGCTGGCAGCTCTCTGGCATGGCCAGGCAACACCAGCCCAGTGCAGTGTGGGGAGACCCAGCCCTGGGGCCTGGCAGGAGTCCCCCTGGGGTGCCTCAGAGAACCCAGGCGTTCGGCTGTCGGAGGGGCTGGCACAGGCCTCTCTGCACAGCTTCCCTTGGAGGCTTACGTCTCCTGTACCGATCGGTGCACACAGGGGTGGCTTGTTGCTGGGGAGGGGCCAGTGGGCTCCTGCTGGCCACTGCTACAACTCCACATCCCCACAGGCCATGGGTCCTGACCCACTAGTGGGCAGCACAGAGCCAGGACAGTGTCCGAGGGCACCCCAAAGGCCTCTCGAGATGCCAGGCCAGCTCCATGCCCAGCAGGGACGGGAGGAAGTGGTAGTGTGTGAGGGGGCAGCCGGGCCAACCAGCTCTCCCGGCCAGCCGAGCCAGGTAAACAGCCAGCTTGGCACGGGAGCCCTGGTGACTCAACGGCAGGAGGAATGTGGAAAATGCAGCACGACTGATGGGCCACGTGAGGCCCAGGCAGGGCCGGGCCCACACCGCTGCAGCTGGCAGAGGAGCTGTGGGCTGGGTCGGAGGGGTGCCAGGAAGCTCTAATTCCCTGCGTTGGTGGGTGACTCGGAGCAGCCGGGTCGGGTGCAGCTCACCCTGTTCTGCAGCCGTTGGGCACTCAGGGTGAGTGGGGTTCAGCCGCCCGCCCGCCCACCCTGGAGCTGAGGTCTGAGGGCATGGCTGGCAATCAGCCCCGTTCACCTCTCTGCCACCTGCAGCCCCCTTCCCACACTATCCTGGACCCCAGTGAGCAGCTGAGAGAAAGGCCTGAGTGATCCAAGGGGGCAAATCATGGGGCTGTTTGGCTGTGTTCACCAGCTGCAATACATGGGGCAGGTGGGGAGCACGGGCCTCCTGCTCGCTCCTTCTGTAGCTCCAGGGCTGCAAGGGTCCTGCTGCAGGAAGTTCCACAGGTGGCTATTCTGAAGACAAGGCACAACTGCCCATAGGGGAAGGGGTGATGGGGAAAGCTGGCAGCTTCCCAGCCGCACTGACGCCTGGGATGTTTGGAACCTGCGAATCCATAGCAACTAAATAGGGCAGGGAACTCCCTGGACACCTTATCAGTATGGGGCTGGCCTTGCTAATCTGCGCCCAGCAGGGTCCGATTAGCTGGGCTGGGAGTGGGCAGGCAAGGCCAGGCCTAGGTGACTGTGGCAGAGGTGACCAGCTGCTGGCCAGCTCTCCTACGGCAGAGTCCGCACACGCAGGGCATGTCTCTCCATTCATAAATCCCAGGCTGCTGGCACCAGGCCAGCCCTGGGCCCGGTGGCACCCGGCTCCTTGGAGTGACATCACACTACCCCCAAATCAGCCGCTCTCTGAGCAGGAAGCCAGACGAGAGAGGGATGGGGGATGGGGAGAAGGAATCACAGCCGTGTGTTTCCATGAACTCCACTCACACACACACACCCCACAGCTTCCGGGCCTGATTTGCAGCCCCCTGGTCTCCCAGTGCTGGGCACCCCACACACAGCTCTGCCGGTGCCCCTCAGTCCCGACCTGCAGCCCCGGCCCTGGGCTCCACAGCTTTGCCGGTGCCCCTCAGTTCCGACCTTCCCTTCTCCTCTCCTATCTTTCCTCTCTTTCAGTGTGGGGATCCTCCCCTTACCGCTCTTCCAGTGCCCTAACTTTGACTTCAGCCCTCTGCTATTCCAGTCTTTCACCTTGGAGGGGACCAAAAACTGTTAGCCAAAGTTCTTCAGAAATGTCAAGAATTCTTTGATCCACCCAAGAACATCACTTGGGCAAGCCGTACTTTTTACACTAAGCTGGCTGCCAAGGGGCCCATTGAGCAGCTAGTGAAAACTCTGCTTCCCGAAGCAAAGAGTTAACAAGAAGTGAAAGAACCAAAGTGCATCTAATTACAAAAAGACAGAAAGAGAGATTCAAGAGCAAACAACAGGCAGAGACCAGATTTGGGTGCCAGAAATGTGGAGGCAACAGCACCACGATGCAAAGTGTCTGGGGCAGAGTGCTGGGACATCATCCATGCAATAAAGGCAACTAGATTGCAAAAGTTTGTCACCCCCTCCTGCAGTGCAAACTTTAAAAAAAAAAAAAAAACACACAAAAGCAAAACACAGCTGGGAAAGACCAAGCTCTGATGATAATGCAGAACCAGACATTTTTGTGATGTGTTATACGACTGGAGGATAGCTAACGTGAAACCAATCTTTTAAAAAGGGCTCCAGAGACAATCCTGGCAATAACAGGCTCATAAGTCTAACTTCAGTACCAGGCAAATTGGTTGAAACTATAGTAAAGAACAGAATTATCAGACACACATAGATGAACACAATTTACTGGGGAAGAGTCAACACAGCTTTTGTATAGGGAAATTGTGCCTCACCAATCTACTAGAATTCTTGGACAAGGGTGATCTAGTGGATATAGGGTACTTGGACTTTCAGAAAGCCTTTGACAAGTTCCCACACCAAAGACTTAAGCAAGCTAAGCTGTCATGGGATAAGAGGGAAGGTCCTCTCCTGGATCAGTAACTGGTTAAAAGACAGGAAACAAAGGGTAGGAATAAATGGCCAGTTTTCAGAATGGAGAGAGGTAAACAGTGGTGTCCCCCAGGGGTCTGTACTGGGCCCATATTTATTTATGAATATTTAACATATTCATAAATGATCTGGAAAAAGGGGTAAACAAGGAGGTGGCAAAATTTGCAGACGATACAAAACTACTCAAGATAGTCAAGTCCCAAGCAGACTGTGAAGAGCTATGAAAGGATCTTGCAAAACTGGGTGACTGGGCAACAAAATGGCAGATGAAATTCACTGTTGATAAATGCAAAGTAATGCACATTGGAAAACATAATCCCAACTATACCCTATACAATGATGGGGTCTAAATTAGCTGTTACCACTCAAGAAAGAAATCTTGGAGCCATTGTGGGTAGTTCTCTGAAAACATCCACTCAATGTGCAGCGGCCGTCAAAAAGCGAACAGAATGTTGGGAACCATTAGGACATGGATAGATAATAAGACAAAAAATATCATAGTGGCACTATACACATCCAGGGTACGCCCACACCTGGAATACCACAGGCAGATCTGGTTGCCCCATCTCAGAAAAGATATATTAGAATTGGAAAAAGGACAGAGAAGGGCAACAAAAACTATTAGGGATATGGAACAGCTTCCGTATAAGGAGAGATTAATAAGACTGGAACTTTTTAGCTTGGAAAAGAGATGACTAAAGGGGGATACAATGGAAGTCTATAAAGTCATGACTGGTGTGGAGAAAGTGAAAAGGGAAGTGTTATTTGCCACTTCACATAACACAAGAACCAGGTGTCACCCAATGAAATTAATAGGCAGCTGTTTTAAAACGTGTATAAGGAAGTACTTCTTTACACAGTGCACAGTCAACCTGTGGAACTCCTTGCCAGGGGGTTTTGTGAAGACCAAAACTATAACTGGTTCAAAGAAGAATTAGCTAAATTCATGGAGGATAGGTCCATCAATGGCTATTAGCCAAGATGGTCAGGGATGTAACCCCATGCTCTGGGTGTCCCTACACCTCTGACTGCCAGAAGCTGGGAGTGGACAACAGGGGATGGATCACTCAATAACTGCCCTGTTCTGTTCCTTCCCTTGGAAGCACGTGGCATTGGCCACTGTCAGAGACTGGGCCAGATGGACCACGGGTCTGACCCAGAGTGGCTGTTCTTATGTTCTTACATCTTTTAATATTTACAAAGCAAGTTCCTCCACGAAGTTGCTTTGTGACAAGGGAGCTATTGGAATAAAAAGGAAAATCTCAAAGAAGAGATTGGAAATGTAATGCCAGCAAAGGAGGAGTGGCCATGCAGGGTTAACATTAAAAGCTAAGCTTCTTTTGCAGGGTGGGCACAAAATAAACCCACGTGGCCAGCCGCACTGGCATGGCTGTATAAAGACTGAGGCCTCTCAGTAGAGAGTGAACTCGCAGGGAGCTTGCCTCGAGGAGCAAGCTCCCAAAGCAGATGATGTAGAACTTGTCTTCTGAGTCGGGTGCCAAAGATATCCCAAAGGACTTGCCAATGCATTGACGGCATGGGATGCAAGAAGGGTGATCTGCAGCATGGACATGGGCCCCAGTGAGATGTGCATCAGGAACAGTTCCATTAACACTCCACAGCAGTGGCAGCAGATTCACACGGCTATGCTGCAACAGTGGTGAGCACAGATTGGACGTCCATCTTGCACGGTCCTTTGCAAGGCTTCTTCCTCCGGCCCAAGCCACTGTGGGAGGAATAAGGGTTCTTAAATCCCTCAAAATAGCATCTTCCGTCCTCCGTCATGATCAGCCTCTTGCGTTTCTTCCTTCGACCTCAGCTCTACCAACCTCCTGGAAAGGCCAGCCCCGCCCATGACCCCAGCCATGCAGGAGGCTTGTTTTCAATGGGAGCAAGACTGCAGCTTGCTGGGGTCGCATCAGTAGTGCCTCGTTGGTGACGAAACCAAATCAATGGATGTTACGAATACGTCAGAACTTTTGACACTGAAAAACTGTTTCATTTCCTCTACTCAGCTGTTTAAAAACAAAAACAAAAAAGCACTAGTGCTGAGAGGGAGACAAAGAGCAGAGCCCGAGTGGATGGAATAATAACAATAATTAATGATGATGGTCTGTAATTATAATTAATTATGAACGTTAAATTACAGAGCCAAATAATTTGAATACGGCCATCAGCGTGAGCACTCCCCCATGAGAACAGCTTAGGAGGTCAAGTCTAGACTTTGAAATGCAAGAGCAGCTGCCCTTTGGGATCTTATTGTGATTTCTGATTTGTATTCCAGGAGCACCAGGCGCTGTACAAATATAGGACAAAAAGACTGGCCCTGCCCTAGAGAGCAGTCCATCCAAGCATAAGACAAGAGAAAGTTAGAGAGGGACAGAGGAGTGCAAGGAACCAATGGGGCAATACTGTCAGGGTGAAAGGCATTGTTCTCAACAGGCCAGCTGCCTAACCAATGCCATGATTGCTTCAGCACCAAATCATCACCTCTTTGATCCTGGAGGATGTGGATGGGAGGTGAGTAATTGCTGGAGGTGAGAATGGCCCCAAATGCTCTGCATTGTGGCAAAGGAAAGAACTGACCAAGCCCAGTTCAGAGTAGTTACACAGGACACTTAATCAGCCACAGATGGGTTCAGCCAGACCTAAGAGAGGTGGAGGCCATTGCACAGAGGAAATTCCCTCCCAAAAGGGGAGCGCCATGTGCATGGTGATACGGCTCAGCAAATTCACCCGGCTTTTGCCACGGTGAGGTGCGGCTTGAGGACAGGCAGAATGGCAGTAAGAGCATTCGCAAGAGCCTTTGGGAATGAGCTAAAGGTGTCACAAGGCCACATTTGGAGGCTGTCAGAGACGAGGTTCTCAGACTCAGATCCCCACAGGTCACTAGATGCCAATGGGAGTTGGGCACCCGAATCTCTTAGCAGAGCTGGGCCTCAGCTGATGCAAGTGCACACGGTCTCCGGGCTGCCTCCCTGCGAATGGTGCCAGAGCACCGCTACCGCCGTAAAGAACTATGCCCTGATAGAAAAAGCAATGCCAGCTATTGTGTTCCGTTGCCATAAATACATTTATGGGCAGAAATCTGCCAAGGTAAAACCCTTGGAAGCCATGTGATATTGTGCAAAATGCAGCTGAATCTTCTGAAAATGATGATGACATTGCAAAAGTCCTTATTAAAGGTGAAATACAGGCCTGGTAAGAAGCTCCATGAAGCAGAGACACTGCTTCAAGAACACCTATAAATAGTGAAAGCAGGGGACTGCAGGAAGAGAAGTTAAATATGACTCAAGTGCTAGTCATTTCTGGAACAAAAGGTGAGAGGCTCAAATGAAAATACCCATGACTCAGCTTTCCGAGAGCGGGCGAGAGGTGGATGGTTGGCAGGAAAAGCTGTAGCACCTTCCAGTGGAAGCATTTCCTGGGACTAGAGAGATGGAGTGGCTGCATGGGGCGGGAACCTGTGCAAAGAGGATTGTGTCACAGTTCCAGCCAACGTGAGGTCATAACCCGCAGTGCCCTTCTGGGTCTTTGGAAGTGTAAGAACAGAGCTTGGGATGTTCTGTCCTGGCCAGGCAGGAATGCTGCGTTCACAGTGTTGGTATCCAAGTATGAACCCTGCAATCATCAGAGGAACCAGAATACACAAGAACCAGAGAAACCGTGGGGAGATTCCTGACTGCTTTTGGTCCAAGGCTGATATAGGCCCGATCTGAGTTAAATGGGAGAGATTCCCCCTTATTAGTGGGCTATTACTCAGAGAGTTTTGTAAATTGAGTTGTTGCACAACACATTGAGTAACCCTATAATTACAGGCTGCAAATTGTAGACTGTGAGAGTGCAGATCTTAATAGCAGATAATGACCCACAACTCATGAGTGGCTCATTTCAGCAATACTCTTTGATATCTGTGCTCTCAAGCCTTGGGAGGTGCAGGCAAGAGAGCTAGCAGAAAATCAGTATGAATAACAAAGGTTCTGATAAAAAAAAAAAAGGCCCCTCCTAGCACAATGTTAGAGCAACACAGCACATCCCATGGCGCTTTACTGGCATCCACTGGTCAGAGACTTATGGGCAGATGGACATGACCCTTAGTGCCAACTTGAAACAGGCTTCCTGTGTTATGGACTATTTGTCTGGAGTAGTTCTAAAAGAAACCTCTGTTGAAGGAACCTAGCATAGAAGAAATCGCTGGACAAGGATGCCAAATGGTTACCCCCGTCACAACTGGGAGAGAACGTTCAGTCCCAAACGGAAAGCCTCTGGCCATCTGCCCAGGTCACAGCTACACTCACTACACTCAGGCCACATGCCACAGCCATCCCAATGGCCCCATCACAGATCATAAGACTATAAGAACATAAGAACGGCCACACTGGGTCAGGCTAAATGTCCTTCTAGTCCAGTATCCTGTCTGCTGACAGTGGCCAGTGCCAGGTGCCCCAGAGGGAATGAACAGAACAGGGAATCATCAAGTGATCCATCCCCTGTCGCCCATTCCCAGCTTCTGGCAAACAGAGGCTAGGGACACCCAGAGCATGGGGTTGCCTCCCTGACCATCCTGGCTAATAGCATTGATGGACCTGTCCTCCATGAACTTATCTAATTCTTTTTTGAACTTAGTAATATTTTTGGTTTTCGCATCCTCTGGCAAAGAGTTCCACAGGTTGGCTGTGCATTGTGTGAATTAATACTTCTGTTTGTTTGTTTTAAACCTGCTGCCTGTTAATTTCATTGGGTCACCCCTAGTTCTTGTGTTATGTGAAGGGGTAAATCACACTTCCTGATTCGCTTTCTCCCCCCCATTCGTGATTTTACAGACCTCCATCGTCTCCCCCTCATTCGTCTCTTTTCCACGCTGAAAAGTCCCAGTTTTATTAACCTCTCCTCATACAGAACTTCTTCACCTTTCATCATATTTTTGCCCTTCTCTGAACCTTTTCCAAGTCCAACAGATTCTTTTGGAGATGGGGTGACCACATCTGCACGCAGTATTCATGGTGTGGGGGTATCATGGATTTATAGAGAGGCAATATGATGTTTACTGTTATCCATCCCTTTCTTAATGATTCCCAACATTGTTCACTTTTTTGACGGCCGCTGCACACTGAGTGGATGTTTTCAGAGAACTACCCACAATAACTCCAAGATCTCTTTCTTAAGTGGTAACAGCTAATTTAGACCCCATCATTTAGTATGTATAATTGGGGTTATTTTTTTCCACTGAGCATTCATAGATTCATAGATACTAAGGTCAGAAGGGACCATTCTGATCATCTAGTCCGACCTCCTGCACAGCGCAGGCCACAGAATCTCACCCACCCACTCCTACGAAAAACCTCAAGTATGTCTGAGCTATTGAAGTCCTCAAATCGTGGTTTAAAGACTTCAAGGAGCAGAGAAGCCTCCCTCAAGTCAACCATGCCCCATGCTACAGAGGAAGGCGAAAAACCTCCAGGGCCTCTCCAATCTGCCCTGGAGGAAAATTCCTTCCCGACCCCAAATATGGCAATCAGCTAAACCCTGAGCATATGGGCAAGATTCACCAGCCAGATACTACAGAAAATTCTTTCTTGGGTAACTCAGATCCCATCCATCTAATATTCCATCTCAGGGGATTTGGCCTATTTACCCTGAATATTTAAAGAGCAATTATTTACCAAAATCCCATTATCCCATCATACCATCTCCTCCATAAACTTATCAAGTAGAGTCTTAAAACCAGATAGATCTTTTGCCCCCACTGCTTCCCTTGGAAGGCTATTCCAAAACTTCACTCCTCTGATGGTTAAAAACCTTCGTCTGATTTCAAGTCTAAACTTCCTGGTGGCCAGTTTATACCCATTTGTTCTTGTGTCCACATTGGTGCTGAGCTTAAATAATTCCTCTCCCTCTCCTATATTTATCCCTCTGATATATTTATAGAGAGCAATCATATCTCCCCTCAACCTTCTTTTAGTTAGGCTAAACGAGCCAAGCTCCATAAGTCTTCTTTCATAAGACAAGTTTTCCATTCCTCGGATCATCCTAGTAGCCCTTCTCTGTACCTGCTCCAGTTTGAATTCATCCTTTTTAAACATGGGAGACCAGAACTGCACACAGTATTCTAGGTGAGGTCTCACCAGTGCCTTGTATAATGGTACTAAAACCTCCTTATCCCTACTGGAAATGCCTCTCCTGATGCATCCCAAAACCGCATTAGCTTTTTTCACAGCCATATCACATTGGCAGCTCATAGTCATCCTATGATCAACCAATATTCCAAGGTCCTTCTCCTCTTCTGTTACTTCTAATTGATGCGTCCCCAACTTATAACTAAAATTCTTGTTATTAATCCCTAAATGCATAACCTTACACTTCTCACAATTAAATTTCATCCTATTACTATTACTCCAGTTTACAAGGTCATCCAGATCCTCCTGTATAATATCCCGATCCTTCTCCGAATTGGCAATACCTCCCAGCTTTGTATCATCTGCAAACTTTATTAGCACACTCCCACTTTTTGTGCCATGGTCAGTAATAAAAAGATTAAATAAGATTGGTCCCAAAACCGATCCCTGAGGAACTCCACTGGTAACCTCCCTCCAACCTGACAGTTCGCCTTTCAGTAGGACCCGTTGTAGTCTCCCCTTTAACCAATTCCTTATCCACCTTTTGATGTTCATATTGATCCCCATCTTCTCCAATTTAACTAATAATTGCCCATGTGGCACGGTATCAAATGCCTTACTGAAATCTAGGTAAATTAGATCCACTGCATTTCCTTTATCTAAAAAATCTGTTACCTTTTAAAAAAAGGAGATTAAGTTGGTTTGGCATGATCTACCTTTTGTAAAACCATGTTGTATTTTGTCCCATTTACCATTGACTTCAATGTCCTTAACTAATTTCTCCTTCAAAATTTTTTCCAGGACCTTGCATACTACAGATGTCAAACTAACTGGCCTGTAGTTACCCGGATCACTTTTTTTTTTTCTTAAAAATAGGAACTATATTAGCAATTCTCCAATCATTCGGTACAACTCCTGAGTTTACAGATTCATTAAAAATTCTTGCTAATGGGCTTGCAATTTCAGGTGCCAATTCCTTTAATATTCTTGGATGAAGGTTATCTGGGCCCCCCGATTTAGTCCCATTAAGCTGTTTGAGTTTCACTTCTACCTCAGATATGGTAATATCTACCTCTATATCCTCATTCCCATTTGTCATGCTACCATTATCCCCAAGATCCTCTTTAGCCTTATTAAAGACTGAGGCAAAGTATTTGTTTAGCATTACTTTGCACTTATCAACCTTGAATTTAATCAGTCGTTTTGTTGCCCAGTCACCCAGTCATATGAGATCCCTTCGCAGTCAGCTTTGGGCTTAATTATCTTGAGTTATACCATTTCATCTGCAGACTTTGCCACCTCACTGGTTACCCTGGTTCTCTGCTTCTAAGGGCACCCGCCTGCTGCTGGCAGTGCTCATGCACTGGCCGAATCAGAAGGCCCCAGGCTATGGATCCCCCTCGGGGGCCAGACAGGCCACTGGGAAAGGAGCTGTGCAGTGACCAGTCTGTGGTGTGTGCTCAGATAGCTGCAGAAGTACGGATATAGTAGGTCCTGGCATGGCAGCCATCTCCCCTGCTCTGAGTGCTATGTCAGCCGATGGATTCATTGCGGGTCTTCTGTCTGTGGCTGGGGTTACACTGATGTGCATTTGGTATTTTTGGAAGCGAAGGTGTAATAGCCGCAGCCCCTGGATGCTGTGTTTCCCAGCCCTGCCGTGCAACGGGGGATCGACTGCGACTGAGATTTCAGAGGTCTTAAGGCCAGAAGGGACCATTGGGGTCAACCGGGCAGTTCTCCTACCTCCCCCAGGCCAGAGACCCTCCCCATGACTCCCACATCCACCCCAGAACCTGGCTGAGCTACAGCATGTCTCTAAGAAACACGTCTGACTGTCATAAGCCTCTGGCAGGATCATGGTAAAGAAGCTGAGATCTGCCCCCTGCCTATGTGTTGCACTTTTGTCACTGCCAGCGATTCCAGCCCAGGGCCACCACCACACCCAGAATGAACCTTCCACCCCCCTCAGCTTGATCTGCACTCCCAGGGCGCACTGTCCCCACAGCGCTATCCATGAGCTATCCATGGCGTCCAGAGCCAGCATGCCTCCTCACACAGTGTGTACCAGCACCACACGGCACACATTGTCCGCATGCTGCATGCAGCCACCAGGACATCCATGCTGCCTGCACCATTGTCACACAACATGTGTCACCAGCACAGAACACATGCCTGCATGCAGTGTTCAGGGTCTGGACATGGGATGTACCTCCACCACGGAGCAAGCATCATGTGCACATGGCATTCTGGATCTACCAGGTTGGTGTCACCACCCACGCATGTGCACCCCCTCTCTGACAACCTGCTAAGGGCGATGAAAGTCTCAGGGAAGGAGAACATCAAACTAGAGCGGAGGGAAACAATCCATAGTTGGGACCCTCCTTCCAGGTGATGTCATGGTATCCTCTCGCACTGAGGGTACCCCTCCTGGGGGGGGGACCCCAGTTATTAGGATAAGAGAGGTTATAGTAATGGGGGATTTGATCATTAGAAATACAGGTGGGTTTGTGATGACTGGGAGAACCGTCTGGTGAACTGCCTGCCCAGTGCGAAGGTTGTGAATCTCTTCTGACACCTAGCCAGACATGAGGACAGACAACTATCTATTGACAAATTGTATAAGTGCTTGTATGAAAATACTTGAATTCTAAATCCTACAATGGGTGAACGTGAGTGCTAGGCATCAAATGAGGATGATGATAAAATAGTCTCTCAGAAGCTTGGTGGAACAATGCTAATCAGTGGGACACAGTAACACTAGGGTTCAAAAAATATATGGATGACAGAGTGGGTCGTGCTGAGGAGGGGAGTGGCACTATATGTGAGAGACAGCATAGAGTCAAACACAGTAAAAATTAAATGGATCAAACTGTACCACAGAATCTCTGTGGATAGAAATTTCATACTTGAATAATAAGAGTCTAGCAGTAGGAATATACTACCGACCACCTGACCAGGATGGTGCCAGTGACTGTGAAATGCTCAGGGAGATTAGCGAGGCTACAAAAACAGAAAACCCAATAATAATGGGAGATTTCAACTCATATTAACTGGGTACATGCCATTGAAGGATGTGATGCACAGATAACATTTCTAGACACCATTAATGACTGCTTCTTGGAGCAGCTAGTCCTGGAACCACAAGGGGAGAGGCAACTCTTGATTCAGTCCTAAGTGGAGCACAGGATCTGGTCCAAGAGGTGAATATAGCTGGACCCCTTGATAATAGTGACCATAATGTAATGAAATTTAACAGAAATTTAATTTATAAGTGGAAAATACCAAAGTAGCTGACCACAGTAGCATTTAACTTCAAAAAGGAGAACTACACAAAAATTAGGAAGCTAATTAAATGGAAAGTAAAAAGGAACAGTCACAACAGTGCAATGTCTGCAAGCTGCATGGAAACAAACTAAAAACACCACAGTAGAGGCTCAGACTAACTGTATACCCCAAATAAAAAAACAAACAAACAGTAGAGTATCAAAAAAAATGCCACCATGACTAAACAACATAGTAAAAGAGGTGATTGGAGGCAAAAAGGCATCCTTTAAAAACGGGAAGTCAAATCCTGCTGAGGAAAATAGAAAGGAGCATGAATTCTGGCAAGTCAAGTGTAAAAGGATAATGAGGCAGGCCAAAAAAGAATTTTAAGAGCAACTAGCAAAAGACACAAAAACAAAAAAGTCCATCAGAAGCAGATAGCCTCCCATCCGATGAAGTGAGCTGTAGCTCACGAAAGCTTATGCTCAAATAAATTTGTTAGTCTCTAAGGTGCCACAAGTCCTCCTTTTCTTTCAAACAATTAGTGTGACTACCTGGTGATCGAGGTGCTAACAGAGCACTCAAGGAAGACAAGGCTGTTTCAGAGAGGGTAAATCAATTGTTCGCATCGGTCTTCACAGCAGAGGAGCGGATGGAGGTTCCCAGACCTGAGCCATTCTTTTTAGGTGACAAATCTGAGGAACTGCCCCAGATGGAGGTGTCAAGAAAGTTTTGGAGCAAATTGATAAATTAAACAATAAGAAGTCACCAGGACCAGATGGTATTCACCCACGAGTTGTGAAGGAACTCTAATATGAAATTGCAGAACTACTAACTATGGTATGTAACCAATTGCTTAAATCAGCTTCTGTACCAGATGAGTGAAGGATAGCTAATGTGATACCAATTTTTAAAGAAAGGCTCTAGAGAGACAATCCTGGCAATTACAACCCAGTAAGCCTAACTTCAGAACAAGGAAAATTGGCTGAAAGTGTAGTAAAGAACAGAATTACCAGATGCATGGATGAACACGATTTGTTGGGGAAGAGTCAACATGGTTTTTGTAAAGGGAAATCATGCCTCACCAATCTACTAGAATTCTTTGAGCGGATCAAAAAACATGTGGACAAAGGTGATCCAGTGGATATAGTGTACTTGGACTTTCTGAAATCCTTTGACAAGGTCCCTCACCAAAGGCTCTTAAGCAAAGTAAACAGATGTGGAATAAGAGGGAAGGTCCTTTCATGGATCAGTAACTGGTTAAAAGACAGGAAACAAAGGGTAGGAATAAATGGTCAGTTTTCACAATGGAGAGAAGTAAATAGGTGGGTCTGCCAAGGATCTGTTCTGGGACCAGTGCTGTACAACTTGTTCATAACTGATCTGGAAAAGGGGGTGAACAGTGAGGTGGCAAAATTGGCAAATGATACAAAATTAATCAGGATAGTTAAGTCTGAAGCTGACTGCAAAGAGCTACTCACAAAAGATCTCACAAAACTGGGTGACTGGGCAACAAAATGGCAGGTGAAATTCAGTGTTGATAAATGCAAAATAATGCACATTGGCAAACATAATCCCAACTATACCTACAAAATGATGGGGTCTAAATTAGCTGTTACAACTCAAAAAAGAGATCTTGGAGTCATTGTGGATAGTTCTCTGAAAACATCCACTCAGTGTGCAGTGGCAGTCAAAAAAGATAACAATGTTTTAGGAACCACTGGGAAAGGGATAGATAATAAGACAGAAAGTATCATAACACCACTATATAAATTCATGGTACGCCCACACCTTGAATACTATGTGCAGTTCTCAAAAAAGATATATTAGAATTGGAAAAAGTACAGAGAATGGGAACAAAAGGAACAGGGGTCTGGAACAGCGATCAGTAGGAGCGGAGATTAAAAGAAACAAGGACTGTTCAATTTCTGAAAACGAGACGGGGGGGATATGTTAGAGGTCTATAAATCATGACTGGTGTGGAGAACATGAATAAGGGAGTGGTATTTACCTTTCACATACACAAGAACAGGGATCTCGCCCAATGAAATACTAGATAGCAGGTTGACAAACAAACAAAGGAAGTAACTGCTTCACATAAACACATGAGTCAACCTGTGAACTCTTTGCCAGGGATGTGGTGATGGTCAAAATTGGGTTAAAAAAAGAACTAGATAAGTTAATGGAGGAAAGGTCCATCAATGCTATAGCCAGGATGGGCAGGGACTCAATGCCATGGTGTCCCTAAATCTCTCCTGGCCAGAAGCTGGCAGTGAATGACAAGATGAATAAGTTATAGAATTACTCTGCTCTTTCATTCCTTCTGAAACCCTGGCACTGGCCACTGCCAGAGAGACAATGGCTAGATGGGCCATGATCTGACCCAGTATGGCTATTCTATAGACCCTAGAATCACAGGACTGGAAGGGACCTCGAGAGGTCATCTAGTCCAGCTACCTGCAGTGAGGCAGGACTAAGTATGATCTAGACCATCCCTGGCAGGTGTTTGGTCCAGCCTGCTCTTAACACCTCCAATGATGGAGATTCCACACCTTCCTAGGCAATTTATTCCAGTGCTGAACCACCTTGACAGTTAGGAAGTTTTTCCTAATGTCCAACCTAAACCGCTCTTGCTGCAATTTAAACCCATGCTTCTTGTCCTATCCTCAGAGATCAACAAGAACATTTATCTTTCTCCTCCTTATAACAACCTTTATGTACTTGAAAACTGCTATCATGTGTCCGCCCCAGTCTTCTCTTCTCCAGACTAAACAAACCCAATTTTTTAATCTTCCTTCATAGGTCAGGTTTTCTAGACCCTTAATCATTTTTGTTGCTCTTCTCTGGACTTTCTACAGTTTGTCCACATCTTTCCTGAAGTGTTGTGCCCAGAACCAGACACACTACTCAAGTTGAGGCTGTATCAGTTGCAGAGTAGAGCAGAAGAATTACTTCTCTTGTCTTGCTTATAACACTCCTGCTAATAGATCCCAGAATGATGTTCACTTTTTTTGCAACAGCGTTACATTGTTGACTCATATTTAGCTTGTGGTCCACTATGACTCCAGATCCCTTTCCGCAGTACTCCTTCTGGGCAGTCAGTTCCCATTTTGTATTTGTGAAACAGACTGTTCCTTCCTGAGTGGAGGACTTTGCATTTGTCCTTATTGAATTTCATCCTATTTAATTCAAACCTGAGTTAGGTCAATGCAAGGCAGCTTATGTCAGCCTCACTCTGTAAGTGTCTATGCTCAAATTTTGCTCCCACCAATATTACTGCCCCATGATGCTGATTTAATAACACCACCTCTGTGAGCGGTGTAGAATCCAGGTCAATGTAGTTAGGTCGACGCCGTATCAGTGTAGACATCACTGCTTACATTAACTGTTATTGGCATTCAGAAGCCATCCCACAATGCCCTGCACTGATAGTACAATCGGTCCAAGCGCTCCTGATGAGGACACACACCGCCGACACAAGGAGCATAGTGTGAACACACAAAGCAATTTAATAACTGCGCTGGCTCTATACCAAAGTCATTTAGGTCGACAGAATTTTGTAGTGTAGACATATCCTCAGACAATGTCTCCAGTTTGTCAAGATCATGCTACATTCTAATTCTGTCATCCAAAGTGCTTGCAACCCCTCCCAGCTTGGTATCTTCCACAAAACCGGACCCAGAACTGAACCTTGCGGGACCCCACTCATTATGCCCTGCCAGCATGACTGTGAACTCTTTGAGTACTGTTTTCCAGGCAGTTATGCATGCACCAGTAGGTTCATCTGGGCTATATTTCTCTAGTTTGTTTGCGAGAAGGTCATGAGCCATACCAACATTGAGATATACCACATATACTGCCTCCCCCATGCACAAGGCTTGTTTCCCTGTCAAAGAACACTATTAGGCTGGTTTGAGATGATTTGTTCTTGACTGTTACTTATCACTGAATTTTCTTCTAGGTGCTTACACAAATTGATTGTTTGATTACTTGCTCCATTATCCTTCCAGGTACCAAAGTTAAGTTGACGGGTCTGTAATTTCCTGGGTTGTCCTTATTCTCCTTTTTATAGACATTACTATATTTGCTCTTTCCCAGTCCTCTGGGATCTCTCACATCCTCCACACATTCTCAGAGATAATTGCTAATGGCAGCTCAGAGAACTCTTCAGCCAGTTCCTTAAATGTTCTAAGGTGTATTTCATCAGGCCCTGCTGACTTGAAGACATCTAACTTGTCTGAGCAATTCTCAACTTGTTATTTTCCTATTTTAGTCTGAAATCCCACCCCATTTACACTGATGTTCACTAGTTAGTTGTCTGATCACTGTTGACCTCTCTGGTGAAAACTGAAACAAAAGAAAAGGAGTACTTGTGGCACCTTAGAGACTAACAAATTTATTAGAGCATAAGCTTTCGTGAGCTACAGCTCACTTCATCGGATGCATTCCACCAATGCATCCGATGAAGTGAGCTGTAGCTCACGAAAGCTTATGCTCTAATAAATTTGTTAGTCTCTAAGGTGCCACAAGTACTCCTTTTCTTTTTGCGAATACGGCTGCTACTCTGAAACCTGAAACAAAAGAGGCATTTAACATTTTGGCCATTTCTGTATTTTCTGTTATTGTCTTTCCCTCCTCATTGTGTATCGGGCCAACCAATAAGATGGGTGAACTAGAGTGTCTTGTATTAAAGGAAGATATTGATGTAATAGGCATCACAGAAACCTGGTGGAGTGAGGACAATCAATGGGACACAATCATTTCGGGGTACAAAATATATTGGAAGGACAGAACAGGTCACGTTGGGGAGGGCGAGAGTGGCACTATATGTGAAAGAAAATGTAGAATCAAATGAAATAAACATTTTAAATGAATCCATATGTTCCATAGAATCTCTATGGATAGTAATTCCATGCTCGAATAAGAATATAACAGTAGGGATCTATTATTGACCACCTGACCAGGACAGTGATAGTGATGATGAAATAATCAGGGAGATTAGAGAGGTTATCAAAATAAAGAATTCAATAATAGTGGGGGATTTCAATTATCTCCATACTGACTGGGTACATGTCACCTCGGGATGAAATGCAGAGACAAAATTTCTTGATACTTTAAATGACTGCTTCTTGGAGCAGCTGGTACAGGAACCCACAAGGGGAGAAACAATTCTCGATTTAGTCCTGAGTGGAGTCCAGGATCTGGTCCAAGAGGTAACTAATAACAGGACCGCTTGGAAACAGTGACCATAATATAACAACATTTAACATTCCTGTGGTAGGAAGAACACCTCAACAGCCCAACACCGTGGCATTTAATTTCAGAAAGGAGAACTATGCAAAAATGAGGAGGTTAGTTAAACAGAAATTAAAAGGTACAGTGACTAGAGTGAAATCCCTGCAAGCTGCATGGACACTTTTCAAAGACACCATAATAGAGGCTCAATTTAAATGTATACCCCAAATTAGAAAACACAGTAAAAGAACTAAAAAAGATCCACCGTGGCTTAACAACCATGTAAAAGAAGCAGTGAGAGATAAAAAGGCATCTTTTAAAAAGTGGAAGTCAAATCCTAGTGAGGTAAATAGAAAGGAGCATAAACACTCCAAATTAAATGTAAAAATGTAATAAGAAAAGCCAAAAAGGAGTTTGAAAAACAGCTAGCCAAAACTCAAAAGGTAATAACAAAATGTTTTTAAGTACATCAGAAGCAGGAAGCCTGCTAAACAACCAGTGGGGCCCCTGGACAATCGAGATACAAAAGAAGCACTTAAAGACAATAAAGTCATCGCAGAGAAACTAAATTAATTCTTTGCTTCAGTCTTCATGGCTGCGGATGTTAGAGAGATTCCCAAACCTGAGCCGTCCTTTGTAGGTGACAAATCTGAGGAATTGTCACAGATTGAAGTGTCATTACAGGAGGTTTTGGAATTAATTGAGAAACTTAACAGTAACAAGTTACCGGGACCTGATGGCATTCACCCAAGAGTTCTGAAAGAACTCAAATGTGAAATTGCAGAACTATTAACTATGGTTTGTAACCTGTCCTTTAAATCAGCTACTGTACCCAATGACTGGAAGATAGCTAATGTCACACCAATATTTAAGAAGGGCTCTAGAAGTGATTGTGGCAATTACAGACCAGTAAGTCTACCATCAGTACCGGGCAAATTAGTTGAAACAATAGTAAAAAATAAAAATCTCAGACACACAGAAGAACATAAATTGTTGTTCCAAAGTCAACATGGTTTCTGTAAAGGGAGTTCATGTCTTACTAATCTATTAGAGTTCTTTGAGGGGGTCAACAAACATGTGGACAGGGGGGATCCGGTGGACATAGTGTACTTAGATTTCCAGAAAGCCTTTGACAAGGTCCCTCACCAACGGCTCATATGTAAATTAAGTTGTCATGGGATAAGCAGGAAGATCCTTTCATAGATTCAGAACTGGTTAAAAGACAGGGAACAAAGGGCAGGAATAAATGGTCAGTTTTCAGAATGGAGAGGGGTAACTAGTGATGTTCCCCAAGGGTCAATCCTGTTCAACTTCTTCATAAATGATCTGGAGAAAACAGTTAGGTGGCAAAAAGTGAGGTGGCAAAAAGTGAGGTGGCAAAGTTTGCAGATGATACTAAACTGCTCAAGATAGTTAAAACCAAAGCAGACTGTGAAGAACTTCAAAAAGATCTCACAAAACTAAGTGACTGGGCAACAAAATGGGGCAATTTAATGTTGATAAATGTAAAGTACTGCACATTGGAAAAAATAACCCCAACTATACATACAATAGGATGGGGGCTAATTTAGCTACATATAATCAGGAAAGAGATCTTGGCGTCATCGGTGATGAAGACGTCCACGCAGTGTGCAGCGGCAGTCAAAAAAAGCAAACAGGATGTTAGGAATCATTAAAAAAGGGTTGAAGATGGAGAAGATCTTATTGCCCTTATATAAATCCATGGTACGCCCACAGCTTGAATACTGCTTGCGGATGTGGTCTCCTCATCTCAAAAAAGATATACTAGCGTTAGAAAAGGTTCAGAAAAGGGCAACTAAAATGATTAGGGGTTTGGAATGGGTCCCATATGAGGAGAGATTAAAGAGGCGAGGACTTTTCAGCTTGGAAAAGAGGAGACTAAAGGGGGATTGATAGAGGTCTATAAAATCGTGAGTGGTGTGGAGAAAGTGAATAAGGAAAAGTTATTTACTTGTTCCCATAATATAAGAACTAGGGGCCACCAACTGAAATTAATGGGTATCAGGTTTAAAACAAATAAAAGGAAGTTCTTCTTCACTCAGTGCACAGTCAACCTTGCCTGGAACGCCTTGCCTGAGGAGGTTGTGAAGGCTAGGACTATAACAGGGTTTAAAAGAGAACTGGATAAATTCATGGAGGTTAAATCCATTAATGGCTATTAGCCAGGATGGGTAAGGAATGGTGTCCCTAGCCTCTGTTTGTCAGAGGGTGGAGATGGATAGCAGGAGAGAGATCACTGATCATTACCTGTTAGGTTCACTCCCTCTGGGGCACCTGGCATTGGCCACTCTTGGTAGACAGGATATTGGGCTGGATGGACCTTTGGTCTGACCCTGTATGGCCATTCTTATGTTCCTATGACCCTGCCCTGGGTCTTCCTCTTGCTTCTCATATATTTGTTGAATGTTTCCTTATTACCTTTTATGTCCCTCGCTCATTTTGTGCCATGGCCTTTATAATTTTGTCCCTACATGCTCGTGTTGTTTTTTGATATTCATCCTTTGTAATCTGACCTAGTTTCCACTTTTTGTAGGACTCATTTTTGAGTTTCAGGTTGTTGTAGATCCCCTGGTTAAGCCAGGGTGGTCTCTTGCCATTCTTCCTTCCTATGCACTGGGGTACTCTGCTCTTGTGTCTGTAATAATCTCTCTTCAAAAAACTGCCAACTCTCCTGAACTCTTTTCCCCTCAGACTGCCTTCCCACGGGATTTTGTCGACCAACTCCCTGAGTTTGCTAGTCTGCCTTCTTGAAATCCATTGTCTTTATTCTGCTGTTTTCCCTCATACCATCCCTTAGAATCATGAACTCTATAATTGCATCATCACTTTCACCCAAGCTGCCTTCTACCTTCAAATGCTCAACTAGTTCCTCCCTGTTTGTCAGAATCAAAGCCAAAATAGCCTCTTCTCTAGTCGCTTTCTCCACCTTTGGTCTCCAGAGCACTCCAAGAACTTGCTGGAGAATCTGTGCCCTGCTGGGTTATTTTCCCAGCAGATGGGGAGTTGAAGTCTCCCATCACCACCAAGTCTTGCACTTTGGATGATTTTATTAGTTGTTTAAAAAAAGCCTCACCCACCTCTTCTTCCCGGTTAGGTGGTCTGTAGTAGACCCCGACCATGGCATCACCCTTGGTTTTTACCCGTTATCCTAACCCAGAGACTTTCAACAGGGCTGCCTCCCTCTTCTATCTCAAACTCAGTGCAAGTATAGACGTCTTTCAGATACAGGGCAGTGCCTCCTCCCTTTTCTCCTTGCCTGTCTTTCCTGAACAGGCTGTATTCCTCTATACAAGTATAGCTGTCATGAATTATCCCACCAAGTTTCTGTGATGCCAATTATGTTGTAATTGTGATTATTCACTAGTATTTCTAGTTCTTCCTGTTTGCTCCCCGCACTGCTTGCATTAGCGTACAGACAGCTCAGATGTTCATTAGCTTTCCACTCTGTATTTCCTCTTGTCTCTCCTTTGTCCCTGCTGCCCATGTTCCCCCCAGATTCTGACCCTTCGCCCAGGTCACCATGGTTTGGACTCACCTGTGGGCTTTTGTCTCCTGCCCCCATTGAACCGAGCTTACAGCCCACCTCACTCAGCTAGCCAGTCTGTATCCGCAAATACTCCTCCACTTCCTCGATAGGTGACCCCATCTCTGCTCTGCAGTCCTTCCTGGAACAGCTCCCCATGGTCAAGGAAAGTGAAGCCCTCCTGGCGACACCATCTGCACAGCCAGGCATTCACCTCTGGGATGTGTCTGTCTCTGCCCGGGCCCCTACCCTTCACCCCAAGGACGGATGAGAGCACCACCTGCCCCCCCCAGCAGCTTCAGCCTGACTCCCAGAGCCCTCTAGTCACGGCTGATCTGCAGTGCCCTTGGTGCCCCCTGCATGGGCAGCACGGGGTAGTAGTCAGGGCCAGATGATCCTGGGGAATCCTTCTGGACCCCTGGCAGGCTGCACACCTCGCGGGAGGCCAGTGCAGCGGGTGCAGAGTTGATCCCGCAGGCTCCCCGCAGCAGGGTCCCGCAGGTAAATCCCTGGGGCTGGCAGAGGCGACACTGCCCTTGACCCTGTGGCATTAGGGCTTGGTTCAGGATCCAAGTGCTGGCCTGCCCCATGCCCTGCAAGGACCAGGTGCTTGCTGGGGGTCTCTCTGGGCAAAGCAGGCTCAGCTAGAGGGAGCCAGTGTTACTCCTTTGCGTTCCTGCATTTGCTCGCTGCCTGGACGTCAGACAAGGGGCAGAGCTGGCCTGGGGGGCTGGATGGGATTTCACCCACAGAATCTGTTCCCTCGTTAGTGCTCCATAGCATCATTCCCTCAAAGGCTGAGCAAATGCAACCTCTGCGCCGTGTGTTATGCGTCCCCCCTCCGTGCATGTGCCACAGAGGAAGCGAGACTGTTATTGGGAGCCAGTCGGCTAGTCGGGGGGTCTGGTGCTTTAGCTCAGGCTGCAGGGACACAGGCTTGCAGATCTCGAGGTCGCTGGGTCAGTCCCCCCCCAGGGCAGCTGTCACATAAGTACCATGTGTTTCAGTGGCTGGTGGTTTCAGAGTAGCAGCCGTGTTAGTCTGTATTCGCAAAAAAGAAAAGGAGTACTTGTGGCACCTTAGCTCTCCTTGAACTGGTCCCCATGTAACAAAAACCAACACCCTTATAGCAGAAGGGCTGTGTGCAGGCTGCTGGCCCAGTGCTGGTGGGCTCTGTGCTCTGCATCTGGCACCTACCAATACCGAGCCGCGCTGCCCTGCGGCTTCACAGGTGTTGTTTCCCCCAAACAAACCCCAGAGGGATTATGGGGAAGAGACTAGACAAGAAACAACCCTCTGGAAAGGACTTGCTTCTGCACCCCATGGGGTTCACAAGGCCGTTAAGGGCAGCACAGAGCCCCAAGGGGGTGAGACTGGAGGAACCTTCCCCCAGCACTTGAATCTAATCTCTTTCAGCCGATGCACTTTGTGTTATAAAGCTACTAGTAATGCCCATCTCTAGCCAAGCACCTGAGTGCTTTGCAGACATTGCTGAATTAACCCTTTGCACTAGGTCAGTCTTCTCATCCCCATTTTACAGGTGGGGAATCTGAGGCACGGAGCAGGATCATGACTTACTCACAGTAGCCCAGTAAAACAGTTGCAAAGCAGGGAACAGACCCCTGAAGTCCTGCTTGTGCCATAAGGATGGATCTGTGCACACTTACACGTAATTATAGTATCCGAAGTAAAGTAATCAACATGCATAATATGTGTGTGTGTGATTTCTGTATCTACTCCAGGTGGATGTGCCTCATGGGTATATTTGTGTACACACATGTCCATGCACACACATAAGAACATAAGAATGGCCATACTGGGTTAGACCAAAGGTCCATCCAGCCCAGTATCCTGTCTTCCAACAGTGGCCAATGATAGGTGGGCCAGAGGGAGTGAACCTAACAGGTAATGATCAAGTGATCTCTCTCCTGCCATCCATCTCCACCCTCTGACAAACAGAGGCTAGGGACACCATTCCTTACCCAGCCTGGCTAATAGCCATTAATGGATTTAACCTCCATGGATTTATCTAGTTCTCTTTTACATAAATTCATGGAAGTTAAGTCCATTAATGGCTATTAAGTACATTAATGGGGCACTCAGGCTGTGCACCTAACTCCCCTAAATCGCTGTGGCCCCATGGCAGGAGGAAGTAAGGGCTTGAGACCAGCCGGGCTTTCTGGAAAATAGACCCTGTTGGATGTTGTGTTTTGAAGAGATCACAAGCGTGGCTGACAAAGGGAATAGTGGCGATGGAATAGATGAAGACTGCTGTAGGGTGTTTGGTGTGGTGCTGCACACCGTGCTGATTAAACCCTAGGCTGATACCACGTGAGTGAGGCACACAGTCAATGGATTAAATGCTGGCTAACTGGAATTGTGATTATAATTGTGCCCAGGGAATCATCACTGAGCAGGCGCGGTTCCAGCGGGGAGCGGTTCTTGGCCCTGCACTATTTAACATTTCTATCAATGAACGCTGCAAAGGAAGAACAGATTAAATCGTTACTTGTTCCTTGTTTGTACAGGGCCTAGCACCATGGCGTCCTGGGCTGGGACTCGTAGGTGCTATAGTAATATAAACAATGAATAATAATAATAATAATTAATTACCAAGCCAGTTTGGCAAGAAGACAAAGACTGGGGGAGAGGTAAATAGTGAACAGGTCACTGATACAGAACCATCTGGATCACTCTGTAAGCTGGGCGCAAGCAAACAGTCTGCGTTTTGATAGGGCTGCATGTAAATGTATCCATCCAGGAACAGAGCGTGCCGGCCATTCGCACAGGATGGGGGGGCTCTCACTTGGTAAACAGTGACTCTGAAAACGATTTGGGGGTCGTGGTGGGCAATCGGCAGAACGTGAGCTCCCAGTGGGATGCTGTGGCCAGAAGAGCGAATGGGACCCTGGGGTGCATAAACAAGGGAATCTCGAGTAGGAGAAGAGAGGTTACTTTTCCTCTGTATTTGGCACTAGGGCAGTGGCTGCTGGAATCCTGTGTCCAGTTCTGGTGCCCACGATTCAGGAAGGATGGTGATAATTGGAGAGGGGTCAGAGATGAGCCAGGAGAACCTGCCTTAGGGCGATAGCCTCAGGAACCCCAGAATTGAACCCAGGGCTCCCAAGGGCCAGCTTGCCCAAATGGAAGAGCCCTTGCTGGTCCCAGGAGACACACTTGTGCCTTGCCTGTGGCCCACGGGGAGGAGTCTGATTGAGGACCCTGGTGAGGGGGTCTGAGTGAATGAAAACTGCCCTCTCCCATCCCCACAGCCTAGGCACAGGGCAAGGGGCTCGCCCAGAGCAGGCAGCATGGCAGGACTGGCTGTACAGGCTGGCAAAGCAGAGCAGGGACTGGAGGGGAGGAGTTGTTCCTGAAGGGGATCTCCCTGGCACTGCCCGGGACCAGACAGAGAAGAGCCCAGGGCAGGGAATGGGGTGAGCCAGGCAGGTGCATTGCCCCAGAGACTCACCCAGAGTCCTCACTTCCCTCCCTCTGAAGCAAAACTACCCGACTGCCCCGCCAGCTGCTTCAACACGCTCCCTGGACATGCCTTGCACTTGCGTGTGCTCCCCGTGTGCTGTCCCCTCTAGGCCCCATGGACAGCTCTCTAGTCTGTGCCAGGAGCTCACCCCCAAGGGAGCTGCGCAGAGATCACCCAGCCCCTGCACACAGGACCCCCTTTCCATGGGCTGCTGGCCCCTTTTCCCTGCACCCTGGCCAGCACCAGGCCCTGGCTCTGGCTGGGCCGGGCACCGGAGCTGCAGGCTGGGGAAGGCAGTGACTGGGCGGGAGCTGCTCCCATCACGTGCGGGGGCAGGTGAGCACTCCAGCCCCAGACCTGTTCTGTCAGATTGGGGCTTGAGTCACCGCCTGGCCTGGCAGCCGCCCTGCACTCGCCCGGAGCACCCGGAGCACCACTGCACCGCCTGGAGCCTCCCCACTCCGTGCAGCTGTGAGATCCAGCGAGCCGGCAGCAGGGCCTTCTCCGGGTGCGCCCAGGGCGTGGGACTCGGGGCAGGGGCCCCAGACCACACAATTCAGCCCAGCGCGCTCGGGAATGCTGCACCAGACACCCCTGTCCCGGCCTTGGGCTGGCAGGGGCTGGCTGCCCCCAGACAGAGGGTCCAGGCGTCTCTACAAGGCTGGTCCCATAGGACCAAAAGAGCAAGATGGAGAATTTCATTGCCCCTTCCAAAGCGACGCCCGGTCCTGTTGTCTGTAACCTACAGACAATGCCTAGAGCCCCTGGCGACGGACAGATAGAAGGACGGGGTGCCAACTCCCCTTGAACCACCGTCCCCATGGCATGGGCCAGGAGTGGCTGCTGGGCTGGGGCCCATATGGGGTCAGCAGGGAAAGGGGAGGAATCCACACACATGTGAGCAGCTCACACAAACCGGCATGACCCATGGGAAGCAGAAGGGAGTGTCAAGACCTGGGTCCGCCAGAGGGTGGGAGCCGTCAGGCCATGGCAGAGCACCCCGTTCCCTGGAGCCCTGCCCCGCTTTGGAACATTCCTCCAGGGAAACCCCGCAGCCAGCCTCGCGGGCCCAGAGCCGCGCATCAGTCACGCAATGTGTGCCGGGCCCGAGAACCAGCCCGGCAGGAGGACAGGGAGTCACGCGCTGAGCTGCACCGAGCATGAACCCTGGCCAGCCTAGCAGGCTGCAGGCCCCTGCTGAGACCAGAGGGGAGAAATGGGCAGGGCGGGGCAGGCGCCCAGCCCCACAAGCTGGGGCAGAAGCGGCCGCTGTTCTCACCCCTCTGCTAACATCCCCAGGGGCCAGCATGGCCCCCTGGCTAGTGTCTCACGTAGCAACGCCGGAGCCTCGACCGTGCCAAACCGTGCCAGATGCTGCCCCTGGAGCACCACCCCTCCCTGGTGTAAACGCGCTCACCAGGTACGCTGCCGCAGGACACCCAGTGCAGCATGCTGCTGGTGCACCGTGCACGCCCGCATCAGTCACAGTGGCGTCGAACAGCCACGGTGCGACCAACATTCACTGGGATTTCAGAGGCCATAAACAAACCAGGCACACACCCAAACTTGCGATGCCAGATTAACCCCGCCCGGGGCGGGGCTCCGCAGTGCATTTCACCCAGAGGGGGAGGGGCCAGCTCAGAATCCCACCCACTGAGTTTAAGACAATCCAGTGTAACACAATCCACCCATGGGAACACTGCTGAGAAGCACACATCATTAGAACAAGCTGCCATTGGCCCTCCATGGTCCCCTATGACCTAGTGATGCCTGCGAGGCAATTAACCCTTTGCGGGTGTTGCATATCCCAGGGCGCAGTTCCCACGCCCCATGACCCTGCAGGGGGCCACGGTTCACGCTACTGATCTCTGGCCAGGTGGGGCAGGCCATGGCTCTCCCTGGCTGGAGGGTGTGAGGTGGGCGGGGGGCGCTCACATGTGCTAAGGGGAGTGCTGTGACAGTCTGGTGTGGACAAGTAGTGCAGACAGTCATTGGGCAGCTAATGAACCTGAGGTAATGCCTCTAGTGCAGATGTGGCCTTGGAGGCAAGGGACCTGGGGATACAGCGCCGTGGCCACGCCGCGACATGTCCTTTGCTGGGACTGGAGAACTCCCAGCTGGCGGCACAGGGATTGGCAGGTGCTGCAGCAGGGTCGCACCCCGGGCCAACCTGCTGATGTGTCCCTGGGCCTGGAGATCCTGAAGTCGTCCCGCCTTGGGCTGACTCCATTTCCTTCTCTCCGACTCCAGGCCCATCCTTCCTTCACCGTCAGGATGCTGCCTCGCCAAGTGTTACAGCAAAGTGGACGCATCACCCCCTCTCCTGCCTGCCAGAGAGGCTCCTCTGTCTCCCCATCTTCCAGCCTCACTGCTCCTTCCCTGGGCACAGTTTGCATAAGGGAATTGGATTGTCCATTCCCTGCTGCACCGTGGAATCTGGGCCAGGCTGCAATGAGTTTCCTTTTGGACGTTTCAGAGTAGCAGCCGTGTTAGTCTGTATTCGCAAAAAGAAAAGGAGGACTTGTGGCACCTTAGAGACTAACAAATTTATTAGAGCATAAGCTTTCGTGAGCTACAGCTCACTTCATCGGATGCATTTTGGACGTTGTTATGAATGAGGAACATTACTCATGCTGTTTGCAAGCAGCCCCTGCCCTGGCTGCCAGCTACCCCTGTTGTTTCCTCTCCTAATGGGTAGGTGTTGGTGGAGGCAGTTTGTACCTCTGCAGCATGTTGACAGACTTTCTCCTGGCCCTCGCCTCTTACCCCTGTGCATGCAGATCAGGGCTGACCTGAGTTTTGCTGTGCACCGTTCCCAGGGCATCTGCAAGAGTCCCAGCAGCGCACAAAGCTCAAAGCACTGGATGCAGTGGTTGGGTAGGAAACTGCAACCATTAATGAAACCACTGGGTTGCTCGGGTATAATAGACCAGGATAAAATAATAACAACACAGAACATCTCGTCAGGAAACTGCACCAAACAATGACATGGCATGTCGGGGAACAGCTGAGCCTGGAATGTGACCAGAGAAGCGCAGAGAAGTTGGTTAAAAATATGGCCAGGATGAGAAATTGTGAAATCCAGGATTGTTTGGGTGCCAAGCCTGCAAGGTGCTGAGTGTTTGACCTACTGAGCACTCAACTCCCGGTAGCACCAGGCCATTCGTTTGGAGAAGAGATGGGTCATTAAAAGCCATGAGATTCTGAGGTGTCTCATGCAGAGGTTCTCAAGGACCTTGCTCCCTTGCTGTGAATGGCAGCAAACAGAAACATGTCAATACTTCATGTAGGTAACCTCTGGAACTCCCTGCTGCAGGAGGCCAGAGCAACAGTTACCAGGGCTGCATTAGAAAAAGGGCGGGGTAGTGTGAAATAGCAGCAGTATCTCTAGCAGATCTTGCGCAGAAACAGAGCCAGGCCTCAGCTCCCTCTTCCCTTCCAGTTCTCACTGGGTAATGAGCAGGGATTCTGGCACACAGGAGGGGAGGCCATTAGCAGCAGTCACACTGGGGCTGGCAGCAAGACTACGGGGGACGGGGGGATGCAGTGCTGCCCAGTGAGTCATGCAACATACCTGGAGAAGCAACCTCTGTCTCCAGCGTCAGAGATAGCATGTTAGCGTGGCTGATCCTGCTTCCAGGAGCCCTGGCCCAGCTCCTCAAATGCCTATGGGAGGTAGGCCCCTGAATACCTTTGAAGAGCTGAACCCAGGAGCTCTGTTATTTAAATGGGCACAGAAGTTAAAAAGGTGGGCCAAATTCTGCCCTCAGTTCCACCTGTATAATAACAGGTTTCAGAGTAGCAGCCGTGTTAGTCTGTATTCGCAAAAAGAAAAGGAGCACTTGTGGCACCTTAGAGACTAACAAATTCATTTGAGCATAGGCTTTCGTGAGCATCCGATGAAGTGAGCAGTAGCTCACGAAAGCTTATGCTCAAATAAATTTGTTAGTCCTAAGGTGCCACAAGTCCTCCTTTTCTTTTTTTTAGTTCCACCTGTGTAAATCTGGAGCCACTGCACTGATTCGGTGGGGTTGGTCTGGATTTGCACTAGTGTAACTGAAACCAGAATCTGACCCCTTGGAAAGATTCATCCTTTCCCATGTGGCCAGTGACACTGGAGAGGAGGCGAGTGGTTACCCTCTCACTGCCCTTCCCCCTTCCGCAGTCCAGCTGCCTGCCCCTGGCTCAGCCAGGGGCACGAAACCTGGTGACAGATTTCAGAGTAGCAGCCGTGTTAGTCTGTATTCGCAAAAAGAAAAGGAGTACTTGTGGCACCTTAGAGACTAACAAATTTATTAGAGCATAAGCTTCATGAGCTACAGCTCACTTCATCCGATGAAGTGAGCTGTAGCTCACGAAAGCTTATGCTCCAATAAATTTGTTAGTCTCTAAGGTGCCACAAGTACTCCTTTTCTTTTTGCGAAACCTGGTGAGTTTCCCTTTCTGTTTCCACTCAGTTTCCCTTCGGTTTGGTTCTCTTGGCCATGTCTGGTGCTTAGCACTGAGCTCTCCGCCCTGCACGGGAAGGGTCGCCTTGCACCCAAAGTAACTGGCTTTGCATTGTGGATCCTCTCCCCCCATCCCGTAAAATCAGGGAACCAGTTAGGTTTCGTTCACAACTTTGGGCTGTGGCCGAACTCCCCCTTGAAGGTTTCTTCATTTTCCATTCCTGTCCCAGGCTCGATTGTTATCAGGGTTAGCATCTCACAAGGAGAGAATTCACACTCCAGCAGCCAGAGACCTAGGGGAGCAGATGAACTGCTAAGGAGCGCAAATCCCATTTTCTATGCAAATAGCTCGTGCAGGTGTGAACTTGCTGGGGAGAACCCTCACATCAGGGCCTGGAGAAACAATTGTCTCCCTGCAAAAAGGTTTCCATGAGGTGCGAGTGGCTCCTTAAAATGTTCATTGATCTCTCAAGAGCGGGACATCAGCATTGTTTGAATTCCACCAAATAAACCCCTTCATTGAGAGAATTGGGTCATTAGGGAATGTGAGCTCAGAAAGGGGAATGAAGTCTTGTCTCTGCTCGTCAGGCCTGTGTTTCTGTCCTTCCACTGAGATCTTTATCCTTCACTAAGGGTCAATTGTGTTAATTTCCCGCAGGCCTGCGGAGTCACCCTCTCTGTGGATACAGATAAAAGTCTCCAGCTCAGAGATGGCTTCCGCCCTGGAGGCGCATTTAAAACTATGTTCCTAATGGGCACTTTTTTTTTTTTGCCTTTGAAATGGACCAAACTGCACCAAAGGCCAAACTATAACAAGGAAGATTCCCCCTAAAGCCATACAAATGCTTTGAAAAGACACAGCCCTGTTTCCAAGGGGGGGTCTCCTTGGTGTAGGTAATCCACCGACCCGAAAGACTAGCCCTGTCTACATGGGGACTGCGGTTGGTTTCACAACCCCAACCGGGTATGGATTTTTCAGATCCCTGAGGGACGCAGTTGAACGGACCAAGTGTTCTAGTGGAGAGCCGGCCTCAGTCTACAGAACTGCGCTAGTAGCGGGCAAGGAGAACTGGGCCCAGAAACGGGGTCTGTGCAGGCCTGAACCCGTCCCCCCAGGCGAGGTAGTTAAGCCGACGTCACCCCAGTGCAGACAGCGCCAGGCTGATGGAAGAAGTCCCGCATGGCCCTGGCTAGCGGCTCTTGGAGAGGGGATTACCTGTGCCCTGGGAGAACCCCTAGATGTTTCCAGTACGGTGGCACTTGGGATGAGTGCGCTTGCCCTGTGGGGCTGACCCCTGGCCTGTGGGGGAGACTCACACTGCTTTGTCCTGACCCACGGCCCGAACTGCTCTTGCTAAATTGGTGCTACCCCTGCATGGAAGCTCTTCGTTCAGTGGAAACCTGGCCTAGAGCTGTTTAGTTCAAAGCAGCACTCGAGTCCCACGGCTCCAGCTCCCCAAAACATGTTGGACTGATATGAGCCAGGGCTGACTCGACTGCAAAGTGCCCAGTTTGCACCAGTTTAACTAAACCGATTAAAACACGCACTTTAGTACAGTGGTGCCCATTCTGGGAAAGCCAGGCCTAGAGCTGATCCAGCAGGTGCCTAGCTGGATAGATCTGTCTATCTGCTTCTATGACCATCCTTAGCTGGACTGCGGCCCCGTTTGGTTAGGGAACTTGCCCAGGCCACTCAGAGAGGCACGGGCAGAGCTCTTGAGTCGCAGCCCTGGCTTAACCAGAAACCAACCTTAGCTTCAGTCACAGGCCAGCACGCAGCCTCTGTTCACTGCCAGCCAGGGTGGATGGACCTGGGGCCCAGAAGGGAGCGACTGTAGCCCAGTGTTTGTCAGCTGCAGGTGCAGACCCCAGTAGGGGCCACGAAAGGCAACTGGGTGCGGTTGTCGGGGGTTGAAAATTGCATTATGATCTAAAGCACAGAATCTCCGTCTCTTCCCTGCCGCACACCGAGACCCTGCTGAGCCCAGCCTTCTGGAAACACATGCACCCGTTGCTGCAAAGGGGCAGCAGGGCTAGTGCTGAGATCTGTCACATCCCCAGAGGAAATGCCAGGGGGGCAGGAACGCTTTGTCCTTGGAGATGGGGTTGCCAGGCTGAGAAGCCCTGCCCTGCCTGGCCTACCTGTCGGGTAGGCCACTGCCTAGGGTAGGCCAAGGAGATGGTCCCTTTTCACAGCAGAGCCCACAGAGCCCTGGACAATCCAGTCAAGAGCTCATCTGGGGGAAGTTATTAATTATTATTATTAATTAGCTGTACTACTGTAGTGCTGAGGTGCCCCAGTCACAGCCCAGAACCCCACTGCGCTAGGCACTGTACAAACACAGAACAGCAAGGGGGTTCCTGGCCCGAGGGCCTTTGGGCTAAGCAGCCAGCTCTGCATCTAGCCTGTGAGGGTGGGGAGCACCAGGTCACAGTCATGGCCGCACACGTGTGCACGCACACCGGGGACACACACAGAATGCCACACTGAACGCTTTCTCGCCTGCACACACATACACTCGCACGGTGATTGCAAGGCAGTCTGCGATCCTGCTTGCAGCCCTGGGTGTGTAACTCCCTTCTCCCAGCTCCCGGGCTGCAGGGACTGTGAAATCCGGGTTATTATTGGTGATGATGATTTTCCCCTTCATTAGGCCCGGCTGAGGGAAGCCTCTGATTAAAGCAACAGGCCCAGGATATTAATTGGCTGGGATGTGTCATTGGCAGGGCAGGAGCAGCACTGGCCTGGGCACTTGGGCTGTCCCCTCCCTGGGCACCCGCTGCTGGGAAAGGAACAGTGAAAATCACCAGAGACCAGGCCGTTTGAGGGGGGCCAGGTGGGCGCAGGGGGGCCAGGCCAGGTTGTGTGTGGGAGGCCAGGTCAGGCCATTTGAGGGGGGCCAGGCCAGGCCATTTGAGAGGGGCCAGGTGGGTGCAGGAGGGCCAGGCCAGGTTGCGTGAGGGGGGCCAGGCCAGGCTGTTTGAGGGGGGCCAGGTGGGTGCAGGGGGGCCAGGCCAGGTTGCGTGAGGGGGGCCAGGCCAGGCTGTTTGAAGGGACCTTGGCTGGTGCTGTGACCAGGAAGCCGCAGAAGGCAGCTGTGTCTCGAATGAGTGAGGGGTTCTTGGCCCAGCTCCGGGGGTGACAGAGGCCCCAGGCCTGGCTGGTGATAATGGGCCCTGTCATTAGCCCCACAGAAGCCCAGGACTGGCATGGACCATGGCGAGCCAGCTCCCCTCTCATCCTGTGGGGTCCCTCCAGGGCTTGTGGGGGGCCAGATACGCCCAGCCCCTGCCTGCTGCCAGCACGAAGAGGGGGAAGATACTCGATTTCGTGGATGGCTGGGGGGGGTAGCTGTTCCAGCCTCAGCTCCACTCCTGCTGTCAGCCTGGAGGGGAAGGCTCCCCACCGCAGGGGGGCACAGCACATTCCAGCACCCTCGGGAGAGCCGAGGCGGCTTCTGGGCCATGGCCTCCATGATGCGCTGGTTCTGGGGTGGCAGCCGTGACACCGCAGCAGCTGTCGGGCACCTGCTGGGTGGGTCATTGCTTCCCAGGTCAGCAGAGACGCCTGGTGAGAGCAGGCGGGCTGCGGGGCAGGTTGCCCTCCCTGGGCCAGAGGTCCCCCACTGCTCCCGCTCGCTGGCTGCTTTGCTAACGTGGCTAGGTTGCTCAAGCCCAGAGCTGGTGCAGAGTGGACGTGGGCACGGGGCGGGTGAGGCGTTCCCCAGCCGGGGGTAGAGAGATCGGACACTGCCCGAGCCCAGGCTGGCAGCATGGCAAACCCGGCGGGGCGGGGGCGGGAGAGTTGCTTGCAGCATGCAGCAGGAGGGGGACGGGGTCCGTCCTGAGTGGTTACCTGGATCCAGGCTCCTCTGGAGCTCAGGTCAGGGCTTGGGGCCAGGCTGGGCTCTGTCCATTTTTCGTGGGTTCCCCGTGATCCCAGCTGAAGCACCTGCTGCCCACAGGGACGTGCCTGGCCCCAGATCTCATCCCCAGAGCACCAGGCAGCAGCCAGGTAGCTGCTCTCCATAGCAGGCATTCCTGTCTCTCCATCAGAGCCTCGCTCCCCACAGGGAGATCACACAGCAGCGAGCAGCCAGACAATGGCTCTCCATTAAGGCCCCTAACAGCCCTGACTTGCCCCAAGCCTTTAAGGACAGAGCCATAGGGAGGGCCGGGAAGTACTGGCTGTTTACCAGCCGTGCCCTTTGAAGTGTCCTCCAGCCAGGCCCTAGTTCTCCCCTCCTCCAGAAACCGAGGGCTCCCCTGTCCCCCAGCCACACCCCCATGCCAAGGGGCAGTGGGCCAGGTGATGGGCGTGTAGCGGCTGGCTCCCAACACTGCTGGAGCAGGGCGGAGGCACGGCACAGGGAGATGGGAGCCCAGTTTCGGGGCGATGGTTGCTTTCCGTTCACAACGTGGCTTGCACACAGCCCTTCTGCAGGCCAGAGGGGCCCAGAGCCATGCCTGGGTGATGAGTTCCTCTCCGGTCTCATTTCAAAGGGCATTGTTTGGCGGGACAGACACACACAGTCCTCCCCACGCGTGGCCACCCGCGGGGCTATCTGACAGCATTTCCCAGAATGCACCAGCTGTGCGGTGTGGCAGGACTGCGTGAGCTGTAACTACAGCCGGCAAGCCTGGTCTAGCTGCCTACCCCAAGAACCAGTGGCCTGACATCGGAGCCAAGCTCTGCCCTGGGCTCCGAAACGGTGCCGGCTGCGGTTTGCAGCACCAGATCCACTGCACCTGTAGGAGACACGCCCGGGAGCTGGCCAATGGCTCTGTGCAAAATGAGTTTGGTGAGTCTCTATCCCCTTCTCCGTGGGCCGGTGCACACGTCACAGAACAACAACACAGGGGTCCCCCTCATGGCAGCCTAGGCACAGAGGCCAGGGGCTGGGTGGCCCGCAGAGAAGAATCTGCCCACGGGGGGGCACACCAGCAGCGGGCAGAGGTGGGGGAACCCAGCTGTACCCACTAAAGCTGGAGAGGAAGGGTAATGTAATTGCTAAGGCGCTGGCTGGGATTTCAGTTCCATTCCTGGCTGTGCTACTGCTCACTGTGTGACCCTGGGCATGTCACTTGATCTCCTTGGGTCTTAGTTCCCCATGTTACACATGGGGAGGATGATCCTGTGTGTGTCTAATTAGACTGCCAGACCTTGGAGGCAAGGGTGGTCTCAGACTCAGTGTGTGTCCGTGCAGCACCCAGTGCAGTGGGAGCCTGATCCCAACTGGTGCTTCTGTAACGTACGTAACTGATAGTACCTAATGACAGCCATCCCCAGCCATCCCACACCTCTTCCAGCTGGACTTGAAAAGTGGGAGCCAGTCTGGAAAGCGGCTCCTGCCTCTTTCCATAGCAGCGAGGCACGAGCGGGGACAGATGTGCAGGTACCAGGTCACAAGGGGGCTCTGAAACAATGTGCTGGTTTGCTTTGATCTGGCTGGAAAATCGCTCAGCTGGCTGGGACCAGAAGGGCAGCAGGGTGGGGTGGGGGGTCCAGTGCTGGTTCCATTGGGTAAGGAAGAAAAAACGTGTTTTGCTGGAAAGATTTTCCTCTCCCAGCTGGGGAGGCAACATCCGACCCTTATTTTCCTTTCCATACGGGACAAGTGCCAGCAGCGGCTCAGCCTGGGCTCCAGGGAGCATGGACGAAGCCAGCTGGCTTCTCGCGGGTGCATGGGGTGGACGAGCTGGGGAGCCTCGGGGGCCGAGGAAAGCAAGGACCATGGAGACAGAAAGAGGGAGCTGCTGTTCTGGACACTGCCTGGAGTCAGGGCTGCTTCCCTGTGATCCTGACACACACCCGTGAGATCAGGCAAGGGTTGTCCCTTCAGTGGGTTTTAAAATAGTCCCTGTGCACTGCCAAGGACCCCCCTAAACTGATACCTGGGTTGCTCCCTGCCCTGATGCATGCAGCACGCTGCTGGCTAGGTGCTAGGTGATTGCCCTGCTCCACCACACCAGCAGATGTTTTGGGGCTAAGGGGTGGGGAAGGACATGTGCAATGCTGTCCCGTTTCTACACGCTACCCAAGTGTGAGGGTAGGACAGGGGCTGCCTGCCCTGGCGGAGGCCAGAAAAGAATCCCAGGACCTGCTGCTGTGTCCTGGGCAGGTGTGCGACCTGTGTGCCGGCCTGGGCGCTGCGTAAGGAGCGGTGCATGGAGTCGCATGCACCCTGTGTGCCGGCCTGGGCGTTTCGTGAGGAACGGTGCATGGAGTCGCATGTGCCCTGTGTGCTGGCCTGGGCGTTTCGTGAGGAGCGGTGCATGGAGCCGCATGCGCCCTGTGTGCCAGCGTGGGCGCTGCTAGAGCCATGTTTGCTAGTAGAAGCTACGTCTGGACTGGGGGGGCTGGGTGCACCTGCCAATGGTGCACCTGCCCCAGACTCATCCATCCCCCGTGCACGCATCCAGACTTGGCGCTCACCCTGGCTCAGCTGCAGTCCGACCCATTGCCATGGTGCTCACCCTGACTCAGCTACACCCCAGCTACACCCCGACCCATTGTCATGGCGCTCACCTGACCCTGCTATACCCAGCTACAGTCTGACCCATTGCCATGGCGCTCACCCTGACTCAGCTACACCCCAGCTACACCCCGACCCATTGCCATGGGCTCACCTGACTTACCTGCACTCCAGCTACACTGTGACCTGTCTCATGGCACTCCCTGACTGCCAGGTGTGAGCTTTGGAGCAGGGGCAGCCCTTCCATACAGCACCAGCACAGCCAGGCTGGCCAGGGGTGCACGCAGCACACACGGGGCAAGGCACGCAGGGACGTCCTGCCACAGGCTGGGCGAGGAGGAGCCCAGCCCCTACCCAGAGAGCACATGCCAGAGGGGGGCTTGGGCACGGGGAGACCAGGCCTAGCCAGCCTGGACCCTTGGCTGCCATATTTACCACTGAACACTAACCCCGCAGGGTGAGGACGCAGGCCCTGCTGGGCCAGCCAGGCCACAAGGGGTTGCACATTTAGGCCGCAGTGTGTGCCAATGCCACGGGGATGGATGCGGGATGAGAACCTGGCTGGCTGGATACCGCGCTAGTCACCAGCTGCGCTCTCTGGGCTAGCTGGGGCTTTGCAGGAGCATTGAGCAGAGTCTGGGAGCCCTGGCCCAGCGGCTCGGCCTGTGTCTGTCCACAATGCTGGGCTGAGATCCCTGCATGCAGCACGGGGACAAGCATGGGCTCGGGAAAGGCCCTTTTCCCCCGGCTGGGTTCTGGAGCCAGATGTAAAGGGGTGCTGACACCCCACAGGAAGTGTTCCACTGCAGCTGCTGTCTTGTGGCCCTGCATTGCTGCATCTCTCATGCTTTATCATGGTCCCCAAGGGATCAGAACGGGAAGGGGCCCAAGCCCAAACCCTGAGCCAAAGGCCCTCCCCCCACAGTGTGAGCAAATGGAGGAATAGTGTGGCCCAGTGGCCAGAGCACAGGACTGTGGTCCAGGAGCTCTGGCTCTGCTTCTGGGCTCTGCCACTGACCTGCTGGGTGACTGCCCAGGTCAGTGCTCTATCCACTAAGCCAGGCTGCCTCTTAGGGAGGCGAAATGCTATTATCTTGCCCTCCTACCTCTGCTTATTCCCAGCCCTCCCGGTGGTTCCTCCTGCAATGCCATGCTGGCTGGGGCGCAGACCCAGCAGCCAAACAGCTGGAATATTTAGGTTCCTTTCAGTGAGGGAGGATTGCCCAGTGGGTAGGGCACCAACCCAGAACTCATAGATCCCAAGGCCAGAAGGGACCATGGAGATCAGCTGGTCTGACCTCCTGTATAGCACAGGCCAGAGACCTGCACCCCCTGCACTCCCCACCCCAAGCAGAGCTGTTAGAGAAATATCCAGCCTTGAGTTACAAATTGTCAGTTAATAACCCACACTGTTAAAAACCGATGCCTTATTCCCAGTCTGAATTTGTCTGGCTTCAGCTCCCAGCCACTGGCTCGTGCTAGACCTTCCTCTGCTGGATTATCAACTATCTGAACCCTATGTGGGGATGTACAGACGTCGCCCCTTAACCTTCTCTTTGTTAAACTAAATAGACGGAGTTCTTTGAGGTGATCACTGTGAGGCAGGTTTTCTAACCCTTTAATCATTGTCAAGGCTCTTCTCTGACCCCTCCCACATTTATCAACCTCCTTTTTGAATCGTGGACACCAGCCCTGGACACAGGATCCCAGCAGCAGTTGCAGCCGGGCCAGATACAGAGATAAAATAACCTCTCTGTTCCTCCCTGAGATTCCCCTGTTTATGCACCCCTGGATGGCATCAGCACTTTGGGCCACAGCCTCCCACGGGGAGCTCCTGTTCTGTGGATTATCCGCCCTGACCCCCAAATCTTTTTCAGAGTCACTGCTTCCCCTCCTGTACGTACGGCATGCATCCTCTGTTCCTAGATGGATACATGTAGACATATTAAAACACATAGTGTTTGCCTGAGCCCAGCTTACCGAGGATCCAGATCGCTCTGTGTCACCGACCCAGCCTCTTCTCCGGTTCCCACTCCCCAAGGTTTTGTGCCATCTGCAAACTTGACCAGTGATTTTTCTTCTGGGTGACTGGTAAAAATGTGTAGCAGCATAGGGCCAAGACCAGATCCCGGGGGCATCTCACTGGAAAGGCTCCTGCTCATTTTGAGAGCTAACAGTTAGCCGGTTTGAATCCATTGAATGCGGGGCGTGCCAAGTTTATATCGTGCAAGGTTTTAATCAAGCCATTGTGTGGTACCAAATCAAACACCTAACAGAAGTCTGAGTCTATTACATCAGCACCGTTACCTTTATCAACCAAACTTGTTATCTCACCAAAAAAGATAGTAAGTTAGTTTGACAGGATCAATTTCCCATAAATCCATGTGGATTGAGATTAATGACATTACCCTCCTGTAATTCTGTATTAATTGAGTCCATATCAGCTGCTACATTATCTTGCCCAGAATTAATGTCAGAATGACAGGCCTGTAATTACTCATGCCATCCCATTTACCCAACATTAACTTTCTTCCAGTCTTCTGGAACTTCCCCAGTGTGTCAAGATGTATTCAAAATCAACATCAATATTCCAGCAACCTCTTCAGTCAGCTCTTTTAAAACTCATGGGTGCAAGTTATCTGGACCTGCTGATTTTAAAAATGTCTAACTTTAGTAGCTTCTATTTAACACCCCCCTGAAATATTAATGAATGAAAAGAGTGTTATTATATTATATGACTACATTGTGTTTTCCCAAATACAAAACAGAAATATTTATTGGACACTTCTGCCTTTCCTGCATTGGTATTGTTAATTTTACCATTTCCATCTAGAAATGGACCAATACTGTTGTCAGGATTCTTCCCTAATATATTTAAAAAATCTCATTCTTACTTTCCAAAAAAGAAAAGGAGGACTTGTGGCACCTTAGAGACTAACAAATTTATTTGAGCATAAGCTTTCGTGAGCTACAGCTCACTGCATCGGATGCATTCGGTGGAAAATACAGTGGGGAGATTTATATACACACACAGAGAACATGAAACAATGGGTTTTATCATACATGTTTCATGTTCTCTGTGTGTGTATATAAATCTCTCCACTGTATTTTCCATGAATGCATCCGATGAAGTGAGCTGTAGCTCACGAAAGCTTATGCTCAAATAAATTTGTTAGTCTCTAAGGTGCCACAAGTCCTCCTTTTCTTTTTTGCGAATACAGACTAACACGGCTGCTACTCTGAAACCTATTCTTACTTTCCTTAACTCTGCTGACCATAGAGTTCTGGTTGTGTACTTTTGCTTCCTTTATCAATGTTCTACAATTCCTAGCATCTGATTTACATTCATTATGGCAATTTCACCTTTCTTTCATTTGCTACATTAATTTATTTTATGTTTTTTAGCTGTCGTCACTTCCCCTCTAGACCTGAGTTCAATTCCCTGCTTTGCCACAGACTCCATGTTTCTCAGCTCCTATCTGTACAAGGAGGATAATAACACCACCCTGCCTCAAGATTGTGAGGTGCTCACATGCTGAAGTGATGGGGTCAGATAAGGACCATGACTTGTTTATTTGTGATAGAAACACTCTAACAATAATTAAAAACACTCAGTGTCAAAAAATACAGTATAATGTATTGGGACAGATCCTCAGCTGGTGTACACTGGTGTAGCTTAGTTGTCTGCAATGGGGCCACATTGATTTCCCTGAGCTGAGGATCTGAGCCGATGCACCAGTGACAATACCTCTGTGCACTGTGACTCTAGGTGCCGATGTGAAATAATCCCCATGAAATCATTCCTACCAGAGAAGCAGCGTCAGTCCCAGCAGCCTGGCCAGGTTGCAGTTTAGTCCATTCACCTACCACCTCCCCCGAAGTGGGTAGGTCTCTTACAGCTGTTCTATGGGATTGTGAAAAAGCAATCACATTCATCCCTGGGGTGGGGGCTGCATTCCTTGCTGAGTGTAGCATTGGTCCTAGGCAGTACCACCAACCCGAAAGGGTCAGAAATCCTGAGATTAGCCTCAAAATCATGAGATTTTGTAAAGACTATCTATTCTTTCTGTCTGCTGCTCTCTGACCTATTGGCTCACACGTGAGTCATGTTTGGAAGCTTTTCTCCACAGCTATAAGGGCTGGAAAGTTACTTTTGGAAAACAATGAAAGCCAAGATTCTCCCCTACATCACTTGTCTCTGGGGCTTTATGCAAACACTGAGTATTGTGAGATCACCAGCGTCGGCCATAGTGCTCCTGGGATCCGTGAGCGTGAAAATGCCTGGAATGCCTGAGTTAATACTCTTCCTGGAAACCTGCTTCTTCCTTTATCCCCCAGAGAAAGCTCTAGAGAGCTTCGGGACAGGACAGAGATAACATCCAGATAAGGAACCTGCTTCCACTTTCTCTAACTCCCCTGGCTCAAGAGTGGCCCTGGGAGATTTGCTCCAGCCAAGCGTCTTGTTTGCATGGTCTGGGACTCCCCAGATCTAATCTGTGCAGGGTGTTTAACTTGGTGATGGTAGGTGCAACTTCTGCAAACACCTGGGAAGGAACAAGCATGGCCAGGTTTATAAATATCCCCCAATACACTTCACGCTACTGCTGGCAATGTGCCTCAGTGATGTCATTTGAGGCACACGGGTTTTGAACTTGACCAAAAAGAAAAAAATCTGTCTTCAGAGCGAGCAATCTGCGTGGGGCGTGTGGCCATGCTGGGGACTGGCAAAACCTTGATTTGATCTCAGCTACCTGCTTTGCACCATTGCTTCCATATTGCAATGGAAAGCTCTGGAAGTTACTTCACCTGCAGAGCACTGCTCCTCTTCACCTTCACCTCCTGCTTCTGCTGTACTGTCTGGGTGGCTGGGATAGAGAATCCCTCTTCTCTGGCCTGTTTGGCCATCTGTCCATCCTTAGATTGTGAGCTCATCGGAGCAGGCACTGTCTCACCATGTATGGCAGGGAGGTGCTCTGGGCGTGACCACAAACGCATGGGATACACTGATTGGTCATCATCATTAAGCAGTTTGGTCCAAAATAGAATTCCATTTCTACGACCAATTTAAAAAGAATGTAATGGCTGCCATCTCACTCAGCTTATGTCACCAATCTTTTCATTTTTTTGATTACAAAAGTTTGAAATGAAATGAAATAAAATGTGTTTATTTGCAGATTGGACTTTAAAAACCCCAGGGGTTGGAAGATGGTTTCTCCATCTTCTCACTTTTTCTCACTTTTATTTCCCCGCTCTTTTTCGGGGTGGGGGGGAATCAAAACAAGGAGAAATAATGGGGGGAGGGGGGAGAGAACAAAAACACCTTGAAAAATAAAACCTAAAACGACATTTTTTTTAACGAAACACAAATATTCATTTTGAAAATTGTCATGGAAAAAAACATAAAAATTAAAGCAAAAGCAAAAATCAACAACGTTTGGCGTGATGGAAAAGCCATTTTCAATTTAAAAAGCCTACAACTTTTTGACCAAAAAATGTCAACCAGCGCTAGTCAACAATAACTGATTATTAACAATAATAATAAAATAATGTTCTGCCCGAAATGCCAGACTCCTCCACACTGACAAGGAGGTTTCATTTTCACTTTTTGTTCTGCAGCACTTGCTTTGAGGAGCTCTTGAAAACACACCAGCTCTTCAACGACCTTGTGCAGCACCCAGTCATTACCCTGTTCTGCTTCTGCCTGCTCTTAGGCCCCAGTCTACGCTATATTGACAGTCGTGATATTAGGGGCTTTGTCTTACATAAGCCACTGTACCCCCCACCAAAAAAGGGTCCCAATTTGTCACACCTGCTATCTGGCCACTCTCCCCCAATCCCGTCCCCAGGCAGGCTCAGGTGGTTCTGCCCCTCTCTGCCCCATGGCAGCTGCCCCATCAGGTTTCCGCTGCAGCTTGGCATGGCCTCGGTGGCTTGTTTGCTTGCAGGGTTATCTGGTCTGAAGCGAGTGTTGGTTTTGGCGAGGAGTGCCAGGACCACGCCTGCTGTTTAAATACCACAGCCAAGGGGGTTAGAGAAATTGAATGAAATATTTGTTGCGGTTGGAAGACACACACAACCCAAACACACACCGCTCCGCTCTCTGGCTACTAGAGGAAAGCAGGGGGAGGGAAGATTCTCTGAAAAACCACGCTGGCTCTTGAGGCTGCTTTGGGGAAATAATTAGGGCCCAAATCATGACTCGTGTGGCTCCGCGGAGCCCAGTTCCGCTCTCGCTCAGGCGGCTGTAAATCCCAAGTGACAATGGTGTAACTCCATGGGCTCCAGAGGTGTCACTCCAGCCTCCCGTGGGTTTGCGTGAGAGCAGCGGCAGGGCGAAGGCTTCGCTACACTTGGATCCAAGATGACTCTGGCCCAAGGTGTGTGGATAAAATGAGTCCAGCCAGCAGTTGCCTGGAGTAAGTGTGGGCTGCCCCCCCGAGGGCCAAATCCAGCCCTGGAGTGAGAGGCCACGGCCACTGGTCTCTGGGCATTGCCACCAGGCTGAATGTGGCAGAGACGCCGCTGGCTTTGCACACCCACGGCCCGATGTGCCACTGCCCTACACTCTGTGTGGTCACTTTCACCAGTGCAGGGAGGGTGTCCCAGACCGCCATGCTCCTGTGCTGGCCTTTTGTGCTCACTCTGCCCGGGTGAGAAGGGCAGGGTGGTGGCGAACCACCCTTCCCCTCTGACTGCTCATTGGGTTTGCTGGTTACACCTGCTTCCTGACTCCTTTGCACCCAGTAGGTTAGATCCTGCTTTCACTCACCCCAGTATAAATCCAGAGTGTGTGTGAGGGGGAAGCTCAGAATGTGAACCAGTGTGAAACCGAAGGCCCTCAGTCATCCCCTGCAAAGAAAGGTGCTAATTAGCAAACGGATGCACATGGTTTATATGGATGATCCAGTGAAGCCCAGTTCGAGGAATGGAGCACTCTGAGGTCCTCTCCCCAAAGTCCCTGCAGAGACGCCGTCCTGAGGAACTCACATCACAAACTGTTTCATCAGAGAAGGTCATTTCCAAAGGAGGCAAGTGCCAATAAGAAACAAACCTCCACTCTGAACGCTGTAGCTGCGGGAGGCACAGAACAAAAGGAGGAATTGGTCTTGAAATCATATTATCTCTATTCCTAATTTATCCCCATTTTATTATTTCTAACAAGTAAGCGGGTCTATTTTGGAACTGGCGTCCCCAGGAGAGTAGCTAATCGGGGCAGTACGTGAGCAGGCTTTAGGAAAAAAGTCCCTTTTGTGATGTGTCGCAAGCCTATTTACTAATATGAAAGCTGGATAATTAAATGCCACTTCCTGGAACATAATGAGAAAGCTTTATGTAAAGCCACATGAAAGCAGCTTGCTCCCAAGAATGGACCTTTCAAATTTCAGTGTGCTTTTGTGAGGTTGAGTGTGTGCCCTGTGTCTGGTGCACATGTGGATGCAGTGTGTGGATAAATGTGTGTATTGCATGTCTGTCTGTATGCAGTGTGTCGCTACAGGGTATCCAAGTGTGTTATGTGTCTGTTGTCTTTCATTACCATCATAGCAGCAACATGTTGCATGGGGCTGATTGTACGCTGATTGTATGGGTGTTCTGTGTGGGTGTGCATATGGGTATGATGTACCATTAGTGTGTTGGGTGATTTCTTTAATTGTCTGTATGCTACACACAGCATGCGCACACACCGATTTGACACAGTGTTTATAATACAATGACAAATAAGGAGATACAGGGTTACAAAAAATCCGGTCAGCTCAAAGCTCCTACCCACAGAATGTCTTTGCGCAATAGTGTCTAACTCTTCCTATCATGTTTCAGAGTCAGCACAGGACGTAGGCACTGCTCAATGGGCGTTAATAACACATAAGGGTTTGTCTACATGGGGAAACTGACCAGAACAGCTATTCGGAATAGATCTTGGTGTGGACACTCTATTCCAGAGTAAAAGTGATGTTATTCCAGAATCATTATCCTTTTTGGAAGCACACCAGCCATTCCTGTATCAAGTGACTGATTCTGCATTAGCTGTTCTGGTCCATTTCCACATGCAGATGAGCCCTCACTGACTACACAGGGCTGAATTTCACCGTTGTTTATAGTAGAGAGAGCTCTTGACTGCAGAAGCTGCAGAAGCTTGAAAACTGGTCTCTCTCCCCAACCAAAGTTGGTCCAATAAAAGATACAGCCTTTCCCCGCACGCCCTGGTCTCGCTAATGTTCCGGGACTGACACAGCTGCAGCACGCTACATGCTCTTGGCTAGATATTACTTTTCTAAATGCAGCCAGTGCAGCATCACAGAGCCTGTCTATGTTGTCCAGTATCACACCCACTATTTGAAAATCAAGACGACATTTCCCAAAGCAAACAGGCAGCACTCCAAGCCCCTCGGCAAACGCTTGCATGAAAGGATGGGATGTTCACTGTGCCCTGAAGCGAAAGGCACCTAAACCGGGTTTTGGAGTTTAGGAGCCTAAATGCCTTTGAAGAACTGGGCTGTTCCCCTTTTTGTTCCCATAGGAAGGAGGCCTGGAAGGGGCAATGGGTTTGGTGTTAATTTGGTAAGTATTCTTTCCGGCTTGTTTTTTACATTACAAATCAGGTCTTATCTACCCTGGAAGACACTATGGTACCTGGAGAAAGAGTCAAGTTATAAATAACACAAGGGACAAGCGACTGAACTGTGGAGAGGAGACTGGCACTTTAGTTGGACTGTTTAAAACCCTTTGTTTTTGGTAAATCCTCTTTAACTATAATGCCTAATAAATGTCTGGGAGAAAGAGCATCTTTGTTAAAGGTTCCCAGCCCTTCCCTGTGCACGGGATGAAAGAGTGCCCAGTATATACCTCTGCATATATATATATGTATATACCAACAAAACCCAGGGAGACTGGATCATAAGGCTGGGAAAAAAGCTGGAAAAATCCCCCCTCTTCCCAGCCTTTTCTATTCCTCCCGTGGTGCCAACTCTCATGATTTTGTCATGAGTTGCCTGATAATTATTGGTTTCCTTTAAGCCCCAGCTCCTGGAGTCACGTGGGTACATGACGATTTCAGCCTTCATTCTTAAAGGAAAAGTACACTTCTAGCACTTGTGGCTGTGGAGAAAGCCTCAAAAGGTGACCCCAGTGCACCCTAAAAGCTCCAAAAGCAGAAGGCAAATAAAAAGAAACCAAACCTACTACTCTGACATCATCTCATGATTTTAAAGCTGATCTTGTGATTTTTGAACATTTGGGGTTGGCAGTGCTGTTCATCATAAAGAAACAGAAAAGAGCACGTGTCCCATTTTCCCTCAAAACCTTTCAGGTGTCACCGTGACAAACCTGGGCTCTGTTGGGACAGTGAGGTTGGACATTGTCCCTCACTCTGTCTATGCAGCTCCCAGCCCAGTGATGCTTGGATCATGCCTGGCTGCAATGCTAATCATTACTAAACCCTGCGTGTTCCTTGGTATGTGTCAGATGAGCCTTCACTGGGGGGTCTGAATGTACAAGGAATGCGAGAGGAGGCCATGTGTTTGCAGGTGAGCATGTATGTTTCTGTTCACAGGCATGAGCCTGAGCACGTCCCTGTGTGCATTCCCGTACGATGGACATGCGAGAGTCTTTGGGCCTGGGATGCCATGCGTGGGGAGGCTGGGTGTGAGTGTTGCTGGGTGTTTGTGTGTGTGGTGGTGGGGAGGTTGGTTGTACCTGTTGCAGCTGAGAATGTCCACTCCCCCTGCTTCTCCCAGCAGGGCCCTGGTCTCACCCATGTAAAACATCCACTGGTCCCCTTGAGCCATCAAAACCTGGCATGACTGGCGTAACCTCCTGTCCATCAGTGCCACCTGGGCCCTCCTGCTTGCTCGCACACAGCCTGCTGCTTTCAGTTTTCCTGTAACAGTGAAAGTTAAGCGGGGAAAAAAACGTTGTCGTTAGCGTGTAATAAAGGAAGAGAGGTAAAAAGGGCAGGAAATTTGCACCAAGTCCATTTCCCCTTGGCCCTGGGCTGCTGCTCATTCCGGATCTGGGATTTGCGTAGGCAGAGTTAAAAATAACGGGTATAAAAGAGAAAGGCGAAGGGCCGAGAGAGCCCCACAACAAACCAGCCTCCAGCCTGAGCGAGGAGGGCAGAACTTGTGCAAGCAGGGCCAGACAGAGATCAAAGCAGAACCACCCCTGAGGGGAGCAGGCAGCCTAGAGGGGAGGACGCATCTGTGTGTGTGTACACGTGTGTGCATGAGTGTGCACTTATGTGCACAGTTGTGTGAGTGAGTTTGTGCATGTTTCGCAACACTTCCATCGCTTGTCACACCATTGATGTCTCCTTGAAATGAGCTAAATTTAAAGTGTGTGTGTGTGCATGCGCAAGCGCATAACAGGCTGTTGTGTGTCTGTGTGTGTACATAGGAGGAGAATCTGTGCACTAGTTTTTCTTGTGTTAAGTTTTTCTTGCAAAGAGCAATAGCTCTTCTTAGTCCTAGAAAATAACCCTGAAGGTCTGAGCCATAGGAGGAGGAGAAGGAAAGATGTCTGAGCCCGATATTTCTGGTCTCAATTCTTATAAATGCTTTGGATCCCTCACAAGGGAGTTGGGTAAATGACTGTTGGCCCAGGCGGAGAAGATGCAACTTTAGGTGTAAATGCTAATGATTATTAACAAGATCATGTCTGGGTATTTCTTCATTTAATTAAGAAAACATTAAATACCAAGATGAGGAGCTGATAGTGCGGTTTGCAGGGCTGAGGGTCCCCAGACGCCGGTGCCTGGGGTCCCCAGGAGCCTTGTGCACACTTGGTTTGCACGGGAAGGGGCTGCCCAGAACAACCGGCCTCTGAGGCGCTTCTCTCCCGGAAAAGGCTCCTGGAGCTCAGGCACCGGCCCCCGCCCCTCCCCAGTCAGGAGAGGGACAAGATTTGTTCACATCGGGCCCTCCCGGGAAGTTCCTGTCCATTAACAACAAATCTAAAGGCCACCGAGGAGAAAAGGTCTTGGCATCAAAATAAATAAACCAGCCCCGGCGTGTGGGGGGTTCCCTGCGCGGGGTGAGGGGCACCCCGCTTTCCAGTGGCCTGGAGTCCCGCCGGCAGCACTGGGGAGTGGCTGGCAGGGCGTCCCTGGCGCGGCGTGCCCGGGGTGGGTTGAATAGTCTGTGCCCGGGTATAGCAAAGGCTGTGATCGCCCAGCCCCGGCCGCGAACCCCCTGGGGCAGGCGGCCCGACACCTGGCCGAGGGGCCGGTTCCTGGGGCGCCCCCCGCGGTCCCAGCGGCCCGGCGGAGGGCGCAGCCGGGGGGCCCCGCGCTGGAGCCGCAGAGAGCGAATCTCGCCTGGCCTGATAACATTGTGTTTGTCCCGGCAGCGGGGGGAAAGCTGCCGGGAGCCGATAAGAGCCGGTGGCTCCGGGCTGGGCTGAATCTCCCTGGAGTTCCGCTTTGCTCTGCGGCGGGCCGGGCTGCGGGGCCCCGGGACTTGACCCGGAGCTCCCCGGGGATCGGGCTCAGCTCCCGGGGGAGCGGCGGGAGGAGGGGGCGTCTCAGCTTCGAGGGTGGGGAGCTCCCCGCCGCCAGCCTGTCCGTCCATCCCTCTGTCTGTCCGTCCAGCCCCTCTCCTCCGTCTGTCTGTCCATCCCTCCGTCTCTCTGTCCACCCTCCATCCCCTCCCGCCGCCAGCCTGTCTGTCCATCCCTCCGCCTGTCCGTCCACCCTCTATCCTCTCCCGCCGCCAGCCTGTCGTCCATCCCTCTGTCTGTCCATCCAGCTCCTCTCCTCCATCTGTCCATCTACCCTCCATCCCCTCCTGCCGCCAGCCTGTCCGTCCATCCCTCTGTCTGTCCATCCAGCCCCTCTCCTCCGTCTCTCCGTCCATCCCTCCATCTGTCCGTCCACACTCCATCCCCTCCTGCTGCCAGCCTGTCTGTCCATCCCTCCGCCTGTCCGTCCACCCTCTATCCTCTCCCGCCACCAGCCTGTCTGTCCATCCCTCTGTCTGTCCATCCAGCCCCTCTCCTCCGTCTCTCCATCCATCCCTCAGTCTGTCCATCCACCCTCCATCTGTCCGTCCTCCCTCTCTCCTCCATCTGTCCATCCTCCCTCCATCTGTCTGTCTATCCCTCTTCCGTCTGTCCATCCTCCCTCCATTCCCTCCCTGCCACCAGTCTGTCCATCCATCCACTCTCCATCTGTCCGTTCATCCCTTCATCCCCTCCCCATCGCCCGTCTGTCCATCCACCCCCTCCCCACCAGTTCGTCCATCCATCCTTCCTCCATCTATCCATCCATCCCTTTCCTACTGCCAGCCTGTCCATCCATCCCTCCATCCCCTTCTGCTGCCAGCCTGTCCATCCATTCCTTCCTCTGTCCGTCCATCCCCTCCCTGCCATCAGTCTGTCCGTCCATCACCATACATGGATGGAGGAGCTCCCCACCACCAGTCTGTCTGTCCAATCCACCCATCCCTTCACCCCCATACATGGAGGGAGGAGATCTCCACCAGCAGAGGCTGTCTGTCTATCCACCCCTCCATCCATCCCCATAACTATCTTATCTTATCCCCCAGAGACTCTCAGCCAACCCCAAAGCCATGGGTGTTTGCAGCCACCTTTCTGCCTCTGGTTCAAGCAGCCTGGCGTATCTCCCCCTTTGTGGAAGATGGTGGATCCCTCTTGTGGGCAGGAGCTTTCCCTGACACCAGGTGCTGCTGGGCTGGCCCAGGACTGGGGACGTGTTTGATGCTCTTAGTCTTACCCCACCCTGGATCAGTCCTATTAGAACAGAGCATCTTCCCCTAGGGCAGTGGCTTCCCTGCCCCACGCCCCCATCCTGCCAAGACCAAGGCAGATGCTGGGGCAGTTCCCAGCCATGCTGCCACTCAGGGGCTCCCCAGTTCCTCCTGGTTAGCAGAAAATAAGCCCAAGGGACAGGTTGGTTCTAGCCCCATGGGAGATGGCAAACGTGGCCCCTTGGGCAGCAGTATTTGTAACCCAAATGCTTGCTGCAGGAAATGGGGCACAGGGGCTTAGTTAGGCTGCCCCACTTTCCACCCTGGGGCCCAGGGGGTAAAGGACTCCTGAAGGGGCTGCGCCCTGGCAAGGGAGCCAAGTGTGAGGCTAAGTCACTGTGGTGGGTCATGGGCTGGCGCCAGTCCCCAGCTATGCCACAGACTTCCCAGGCGACCTTGGGCAAGTCACTGAACTTCCCTGTACCTCACTTTCCTAGCATGTCAGATGGGGCTGAGGCCTCCTTTGCCTGGTTCACTTGTAAATGAGGCCTGTCTCTTGCCAAGCACCCGGGCACTGTGCAGCCCCTGGCACCAGCCGGTTGCTAGCGCAATGCCCACCGGTGCCAGCGCCCCTCTGTGCAGCAGCCCCCAGCTTTCCTCTTCCAGCTGCTCTTCCAGGTTTGCCAGGAGCAGAGCTAATCTTTAACCCTTTCTTCTCCACCCCCCACCGCCTCATTCATCCCTCCACTTTACCCTCCTGTTTGATCTTGTCTAATGCCCCCTTCTTTACAGCCTCTTTTAGTGGCTGGAGAGATCATTCTCGTTTCCCAAATGGAGCCCTTGGGCTTCTGTAAACAGAGGGCTGGTTACATACCTCCTGCCCAGCTGGGCCCATCTGAAACCCACACACATTAGGTTTCAGAGTAGCAGCCGTGTTAGTCTGTATTCGCAAAAAGAAAAGGAGTACTTGTGGCACCTTAGAGACTAACAAATTTATTAGAGCATAAGCTTTCGTGAGCTACAGCTCACTTCATCGGATGCATTAGATCCGATGAAGTGAGCTGTAGCTCACGAAAGCTTATGCTCTAATAAATTTGTTAGTCTCTAAGGTGCCACAAGTACTCCTTTTCTTTTTACACACATTAGGGTAGCACCTACTTCAGGGACTCACAGGGGCCCACCTGTGCTGGGACCTGAGCTGATCTGCAGCCGGGTCCCACCAGCTCTTTCTCACTCACAAGTCAAAGCGTCCACTATAGAGGGTCTGTGAGACGAATTTAAAGGGAGGCTGGTCTCTCTCCACTGGTGGAGGCCTTGGACAAGCCTTCTTGGTTCAAAGTCCCGGCTCTCACAGACTCCTGGTGTGACAGCAGGTGAGTCACTGATCCCGTCCCCAGCTGTGCCAAGGGGATAAAGCTTCCTGTCCAAATGATAAGCTCTCTGAGGCTGCATTTGGGGCTCTCCAGCACCTAGCACAATGGGGCCCTGATCTCACGCTGGGCCTCTCAATGCACACCGAGCAGGACGAATACCAACCGCCTGGGAAATATTCCACACACCAAGACCACCGGCAATAGATATGAGTCCCATCTGGCGGCTCTTCCTCTCTCTCTGAAAATGAAGCAATATTGCAGGTCTGAATCTATTCCAGTGGTTCTCAAACTTTTGTACTGGTGAGCCCTTTCACACAGCAAGTGATCCCCCCTTATAAATTAAAAACACTTTTTTTATATTTAACATTATTATAAATGCTGAAAGTGAAGTGGGGTTTGGTGTGGAGGCTGACAGCTCGCAACCCCCCAGTTCATAACCTTGTGACCTCCTGAGGGGTCCTGACCCCCAGTTTGAGAATCCCTGAGCTATTCAAACAGAGGGAAAAGAGGACAACCCAAGTGTAAGCAGAGACTGCTCTTTCCTCTGGCTCCAGGACATTTTGTCTTGTTCTCTGTAAGATCTTGGGGCAGCAGCGGCCACCATATTTGTGTCCTGTACAAATAATACTTCATAATAAAAGGATTAGCAGCCGGTCACAGAACTATGCAGCCACGCGGGTCGGGAGAAACGCCCTCGCGCCCCATGCTGGAGCATGCGTGGCCCTTCAAATGCCGAAGCTAATGCTCCACGGAGAAGGACTTTCCAGTTTTTAGCTCAGTGGGTGGAATTTATTCTAGATAACAAAACAGGATTCTGAAATAACAAGCAGCCAGCTGATGTCCAGGCCAGTGCCTGCTTTGGAAATGAGTCCACGTGTTCTTGGTAAAAGGGGAAAGATTTGCATAGTTGTTTTCCCTTTGGATTACTGCACTCATTTATTGCAGTGCTCCACCCTTATAATTAAAGTCAAGTGATGAAAGCAACTGGTAGTGTAGCTTAGGGTCCAGGGCAGAGAAGCTGTGTGCGCATTTACCTTTGTGGGTAGCCTTATTATTGCTGTCTAAATAGTCTTCTGGCTTCTGAATAGCAGAGGACTCAACCCCAAGTTCTTCGAAAGGTAGGGAGAGATGGAAAGCCCCAGAGCAGAAGAGGCTTGGGGAGATAAACCTTATCGCTTCTAGGCAAGCTCAACAGTCAAAAAGCCATTCCTGGTATTGGCTGGAGGGAGGCCAGCCCAACTCAAACCAAGAAAGGAAGGTGTTGGAGGCTGTGTCTTCCCAGTGAGGGCTTGGCTGGGCCTGTCCTCACAAGCTGGCCGGTCTGTACTGGCTGAAGGTCTCTTCAGGGGTCAGTGTAACCTGCACCTGGCTTCACAGATACCCCGAAGTTTCCGTGGTGCGCTGCAGTCTCCCCTTTGCCCCTCCTCTCTGGGCTGTCAGGTGTGTTGCTGGGGGTGTTTTGTTCCTGAGGGACAGAAACCCCGCCTGCCAGCAGCCCCAGGCCAGGCTATCCTGGGCCACCAGCTGCAGATCCTGCTGAGCTCGGGACTCGGGCCCTGTGTCTACACTCAGGCAGTTCTCAGCCTGGGGAGGAGCCCAGTGTGGGCACAGGGCCCACGGGTGAAGTGGGGCCTCACCAGGGCAGTGGACTCCTGACAGTCACCGGCACTGCACTGGCCATACAGGGCACGCTCCGGTCCACACGCCCGGGGACCCACACCGAGCCCTGAACCCCCCGCTCCCCGGCCCCCGGCTGGGAGCAACTTTCCTCCCGGCTCCCCCGCTCCCGCCTCGGGCTCAGCCCGCCATGCGAGCGGGCCCGGGGCGCGGATCCAGGGAGAAGACGGGGCGGGGGGCAGGAGCTCAGCACCGCAGCCCGGGGCCGGGCCGAGCCCCGAGTCTCCCCCGCCCCACGGGCTGCCCGACTTGGGGCGTCTTTTCGCACCAGGCTCTGAGCACATCCACAGGGCGGGGCCTAAGGAGCGGGGGGGCGTGTCCGCCGCCGCTGTGGCCAATCGGCGGCGGAGGGCTGCGAGTAGCCAAGCAGGGGCGGGCCAATCAGGGCGCGCTGGGGATGTTAACAGCTGGGGAGCGGGCCGGGCGGCGCTAGACCGGGGCTGTCCGGGAGAGCGCCCAGCCGCCCGGGAGGGAGCCCAGCGCTCCCCAGCGCGCTATGGCCGGGGCCGTGCGGGAAGCTGCGCTGCCGCCCATCGCCTCCTTCGCCAGCCTGCTGCCCGAGGAGGAGAAGCGGGCACCGCTGCTCCACGTAGGTGCCCGGAGGGCGCTGCCAGGCGGGGTCGCGGCGGGGGGGGGGGTGTAGAGACCGAGGTACCGCCACTCCCCGCAGGGTTGGGAGCGGTGCCAGGGAAGTTTTTGTAGGGTCTCCAGCAACTCCAGGGCTGTGCAGAACGCGGGGGGCGGCCGGGCTGGGGGCCCGGGGCCCGCTGCGGGGTGGGGGGGCTGTCAGGTGCGCTGGCGGGGGGGCGGCCGGGGATGGGAGTCAGTCACTCGTTTGGGCGCTGGGCAGATTTGGGCTCGGGAGCTGGGCTCCCACGAGGCAGCGGCTGGGGGGGACCCTGGATGGCCCAGGACCCCCGGGGGGGTGGCTCCAGCTGACCCCGCTCGAGGGAGCCTGGAGTCACAGGCGCGCCCTGCCCTGCCCTTCCGGGGGCTGCTCGCCAGCGAGCGCAACCCGTTCGGCTGGTTTGGGGGTGAGCGTCTCCTCCGGCTCTGGGGCGCCCGGCCCCTGACTCCCCGTCTCCCCGCCCTGCAGCCCCGCTTCGCCGCCATGGAGGGCGGCCCCGCCGGGATCAAGAGGGAGGAGGACGACCTGGGCAAGTTCGTGGACTTGGATTTCATCCTGGCCCACACCAGCAGCCCGCAGCAGGCGGGCCCTGCCTACCCCCTTCCCGACACCCCGGAGAGCTGCTGCACCGACGGCGACTGCTCCTATCCGCCCGGCAACAAGTTCGGGGCCCCCTACCCCGACAACCGCAGCTACATGGCCGAGCTGCTCACCGCCGACCTGCCGGGCCACTGCGAGCTGCAGCGGCGGGAGTACACGGAGCTGCGAGTCCCGGGCGGGCTGGGCCACCCGGCCATGGTCCGGCCGCTGCCCGCTGACCACCGGGCGCCGCAGCTGGCGGCCCGGATCAAGAAGGAGCAGCCGGAGGAGCAGGCCTGTATGCTGGGCATGGCGGGCGAGTGCCTGGGGCCAGGCGCCATGGACCACAAGCCCCTCCTGATGCCCCCGCACGAGCAGCTCTACCCCCCACACCCGGGCTTCCCCCAACCTAGGATGGGCCCCCCCGAGGAGATGGGGCCGGCGGGGGAGTGCCCTCTGCTGGGCGACCTGCACCCGCACCTGGGCACCCAGCACTACCCGCTGCCCCCGCAGCACTACCCGGCCCACTTCGCCGCCCACGGGCCGGCCCAGTTCCATGGACACTTCAGCGTGTTCCGGGAGCCGCTGAGGGCGCACCCCGGCCTGCACGGGATGCTGGTGACGCCCCCCAACTCGCCCGTGCTGGATTACTTCCCCGCCGGGGCGCCCCCCGAGGACTGCAAGCCCAAGCGGGGCCGGCGGTCCTGGGCCAGGAAGCGCACGGCCACCCACAACTGTGAATTCCCGGGCTGCGGCAAGACCTACACCAAGAGCTCGCACCTGAAGGCGCATATGCGGACACACACCGGTAAGGCTGGCGCTCCTGGGGGCGCACGGCTCCTGCCCCCCCCGCACCGCGCTCCTGGGGCGCACCGCGGGACGGGGGCGGGAGTAAGTCGCTCCTTTGGGGGCTGTAGGACTTCCCAAGCCCGGCAGGAGCCCTGGGACAGAGGGAAGAGGACGGGAAGCTGGCAACGTAGAGTAGAGGGGCTGGGCCCGACCCCCGCCGTCGGATTCCTCACCCCAGCCTAGTTACTCCCCTGGATTGCTTGAGGCGCGGCTGGCGGAGATTTTGCAGGAGCGGGCCCGGGGGACGGGCAGTACGGGGGGAGGGGAGGAGCGGGCCCTGGGGCGGGGAGGGGGGACGAAATAGTGATGGGTGAAAGTGCCAGAATTGTGTCCCTTAAACTGGGGAGGGAACGCCCGGGAACCGGTGCCTCGTTGGCTGCGGTTGCAGCTGGAAGCGCCCCGCTGCGTGCACCGGGCCCTGTTTGCAGACAAGGAGATGGAGCGGCTGCTGGAAAGCGCAGGGGGGTTGGGAGCAGGCTCCTGGGCTGGCAAGCTAATGCTGTTCTGGTCTCTGCCCAGGGGAGAAGCCCTACCACTGCAACTGGGATGGCTGTGGCTGGAAGTTCGCCCGCTCAGATGAGCTGACCCGTCACTACCGCAAACACACTGGCCACCGGCCCTTCCAGTGCCACCTGTGCGAGCGGGCCTTCTCCAGGTCGGACCACCTGGCACTGCACATGAAGAGACACATGTAATGGACAGAGACGCCTCTGGGGATCCACCACGGGGCGGGGAGAGACTGAACTCTATTTATGAAGCCACAATATTTTCTTATTGATGCCACTAATTTATGTCGCTAGCGAGGTCTGGAAAAGAGCAAACACTCAGTATTTAAAGGTAAAACCAGCTGGATCTTCCACAGCCATGTCGATAGAAATAGCTACCCAGGATTCTGGCTGCGGAAGTGTAGAGCCCAGGGTGTATAATACTCTACAGAATGAGTTGAGGCTTTTTAAAGAGATTTTTAAGCTTATACATTTGTTCCAGTTTGATATATTTTTTTTAATGATGTAATGTAAAGTAACTGGGCAACATTGGCATGGATCTGGGTTAAAGTGGGACTGACACGTTTTGTAAAAAGAAAATCGAGCTCAAATAAACAAGCCAGCTTCTGTAGACTTCTAGCACCTTTTAAAGCCTTCTTCGAAGGAAGACAGGAATTGCCAGCATAGGTCGGACTCCTGGGCCATCTGCTCTGGTGTCCTGCCATGCTCTGCTCCCCACCCAGTCAGTGGGACTGGTTTATGCCCTGAAGCGGGATCCCTTCCCAAACGTGTGTTGGCAGTAACTCTGCTGCCCATTTCTGTGACGTATCTGCATGTTCAAGGCCCAGCGGCTAGAATCCCAGATTGCTCACTGCCACTTTTTTTGTAAAGTGGATTTCTAATCCAAAATGTGACTGGCGTGTGGAAAGAATGACCCATGCTATAAAATCTCATGCCATGTGAAGCAATCTTGTGATTGTTTGGGAGCCTGACTTCAGGATTTTGAATACTGCTGAGCAGCACAAGGACAGGGATCTACCTTATACCTGTCCAGGGAACGTTCCAAACCCTACTGGAATTGCCATAGCCCCAAGACAACCCCTGCCCCATGGGGACACAGTCAGCAGCCTGCTCCCATGCCTGTACAAATCGGCTGCATCTCTCAAAAACATTCATATTTGCAATGTCGGGTCTGGATTTGTCTTGTCATTTTTAACTGTGTATTTTTGTTTGTTCCCCTTCTGCTGAAGGGTGAGCAGGAAACCAGGTACTGCTGCAGCCCCCTTTCCAAGCTGCTTTCTAAAACTCTTATTTCTTTAAAAAGAACAAGGAATTTTGTCCATCTATGAATTCCCAGGTCTCTGCTGTACTTGAAACCTTCTTTCTAAAAGAGAAGGCCAAGGAGTCTCAATATGCAGCTTCTGCAAAGTTCACTGAGTTGGAAAAGAGCAGGGATATAGACTACCTGGGTTTTATAGAACTTGTCTTCCAGCTGAGACTCCCAGCTCTGAGAAGAGCATGTTCCTGTCTGTGTATATTGTCAATTAACATTTCTCTGCTTGGGCACGCTAGCTCTTCCCCCACTTTGAAATGTTACTTTTCTTTATATGCAAACCATTGCGGTATTGTGATCTGATGTAAAAATAAATAAATACACCTCAACAGCAGAAGCCTGCAGAGTTTACTTTGAAACTCTCCCCAGGAGCGAGAAGCAGATGGCAGGGTTTACTGTTTGTAAATACTATCTGCATTGAGGTTCATTTCTATTTAAAATAGCCATGAAGGAATCTGTGGCAATGGCCTTTGCCTTGTCTCAGCATCTTCCAAGAGTGCCAGCACTTGGAACAAGCATTAAGGAGTCATTTATTTCCCCACCCTGTGCCACGGTTTCCCCATTCTACAAATGTGGAAATGAAGGCACAGAGGTGAAGTGACCTGTTCATGGCAAGTCAGTGCCAAAGAGGAACTGAACCAAGGAGATTTGACTGCTTGTCCTTTTCTCTACCCACTTCCCCCTGCCAGAGCTCCTGTGTCCATGCCAGGTGTGTGGCTCAATGGAACACCCCAGCCAAGCTACCAGGCAACTTCACTCCACTCAGGTGTTGAGGTTTCCTTAAGAATTAATAGGTGGTGACTAAGCACTGGCTTGTTGGCAGGTCCCAGGCCCAGTTAGCAGGTCTGTCTCCATCCCTCCTGTGATACATGCACTGCTCCGAAGACTGGGGCTTGCACAGACCTGACAGGTAAAATCCAGCTCCTTGCAGAGGTAAGTCCTGCAAGGTTGGCTGCTTTGTGAGTTCCGGCCCCTGGAAACTCGACTGGGCTGAGCTCTGTAGCACAGGGGATGAGCTGGTCACAGCCTGTAGGGCTGGCCCAGCTGTGCCCTAAAGAGCTGCCCATCTCCCACTGTCAGCCTAGTGGCTGGGAGCATTGGGTCCTTCCTAGCCCACCAAGGATCTGCCCCTGTGCTGCCCAGTGTGGGGGGGGGGAGGGGAGTGTCTCAGGCTTCTGAGTGACTGTTCCAGGGTGTCAGCTAGAAATGGCAGTGCCAGGATAGCTGGATGGGGGGGGGAAGCAGGGGCAGGTACAGGGGACTCCAGGACATTCATTTAGCTTTGGGGGGCTGGGGATTTGTCCTGCCTGCGAATCCTCCCACACCCTGGGGTTCCATTCTGCCTCACTGCTTACAGCCCTGAGGGGGCACCTAAAATGGGGGGGCATTTCTGTGCTAAGGGACAGCCAGGGCATATGCTTCCTGAGGCTCCCAGCTTCCCCTCTCTTAGTGGATGCAGGTTCCCTGCTGCAGAGACCCCAAATGTGGGCCAGGGTGATCTAGTGGGCCTGGCTCTGGTGGGGGGGGGGCACCTGCCCCGCCTCTGCTGGCCACTCTGGCAAGGAGCCGGGCTCCAGGGGAAACCTCCAGAACTGGTGAAATTCTCCAGTGACTTGTTCAGAAATGTCAAGCTGCTGACTTACAGGGAAGGTGTGGGCTGTTTGACTAAGTGGTGAGTCAGGCTGGCGAAGCCAGGTGTGTGTGTGTGTGTGTAATCCCTGGCTCTGGGGTTTATTTCCAGAGGAAAAGGTATGGGTGCGTGCTTGTGGGTGGCTGTGTAAACTGGGTTTCTACAGCCTTCCTGTAACATTGGAGTGGCTGGGTCTGGTGCTTGCTGTCCCAGCCTTCCTAGTCACCTGCCAAGCCAAAGTGACAGCTCACCTTCCCTGGTGAGCTCAGAGCTGAACCCTGCAGGGAGGGAAAAACCAGTTCCAGGCCCCCTTTCATCATCCCATGGCCCTGCCAGGCAGTGCGGGGGAGGGAAGCGCAGTGCAAGGCTCAGACTTTTTCCTGCCTGCCACTTAGCCCTTCGTTTGCAGGGTGAGCTGCCCACAGACACTGGCAGGTTTGTTCCCGTGGCATTCATGACACCAAAACAGCTGGGAGAGGAGCCTTCCAAGGGGGGCAGCCAGTGGGAGATGTGGAGGTCGGAGCCAGCCCCACCACCCTGGAGCCTGCCAGCCTGTCTCTAGCCACAGAGCAAGGCCCCCCCAGTAGCTACGTGCAGCTGCTGGGCTTGAGCCCAGAATGGGCTGCAGGTGAGGGGGCAAGCTCATGCCACACATGCTGAGGCTGCTGAAGCTTCCTTCTGGAGCTTGGGGTCTTTCTCGGGGATATTTGACTTTGCAGTTTCGGGTCAAAATCTTTATGAGGTGAAACTGTCTGTGGCTGAGGCTCAGGAGGTCCTGGGGCGAGACACTGGATAACCCTGCTCTGGCTAGTCAGATGGTCAGCTCTTCCTTGGTGCGTGTACAGTGCCTGCTCAGGTGGGGCACTCCTGAGACTGTAACACTAGGGTTAAGGTGTAATTCACTAATAAAACCCACTGCTTAGGAGCCAGTCCCAGAAAGCAGCAAAGCTGCAGTTTCACTGAGCTGCTTCGGTAACATTTGTAAGCTCTTCCCCCACCCCCCAGATCTGCAGGGGGACTCAGGTCTCAGGGAGACGGGGAAGGATCCCATATGTTCCTGTGGCACGTCCCCTTTGGCTGAGTCAGCACCAGGCTAGATACAGCGTTTGTTGCCCTAAAGCCAGCAGCTGGAGCAGAGGAGATGGGAAGCCCATGGTGGAATCTTGGGGGTGACACAGTGAGAGAGGAGATGGGTGAATGGGGGGGGGTGCAGGGGGCTGAGGGTCTGTGATAGGGTAGGCAGACAGTGCAATCCCCAAACCATGTCCCAGTCTGGCTGGGCCGGCCCAGCTCCTGCCCAGAAATCGCATGTCCCTGGTCTGTCTTTCCACCGCCGGGCTCCCATTTTGCAGCAGGTCTCTCAGCCCAGAGGGGCTGTGAAGGAATCAGACCTGGCCTGTTACCTCCCAGAAGGAAACAGAATAAGGAGCTTGGTGGAAAACGCGGCCCACGGGCTGCCCCCTTTGCCAATGAGCACCAGCAGGGACTGAACAGGCTGCTGTCCCCGTGAGAACTCCCCCAGCTCTGCCATTCGTGCCAACGGCTCAGCTGACAACCTACTACAACACCCAGAGCCAATTTGAGTCTTACCTGGTGCTGAGGGGACGGGCTGAGGGATGCCTGCAGCAGTCCAGCAGAGTGAGGAGGGCTGTGCGCACCTTGCTTCCCCCCAGAGCCCCTGCCTCTTTCGACCAAGGGTCTCAGCTGGGGCGGGGGGAATCCAGGCGTCAGCCCCACCAGCCCTGGACTCCTCAGTCTGTTAATGAACTGCCCAGCAAAGTCTGGTTTAGGGGGCTGGCCGGAGAGAAACAACCCACTAAGACTAACAAATTTATTTGAGCATAAGCTTTCATGAGCTACAGCTCACTTCATCAGATGCGTTCACTGAATACACTGTAGCTCACGAAAGCTTATGCTCAAATAAATTTGTTAGTCTCTAAGGTGCCACAAGTCCTCCTTTTCTTTTAACCCAATAAGAGTCACTATTAACAGGATGATGTCGTATTGGAGGGAAGTCTGCAGCGGGGTTTCCCAGGAATCTGTTCTGGATCGGTGTCTAACAGTGTTAACAAGTTTTTTCCACCAAATGCATCCGATGAAGTGAGCTGTAGCTCACGAAAGCTTATGCTCTAATAAATTTGTTAGTCTCTAAGGTGCCACAAGTCCTCCTTTTCTTTTTGCAAATACAGACTAACACGGCTGCTACTCTGAAAATTGTTAACAAGCTGGATGTAGGAATAGAGAGAACTGATTAAGTTTGCAGAGAACACGAAGCTTCGGGGGGGTTGCTAACACTTTGGAGGAGCTAAAGTTCAGAGGGATTTTGAACCGGGCTGTAGACAACACAATGAAATTCCACAAAGACAAAAGGAAGGTGCTACACTCTCCACCCAGGCCTGTGTGCAGCCCCTCCAGACTGCCAGGACAATGAAACCTTTTTACTCAGCAACTTTGGGCGTCTCAGGGGCGGTTCTGCTTGATGGAGGGCATCGGGTAGGCCCCCCAGAGCCTGCCCAGGCACCGGGGGGCAGCTGGGATTTCATCCGTCCTGTGCATCATTAGCAGAACCGCTCCAGCCCGAGCAGACATAGCTGGGTGAAGGGGAGCCCTGCTGCTGTTTCTCCCTTCACGCTCTGGAGTGCAAGGCCACCGGGCAGGTACTTCAGAGCTTCTCAGGCCAGAAGGGACACTGAATATGGAGCTTGATCTGCATAATCCAGCCCAGCAAGTCCCCCATCCCAACTGGCTGAGCTGCGCGGGTCTGGCTGTGGGGTGGTGAATCTGCCATATCCCCTGGCTAGTTGTCCGGGGAGCTGTAACCATCTTTGGCAATTCTCTCACCCCTTACACCTCAGTCTCAGAACTCCTCCCTGTGCGGGGCAAATGTCGTAATCCTCATTTTACAGCCAGAGAAACTGAGGCATGGGGGATAGTGACTTGCCCAGAGTCACATAGTTTCTTCTAGGGCTAGAAGCCAGGAGCCCTGAGTCCCAGGCCCTTGTTCAAGTCATTCGATGGCCCATCATTTGGGCCCATGGGCAACAAGAGCAAACTGCACCCCCCCACACCGAGGAACTTGATGTGAAGCTGGGGCTGATCAAAGGAAAACAAGCCTGCTGCAGAGAGTGGCCTAGAGGCGGTGAGAGGGGAGCAGCAGCCGTGTCAGCTGGGCTAGGAGCCCTTCTGCGGTGCTGGAGCTCTGGGTGTGTGAGCAGGCGTGCAGGAAGCAGGGTGTGGGGGGGGGCAGGCGTGCAGGAAGCAGGGTGTGTGTATGTTTGTGTTGGCAGCTGTCCATAGGGGCCAGCCACACGTGGCTGCTGAGCTCTCAGCAGGGAAATCAGGCCCCTTTGTGGCTGGTCTCCTCCACGCGCCCGCGAGCCTCAGGGCCGTCACCTGGAAGCACTGCTCCTGCTGAGTCTGGGCCTGTCTGCGGCCCAGCGACTCCTCCTCCCCGACTGATGCCCCCACCTCTCGGCAGTGCCAGAGACTGCCCCAAGGGCAGTGACGCACTAGCCGCAGCCCGCAGAGGAGGCTTGGCTAGAAACCCCTCCCATAGCTCTCGCTTTGCTCCAGGGGGCCATAGGCCTGTGAAAAGGCTCCAGATGCACAGCCCTAGAGACCGTGGAGCTGGGGTCACCTCCCACAGGCTCTGGGCCCTGCACCCCATGTGGCTCTGGAGGTACCAGGGTGGGGAGATCCAGCGCCAGGGCCCACAAAAGGTTTGGCCTCTCTGCTGACATGGGGCTGGCTTGCACCAATGGGGCTGGTTTGATGTGGGCATCTGCAGTGAGAACCACCACCCATCCCCCGGCCGGGCTGGGCATCAGGAGCAGCAAGTCTGGAGTGGATCCCAAGCAACGCCCAAAAGGGACAGCCCCACAACCCAGCCCCAGTGCCCTGGGCCCCTCGCGGCAGCTCTGTCAATGGCCGGATCGCTCCCGACAAAGCATGTGCCCCTTTGCCTCTCTGCACTGCACCTGCCATGCGCTAAGGGCAGCGCCAGCCCTGACGCTGGCTGAAGGGCAGAGCTGCCCAGGTCGCCTGTCAGGGATTCTTGTCTGGCGTGTCCCCCTGGCATGGGAGCTCCCCTGCAGCTGATTCCAACAGCCGCCAGGACGCTCCACTGCCCAGGCTGCTCTCATCTAGGCCCAGACCTGGGTGCTTTGGGGTATAGCTGGAAAGCGAGATCCCCAGCCAAAGGGCTGAGGGAAGAATCTGAGAGCTGAGGCCCAAATGGATCCTGGCTCCCCAACTTGTTATAGGGTCTCCACGCAGGCTGTGAAGTGCCTTCCATTGTTCCCTGGAGCAATGTGCTTCCCGTGCCCCACTGGACCGATGGCAAGCGCCTCCTCTCTAAGACAGGGCTTGAGAGCCCCGGCAGTGGGAGAGCTCCTGGCTGCCCCAGTCCCAGCCTCTCCCAGCAGGGGGCAGTGCTGTGGGGAGCGGGGCAGGAGCACTGGCTGGTGGCACAGATCCCAGCTACTCCAGCCCTGGCCTCTCCCAGCAGGGGGTGCTGTAGAGACCGGGGCAGGGGTGCTGGCTGGCGTTGGGGGCAGATCCCAGCTGCCCCAGTGCCAGCCTCGCCCAGCAGGGGGTGCTGTGGGGAACGAGGCAGGAGCGCAGGCTCGGGGGGTCCGGCTCCTGGTAGGGATCCTGTGGAGGAATGCCCCATGGGAGTTGTCTTCCGCAGCGCTGCAGAGAGCGGGGCTGTTCCTGGCAATCATTTTGCCATCCATTTCCCGGTGTCCCTGATACGGCGGTGAATGGGACATCGTGATAACGCACACAGGAGCTGCCTCACCCTTAGGAAACATTTGGCTTTGGGCACCTGAGTCCACCAGGGGAGCGATAACTCTCAGCCTCACACTCCCTGATCGGAGTTTGCACCTGGCCCTATCGCATCTTAGTCACACACTGAGGGTTTGTCCGTCGCTGGGCCCCAGATAACCTCCTCCTGCCTCCGCTAGGAAGGCAGAGGTCCACAGGTGCGCGCTCACACCAGGGCCTGGGGGAGAGACTTGTCTCTCCCAGGGCCCGGTGAATAGAGTGTGTGTGTGTGGAGGTGAAAGAAGTGACACCTCCTTGGCCTAATAACTGTTGGATCTCACAGCACAGGAGGCCTGGCCTGGTTTGTACAGGGATAGGGAGATGCCCTGGGGGAAGCCAAGGGCTGCCGGGTGGGCACGGTGCTGTCCCCACTGAGTCAATGCTGGATCCAATGTCCCAGCAGGGTGCTAGGGGGTGTGGGGGTGAGGGAGCTGTGTAGGGGCTCTGTAAGGGATGCTCTCCCTGCAGAGTCAGTACTGACCTCAGTGCAGCATGGGGTGCAAAGGGGGCACTACGAAAGAGATGCTTCTTTGCAGGAGCTCTAAAACCAATTCCCTGGTCATTCGATTCTGTGCCGGGGGGGAGGTAGGGTGTGTGGGGGGAGAGCAGGCTATGCAGGGACCTGGCCAGGTTGTAATATGGATAATCCCTTTTCCCCCTGCACTTCCTGTTGGCAGTCAGGGAGTGAGTCTTCACTGCCAGGCAGTTTAGCAGCTGCTGAGCTCCACTCCAGAAGTGGCTGCATTTCAGCAGCGAGCAAAGTCTGTGCAAATCTGGGAGCTTGGCAACAAAGAACTACAGAAATGTTCTGTTCTTCTGAGCTCTTAGGGCCTGGGTATTGGCATATCAGGCAGAGCTAACCCACAGGAGGCGCTGCCCCTCCTGGGGTATTTCCAGCCCCCTACGTGGCTGTGGGACTAACCCAGGAAGAGATATATGCATGCACGCTCATATACCCGGCCAGCCACCTGTTAGCCACGCACAGTGGTGCCAGCCCTCTGGAAGCACCTTCTCTCTCGGCGCCACGTGAGTGTCTCTCAAAGGCAGGAAGTGTCCTGGCCAGACATACCAATCGTTTCACAGTAGTCTGTGTGGCTGCAGGGTTGCCTGTGCCAGATGCCAGCGCAGGGCACCAGGCAGGCCCGAGGAGGTAACCCCGTGACAGGCTGGAGGGAAGGCCGTGGTTTCAGGCTTAGCTGGTTGCTGTAGGATCATCACGCAGTCGAGAGGGCTGGAGATTAGGACAGAGACGCAATTCCCTTTCAGTCCGGACTGCAGTTGACTCCAGAAACAGTCCCCCAGGGTGGGGGGATGTGGATCTCAGCACCTTCCTGCTTAGGGGGCGTTGGAAATGGTGCACAGTCCCCCCCACATCTATCTTCCCAGGGGGTGAGCATGGTTAGGTTTGTCAGCAGCACCAACCCCTGGAGGTAACCAGGACGGACAAGTCGATCTTGTGAGTGGGCTGGGAAACGTGCCGGGTGATTTTGCAGAACTGAGCCAGCTTCCCAGCCAAGGGCCGAGCTCCTTCTACAGCCCCACCCACTCCAAGTGTTAATTACAGGCCATCTCACAACCATGCCCAGGAACCCAGCAGTGCCTAAGCAGTCAGAGACCACGAGACAGGCCCAATTTGCACTGGGGTCACATCTTACAGCTTTTCTCAGCAGAGACAAGGGCTAGAAACTTACCCCTCCCCTTTTGGGTTTTTTTTGAGATTCTCACAAAATCCCAGGACTCCAGGAGCTGGGCCTTGCAGAAAAACACCAACTATTTCCAGACTTGTGATAAAATTGGGGGAATTGACAACACCGGGAGTCCTAGTCAAAGCTCAGGCCCCCTTGTGCTGGGCGTTGCATGTGCAATTTAGCAGAACCGGTCCCTGTCCCAGAGAGGTGTCAGACAGGACGGGAGAGGCAGGCAACGTACACAGGCAGGGTGCAGCTGCAGAAGGAACAGAGCTTAGCAGGAAAACAGAAGCCCGAGCTGATGGGAACCCCCTTCCTCTCCCCAGTCCTCTGCTGATCTAACTGTCACGGGGTGAAAACGCCAGAAGCTGCCAGGGCCCAGTCCATCCTGGGCTCCCCCTGGGGCAGCAGAACCAGCAGCAGCACCAGTGGGGAGGCCTTGCTGAAAATCCCTAGGGAGGCTGCACCACCCTTGCAGAGGGCTGTACCCCTCTGTAGTGGCTGGTACCCAGAGGGTAACTGCCTAGTACTGCTGCCAGCCAAGGGAATTGCCTATGTGCGGAAGGTTGGGGAGTCCAGTCCTGTGGCTGGCCCCTGTGAAGGGGAAGGGGGCTTACGCAGATATGGCCCAAAGACCCTACAGATCCCTCCAGCGTTCACCTTCCCTTCAAGTTCTTCCCCTCACCCCCGTCAGTCGGCAGGGACGATGCCCCCTTTCAGTGGGGCAGTGAAATGGAGGTTGCCACCACAGGGACACTGGGTGCCTGTTTGTCCAACACACCCGGGGAGCAGTGTCTTAATGGGTGCCCAGGTAGGCAGGCTCTTGCCATGCCTTTTGCTGCCTTGCAGCAGAGTCGAGTGCTGGCATGGGGAGGGGGCAGCGGTGATGGGGGAAGGGTGCCCAGGGAGGGTGGCTCAGGCTGGTTGGCTTGCTCGCCCCGGGAGCCCTTCAGCAGAGCGTCTGACCTGATGTGTCGAGCACATCCTCAGAGGGGAGGGTCTCACCCACTTGGGGAGGGGCCGGAGCCAGACTGGCAAGGGCTGGGAGCCCTCAGCTCCCAGTGGGGAACTGGCAGTGATGGGGCAGGGCCAGGATGGAAGAAGGTGGCTGCAGAGACCATGCATAGCAGGTCTGTCCTGGGCTGAGCCGTGGACTGCTCCAGATCAGACACACATGCCCTACTCCGGAGTCACCCCAGCCCCACAGAGCGAGGGAGGGGGAATCTCTGCCCATCACAGCTTCCTCCTGGTGGGGACGGCTCCAGTTGCAGACCCAGCCTGCAACATACATGGCCAGGCACCCAGGGGGTGAGGTGCTGGCTCTCAGGGGTGCAGCCCAGGGCTGGGCGTTCAGGGTCAGAACACAGGGAACGACCCAGAGCTGGGGCCTGCGCAGTCCAGGGATTGTCACCCTGGGGCTCTGCCCCCATCTCCATTCCCCCTGCGACTCACCCTTCAGGTCCGGCACAGCCAGGGCAGACCTGTGGTGGCAATGGCAAGGGGGAGCCCCAGCTGAGGACTCAGCCCCGGATTCTGGGGGAGGGGGGAATGCCCAGGTGGGTTCTGGACAGTGCCATCTGGGCTGGAGAGATGGCGCACAGCCTGGCCCAGCAATGGGAGCGGGGGAGCAGGGCTGGACACCTGGGGGCCAGGCGTCCCGTGGGGAATGCCGTGGGGCGGATGGGAGATGGGCTTAGCTGACTGCAATGGCAGAGAACAAGGGCTGCAGTGGGGCAGGATAGGCGGCTGGAAAACACGTGGCAAGGACCTTCGCCTTGCAGGGGGCTGGGCAGCGGTGGGACCCCCTGGGCATCATCATCATGAGGACAGCTGGGATGGGTGAGCAGAGGGGCTGCTTGGGAGATGATTGTGCCATGGGTGAGGCTGGGAATGGCCTAGGGTATGGGTGCACTGGACAGGCAGCACCAAAGCCACTTCCTGCAGTGGACCCACAACCATCAGGGCAGGTGAACGATACCTGAAGTGTGTGTGTGTGTGTGTGTGTACGTGTACCTGGGTGTATGCACATACGTGTGTGCATGCATGCATATGTGGGTGTTTTCCAACATGGGTAACCATGCCAGGACCCCCACCTCCACCCCAAAATGCACTTGGCCTCCCAAGAGACCCTGCAAGCCCCTTGAAAGAGAGGGGGGAGGTAATGGGGTTAATGGGATTAGGTCAAGTTCACTTGGGGGGGTAGCATTTACAAGGACCCTTCATTGTCCCCCAGATCCTTTTACCCGCCCCTTTTGCTAGGCAACCAAAAAATGTAACAGCCTGGTGACTCAGAGCAAAAGTGCTGTAAGGACCCCAAATTCAAGAGCAGAGGTGGGCCTGAGTCTCCTGGCTGCTATGCTCCCGGGCCACCCAGATCAGATAGCCCCCCCCCACACAGTGAGGAGTGTCACATCAGTGTCAACAATTCAGATAAGGGCTCCTCCAGTGGGGTTCGAACTGGGGACCTGAGGCTGGACAATGACCCAGCTTGCCTGAGTATTTGGAAAAAGAAAAGGAGGACTTGTGGCACCTTAGAGACTAACAAATTTATTTGAGCATAAGCTTTCATGAGCTACAGCTCACTTCATCGGATGCATATTCAGTATTTTCCATCGAACGCATCCTATGAAGTGAGCTGTAGCTCACGAAAGCTTATGCTCAAATAAATTTGTTAGTCTCTAAGGTGCCCCAAGTCCTCCTTTTCTTTTTTGCGAATACAGACTAACATGGCTGCTACTCTGAGACCTGAGTATTTGGAGACATGGTCTGTATCAGGGTGCCCTGAAGCCCACAATTCCAGGCCTGGGGAAACTGCAGGGAAACCTTGGCTTTTGTTTTAAAAACCTGCCTTCTAAGATGACCCAAGCACAAAGCAGTGCTGTGGTGTCCACAGAGCCAGAACTAACACCTGGGGTGCTAATTGCCCCCTTTATCTCAACAGGCTGTGAAGTGTTTCACTGCTGCTATTTTAGCAGAAACCTCCAGCTAATGTGTTTATCCCACAAGTCCACAATGCCTCTCCACCTTCTGTGATACACATTTGTGGGGCCACCACAAAACCTGGCAGCTAGGGGCAGTGTAAGGGACCTGGAATGTAATAGCTACGCACGGCTCATGTGGTGCCTCATGGTCTCGGACACCATCCCATGGTCCAGGGACATCTACATTGAACACATCACCGGCCACCGACAGTACCAGGAGGTTTCAGAGTAGCAGCCGTGTCAGTCTGTATTCGCAAAAAGAAAAGGAGTACTTGTGGCACCTTAGAGACTAACAGATTCATTAGAGCAGGAGGTGTGAGCCGGTACGACATTGTGCATCAACTATGGGAAAGGGACTGAGAGACTTTTTCCACTGGACCATATGAACTGGAACCATAAACTCACTGAACATTAAATCCCACCAAATGAGGGTAAATCCATCCTCATCATCGTATCCACTCATTAGACTCCACACCTGAACATAGCCATTATATGAACAACATACCCCCATATCTCAATGTCTGTACATTGACCCGTTAACCTTTTACCCCCAATCGGGGAGATTGCAGATTATGTATTCCTAATGCCACTCGTTCCTAAACCGAATTTCGCATCCCTTGATAATCTGTACAGTATTCCCTGATAACCAGAAACTTCTATGCTTAAACTCTGTACCGTTTTCTTTTTACTTCATCATCTTAATAAAATTATTAAATCTGTTCAAAGGGCTGGTGTGCTGACTGAGGTTTGCACTTTGATATTCAGTTCAGTAAGGCCCAGATCCCCACAGGGGTTTAGCTGACTACCACTCTGAAACCTAACTCCAGTTGATTTCCCTTTGAGGAGCTGCACCTAAACCCCTTCATCTGGTAGCATGTCTCCCTCTGTCTTCTCTTCTCCAGACTACACAAGCTCACTTGTTTCAATCTTCCCTCATAGCTCATGTTTTCTAGACCTTTAATCATTTTTAAAAAGAAAAGGAGTACTTGTGGCACCTTAGAGACTAACAAATTTATTTGAGCATAAGCTTTTGTGAGCTACAGCTCACTTCATCAGAGATCTGATGAAGTGAGCTGTAGCTTACGAAAGCTTATGCTCAAATAAATTTTTTAGTCGCTAAGGTGCCACAAGTACTCCTTTTCTTTTTGCGAATACAAACTAATAAGGCTGCTACTCTGAAATTAATCATTTTTGTTGCTTTTCTCTGGACTTTCTCCAATTTGTCCCCATCCTTCCTGAAATGTGGCGCTCAGAACTGGACACAATATTCCAGCTGAGGCCTAAACAGTGCGGAGTAGTGCGGAAGAGTTACTTCCCGTGTCTTGCTTACATACTCCTGCTAACACATCCCAGAATGATGTTTGCTTTTTTTGCAACAGTGTTACACTGTTGACTCATATTTAGCTTGTGATCCACTATGACCCCTAGATCCCTTTCCACAGTACTCCTTCCTAGGCAGTCAGTTTCCATTTTGTATTTGTGAAACTAACTGTTCCTTCCTAAGTGGAGGACTTTGCATTTGTCCATATTGAATTTCATCCTCTTTACTTTAGACCATTTCTCCAGTTTGTCCAGATCATTTTGAATTATAATCCTATCCACCAAAGCACTTACAACTGCTCCCAGCTTGGTATCAAACTTTATGGGCACACTCCATGCCATTATCTAAACCATTGATGATTTACGTGGAGGATAGCATTCAAGCCACCAACCCAGGGCAAGATACAAGACGCAATTCTTCCGCTCCACTCCGCACCGATTTGGCCTCAACTGGAGTATTGTGTCCAGTTCTGGGCGCCACATTTCAGGAAGGATGTGGACAAATTGGAGAGAGTCCAGAGCAACAAAAATGATTAAAAGTCTAGAAAACATGAGCTATGAGGGAAGATTGAAAAATTGGTTTGTTTAGTCTGGAGAAGAGAAGACTTAGAGGGGACATGATATCAGTTTTCAAGTACATAAAAGGTTATAAGGAGGAGGGCAGTAAATTGTTCTCCTTAACCCCTGAGGATAGGACAAGAAGCAATGGGCTTAAATTGCAGCAAGGGAGGTTTAGGTTGGACATTAGGAAAAACTTCCTCTCATGAAAGCTTATGCTCAAATAAATTTGTTAGTCTCTAAGGTGCCACAAGTCCTCCTTTTCACTCAGGGTGGTGAAGCACTGGAACAAATTACTGAGGGAGGTGGTGGAATCTCCATCACTGAAGGTTTTGAAGACCAGGTTAGACAAACACCTGAGTCTGAGTCCTGCCGTGAGTGCAGGGGACTGGACCAGATGACCTCTCGAGGTCCCTGCCAGGCCTACGATTCTACGATCTTCTCATTTAAACAAAGCTGCTCCAGAACCTGCCGCCTCGGCTGAGAGTTGCAGGGGCCTTTTGTGCAGAGTAGGGCCAGGCCAGGCCCTGCCAGGCCCAGGAAGCAGTGGCAGCTGCATGGCTTGAGTCAGTTGGGTGCCCTGTGGAACAGAGGGCAGGCAAGGACCCCGCACAGGCCTGGTTGTCCCCCAAACAGGCCCTAGCTGTGAAGCAATCAGCCAGCCCCTGCTGGCACTGAGTCAATCAGTGGGACAGAAACTGGTTAATTCCACAGGGGTGTCATACAATGGCAGCCCAGCAGCCATGGGGATTTCAAAGCACCTGCCCGGTTTAGCTTGAAGTGATTCAATCAAGCCATGAATGAAAAGCAGCTTGAACTAAGTAGCAGTGTGAACCACAGCACTGCAGGCCTGAGGGGCGGGGCCAGCTCACCTGAATGCAGGTTTAAATACAGTGTGGGGTGCACACCTGGGGCCCCCGTCTGCTTCCAGGGCAGAGCAGCTCCCTTATTGATGCACGAAGTACCAGGGCCTTGACAGTGCAACTCTGCTCAACTTCAGGGGCATCCTCTGCCTGGCCCTTTGTTTCTCGTCTTTCCCCATCCTCTCTCCCTGTTTCTTCTCCTGTGCCTTCCTGCAGTAACGAACTCCTAAATTCCACCCTCACTTCCACTGGGGGCTTAACCCCCACCTTTTCCATCTGCTGAAGGCTCAGCAATGAAGCAGTTAATGCTGAAATGTCACCATTGGGCACCCCAGGAAAACCACTCACGAGCAGGGCAGTTCAGCCTGTAGAATCTTTTCCCAGGCTGGCTGCAGACTCAGGCAAACACCACTGGGCTAGTTACATTCATTTCACATTTTGAAAGTCTCCCCTCCCCCACCTTGAAACGGCAAAGGCTGGATGGAAACATCCATTTTCAAAGCAAGAGCTGGGAATCTGCAGCCTGAAATGCCACAGGGGTCAGGAGCAGCCCGGGGTCCAGGCAACTGACACCATTGGCCTATCTGGATTTATCATTGTTGTTATCTGTATTGCCCCAGTGCTTAGGAGCCCGATGGTTGGACCAGGACCCCATTATGCCAGGGGCTGTACAAACACAGAACACAAAGACCAGCCTTGCCCCAAGCAGCTTACAACTGAAGGTCGGGTCTATGCTGCAAAGTTTCCCCCGCACATATATATTGGTCAGGAGTATGGAAAAATCCACCCCACAACTGTACTATGTGCTAAAAGGAGGAAATTAAACTAGGGTCAAAGGGGACAGATGACAAAAACCCACATGTAGGTCTATTTAAAAAAAAAAAAAGGTGACCTTAACAGAGGGCTGAATGTTGGGGGAGGGGGAAATGGAAAATTACAACAGAGTCGTAGAAGCAAAAAGCGGGAAACTTGTTAGAATCTGCTTAACATCTTAGATGTCTACAGACAAACACAAGCAGTATGGCGAATACTCAGGAAGAACTGGATGAATTAGTCCATAATATAAATTATGACCTAACTGGCATCACAGAGATTTCATGGGATCAGCTTCATGACTGGAATGTTGGTATGGAGGGGTACAGCTTGTTAAGGAATGCCAGGGAGAGGTGTTGAATTATGCATTGAGACTGTATGCACTTGTTCTGAGATCCAGCAGGATGGGAGAGGCAGACCAGTTGAAAGTCTCTGGTAGGAACGGGAGGACTTTACCCAGACATCTGCTGGTGAAGCAAAATGGCAAAACGTGGAATGTCAGTATGTTTTTGGAATGTGTTGGAATGGTTGGGTTCCGGCGGTGAAGAAGTAACCAGGGAGCAGCCAATTTAGACTTGTTTCTGACCAACAAGGAGGGATTAGTGGTGAATCTGAAGTTTGAAGGAAATTTGGGTGACAGTGACCATGACATGAGACATTTCATGATCCTAAGGAAAGAAAGGAGAGAGAGCTGCAGAGTAGGGCAGCTGATGTCTAATAAGCAGCTTTTAACCAACTCCACGAATTGGTAGCTCAGGTCCCATGGGAAGAAATTCTTAGGGATAAAGGAGATCTGGCAGTTTCTCAGGGAGACAATATTAAAGATGTAACAGTAAACTATCCCATGCAAAGGAAAGATAGGAAGAATAGTAAAAGGCCCCATTAGGAGCTCTTTAATGACCTGAAAAAAAATCAAAAGGAACCCTACTGAAAGTATAAACATAGACTAATTGCTAGAGAATAGTACAAAAGAACAGCACAAGCATGTAGGGACAAAATCAGCCAGACTAAGGCCGAAAATGAGTTACCCCTGGCAAGGGTCATAAAAAAGCCATAAGAAAAGGCTTATTTATAAATACATTAGAAGCCAGACCAAGACAAAGGAAGGTGTAGGTCTTCTACTTAGGAGAGAAGGAGAGCTAACAATGGATGATATCAAGAAGGCTGGGGTGTTTAACGCCCATTTTGCTTCAATCTTCACTAAAAAGGTAAATTGTGACCAGGTACTTTAACACAATTAATATTAACATCAAGGGGGAAGGAATGCAAGCCACAATAGGGAAAGAACATGTTAATGAATAGTTAGATAACAGCTGTATTCAAGTTGGAAGGGCCTGATGAAATTCATTCCAGGGTATGCAAGGAAATAGCTGAAACAATTTCAGAACATTAGCAACTATCTTTGAAAGAACTCATAGCAGACAGGTGAGATCCCAGAGGACTGGAGAAGGGCAAACATTGTGCCTATCTTTAAAAAGGACTTGGGGAATTATAGACCGGTCAGGCAAACTTCAATACCTGGAAAGAAATTATGAAACAATTTGCAAGTGCCTAGGGATACTAGATGTATAAGGAATAGCCAGCATGACTATTATGAGTCAAGAACAAATCCTGCCAAACCAACCTAATATCCTTGTTTGACAGTGTTACTGACCTAGTGGATACGGGGGAAGCTGTAGTTGTGAGCTATCTTGATTTCAGCAATGCTTTTAACACAGTCCCACATGACATTCTCATAAGCAAACTAGAAAAATGTGGTCTAGATGAAATTACTATAAAGTTGGGTGCAAAATTGGTTGAAAGACCATACTCAGAGTAAAAAGAAAAGGAATACTTGTGGCACCTTAGAGACTAACAAATTTATTAGAGCATAAGCTTTTGTGAGCTACAGCTCACTTCATCGGATGCATTTGGTGGAAAAAACAGAGGAGAGATTTATATACACACACACACAGAGAACATACTCAGAGTAGTTATCAATGGTTCACTGTCTAATTGGGGGGGTATGTTTTTTAGGAAGCTCCTGCAGGGGTTAGTCTGGGTCTGGTACACCTCCACATTTTCATTAATTATTTAGATAATGGTGTGGCACGTATGCGTACAACATTTGCAGATGACACCAAACTGGGATGGCCTGAAAGCACTTTCGAGGCCAGGATAAAAATTCAAAACAACCTTGATAAACTGGAGAACTGGAAATCAACAAGATGAAATTAAATAAAGACAAGTGCAAAGTACAACACATGGGAAGAAAAAATAAAATGCACAACTACAAAATGGGGAATCACTGGGTAGGTGGTAGTGCTTTTCAGCTTGGAAAAGAGATGACTAAGGGGGGATATGATAGTGGTCTCTTAAATGGGGTGGAGAAAGGAAATAAGGAAGTGTTATTTACTCCTTCTCATAACACAAGATCGAGGGGTCACCAAATTAATGGGCAGCAGGTTTAAAACATACAAAAGGAAGTATTTCTTCACACAACGCACAGTCAACCCATGGAACTCTTTACCAGAGGATGTTGTGAAGGCCAAGACTATATAACAGGATTCAAAAAAGAATTAGATAAATTCACGTAGGGTAGATCCACCAATGGCTATTAGCCAGGCTGGGCAGGGATGGTGTCCGTAAGCCTCTGTTTGCCAGAATCTAGAAATGGGCAACAGGATATGGGTCACTTGATGATTCCCTGTTCTGTTCATTACCAGCATTGGCCACTGTCAGAAGACAGGATACTGGGCTAGATGGACCATTGATCTGACCCAGTGTGACCGTTCTTACATATTGCTGAAAAGGATCTGAGGTGATAGTGGATCACAAATTGAATATGAGTCAACAATGAGATGCAGTTGCGAAAAAGGCTAATCTCATCTTGGGGTGTGTTAAAAGGAGTGTTGTATGTAAGACACGGGATGTAATTGTCCCATTCTACATGACACGGTGAAGACTCGGCTGGAGCACTGTGTTCAGTTCTGGGCTCTGCACTTCATGAAAGATGTGGATAAATTGGAGAGCCCAGATCAGAGCAACAAAAATGATCAAAGGTTTGGAAAACTTGATCTACAAGGAAAGGTTAAAAACATGGGGCCTGGTTAGTCTTGAGAATAGAAAACTGAGGGGGTGGGAGGGACCTGACAGTCTTCTGATACGTTAAGGGCTGCCAGAAAGAGCACAGTGACAGATTGTTCTCCATGTCTACTGGAGGTAGGACAAAAAGTGATGGCTTCACCTGCAGCATGGGAGATTTAGGTCAGATATTAGGATTCAGAAACTCTTTCTAGTTCTCAGGGGAGTTACGCTCTGGGACAGGCTTCCAAGGGAGGTCGTGAAATCGTCATCGCTGGAGGTTTTTAAGAACAGGTTGGACAAACCCCTGTCAAGGTGGGTCTAGGTTTGTTTGGTCCTGCCTCAGCACAGTGGGCTGTGCTATATAACCTGTTGAGGTTCCTTCCAGCCCTACATCTCCATGATTCTATGCTGGCATCCCCCTCTCCAATTTATCAACATGCTTCTTGAAATGTGGGCACCAGAACTGGACAAACTATTCCAGCAGCAGTTGCACCAGTGCCAAATACAGAGGTAAAATAACTCTCTGCACCTACTTGAGATTCCTTTTTATGCATCGCAGGATTGCATTAGTTTTTTTGGCCATGGCATCACACTGGTTTCTCATGTTCAGTGGATTATCCACCACAACCCACAAATCTTTTTCAGAGTCACTGCTTCCCAGGAGGGAGTCCCCCATCCTGTAAGCATGGCCTATAATTACCTGGCTCATCCTTTTTCCCCTTTGTTCCTAGTTGTATACATTCACATTTAGCCATATTAAAGGCATATTGTTTACTTGTTCCCAATTTATCTGTGAATCAGTGACCTGTCCTCTTCATTGTTTAATGCTCCCCCAATTGTTGTGTCATTTGTAAACTTTTTGAGTGACGATTTTATGTTTTCTTCAAGGTCATCGATAAAAATGTTAAATAGCATAATGCCAAGAACAGATCCCTGCAGACTCCAAAGGAAAGAGACCTGCTCACTCACAATTCTCCTTTAGTTACATATTGAGACCTATCAGTTAGCCAGTTTTAATCCACTTAATGTGTGCAATGTTCATTTTATATCCTTCTAGATTTTTAATTAAAATATGGCACAGTATGAAGTCAAATGCCTTACAGCAGTCAAATTATATTACATTAAGACTATTATCTTTTTCAAACAAACTTGCAATCTCATAAAAATATTTGACAGGATCTGTTTTCCATAAACCCATGTTGACTGGCATTAATAGCATTACTCTCCTTTAATTATTTATTAATCAAGTCCTGTATTTGCTGCTCCATTGTCTTGCCAGGAATTTATGTCAGGCTGGTAGGCCTATAATTAGCTGGCTCATCCTGTTTACCCTTTTTTAAAAAATGGCACAACATCAACTGTCTTCCAGTCTTCTGGAACTTCCCCAGGGCTCCAAGGCTTGTTGAAAATCAACATTAGTAGTCCAGGGAATATCTCAGCCAACTCTTTAAAAACTCTTGGATGCAAGTTAGCTGGACCTGCTGATTTAAAAATGTCTAACTTTAGTAGCGGCGGTTTAACACCCTCCAGAGATACTAGTGGAAGGGAAAGAGTATTGTCATCACCACATGGTGAAACAATATCATCTGTTTTCTCCCTGAATACAGAATAGAACACTTCTGCTTTTTCTACATTATTATCAATAATTCTACAATTTCCATCTACTAATGGACCAATACCATTGTCAGGATTCTTTTTGTTCCTAATATGTTTTAAAAACTCTTTCTGACTGTCCTTAACTCTGCTGGCCATAGATTTCTCCTTGGGTCCTGTGGCTTCCCTTATCAATTTTCTGAAATTCTTAGCTTCTGGTTTAATATTAATTATTATCAACTTCCCCTTTTCTCCAATTGTTTATATATATATATATATATATATATATACACACACACACACACAGCTGCCTTCATTCCCCCTCTAATTCCTCCTAGCTGTATCGGTGTCTTCCTGCATCAGAATTAAGAGAGTTTGGCCCTTCACTACAAGCTTTTGCCTTCATAGCTATGTAGGTCAGGGATATGATGAGGTGTAATTTGTGACTGACAGAACTAAGCTGGCAATAGCCCCTAGTGTGGACAAAGCTTACACTGGCCCCAAACTGTGCTTTTACCAGTTCCTCAAATGAAACAACCCATACCTACAAAAGGATTCCCCCACCCAATATAACTGCACCTACACTGGGGCTTTTGCAAGCATAGCCTAAGTCAGGTAGGGGTTTGATTCCCCCCAACAGTTATGTTGGCAAAACTTCTAAGTGTGGACCACGCTGCAGGTGGGTCCAGAATAACCTATCCCACCCAATGCACACTTTTGTTGGTAACAGCTGTGTCCACACTAGGAGCGCTTTGCTGGTATAATCTACTGGTCTAACTACACAAAGACCCGACCAAAGAGAGGGCCTCTCTCACACATGGCGCTGGCTGTGCCATGGTTAGCGATGAGAAGACCAGGCAGACAGCAGCAATAAGTGAAGTAACACCCAAGGGTCACATTTCCCAGGGACCCCTGCAGACCGGAGCCTCTGATGGCGCTGCCACTATTCCTAAAACATGGAATCAGCGAATGGTGCTAACGAAACCTCATGTGGCTTCCTACAGGGCGAGTTCCAGGGCCTAAATTCGGCCAGAGCTGTCTGGAATGGAGCCCCGGGAAATATTCTCAGCCCAACCGGAGCTTTTATAGCACGGGGGAGGAGAGAGCCATGGGGGCTCCAGGAAAGACTCTATGAAAATTTAAGCCCAGGCTAGTTCCCTTAACTCCTTCTGCTGCGCTTGGCCACCGGGGAGCGGAGACTGGGGGGCTCAGGGCGTGGAGGGGGTGACGGAAAGCAGGGAGGCGTGTGCAGGGGCAGGGGGGCAGCAGAGGCGGGCCGGGGCAGCAGTGGGTGCGAGGGGCTCCTCCTCAGAAGCTGCGCCCACGGGCCCGAGGGGGGAAGGGCAAGGGCGCCCCGGCGGTCAGGAGAGGCCGCGGGCGCTGAGCCGCTCATTCCCTGGGCCGGCAGACGGGGCAGGAGGCTTCGTCCCGGTGCCAGGAGGGCGGGGGCCCGGCCCCGTCCCAGGCTCCCCCCCAGGGCTGCGGCTGCTCCCCTCGGGGCGGCGCTTCCAGCGGCCCGGACCCCGCTACGACCCGGTCGCTGCTGGCCAGGCCTCCGGAGAAGGGGGGGGTTTTACCCACGGCAGCTTCTGCCCGAATAAACCCGGGAGTCTCTGGGGTGCCCCGGACTCCCTCCACCGGGCCCCGGCCACCGCGGGCAGCCCTGACGGGGGCCGGGCGGCTCGTGACCCCAACGCCCCCCGCTTCCTGCAGAGGCCGGAGTGAGCCCGGGGCTGGGGCTGGGGCTGGGGCTGGGGGGACCCGGCTGCTCGGGGGGCTCCTGTGACCCCAACAGCCGCCGCGGGAGCCCCCGGGATCGGGATCGGGATCGGGATCGGGACAGCCCCGCCCCCCCGTACCCCGGCCCCGGGACTCAGGGGCCCGGCCCAGGCTCCGAAGAGGCCGGACGCCGCGTTACGTGCCGCTCACGGTCCGGGCACTTCCGGTCTGTGGCGGCGGAGACCGGAAGTGCCTCTGGTCGGACCCGATTCGCTGTGACACCAGCCCCGGCTCCGCTGCTTCGGGTGGCACCGGCCCAGGTGGGAGAGTGGGGCTGGGGGGGGTCTGAGGATGGGGTCGGGGTCCTGGGGGGTGGGGCTGGGGGGGTCTGAGGATGGGGTCGGGGTCCTGGGGGATGGGCTGGGGGGGGTCTGAGGATGGGGTCGGGGTCCTGGGGGGATGGGCTGGGGGGGTCTGAGGATGGGGTCGGGGTCCTGGGGGATGGGCTGGGGGGGTCTGAGGATGGGGTCGGGGTCCTGGGGGCTGGGGGGGTCTGAGGATGGGGTCGGGGTCCTGGGGGATGGGCTGGGGGGTCTCAGGATGGGGTCGGGGTCCTGGGGGATGGGCTGGGGGGGTCTGAGGATGGGGTCGGGGTCCTGGGGGCTGGGGGGGTCTGAGGATGGGGTCGGGGTCCTCGGGGGTGGGGCTGGGGGGGTCTGAGGATGGGGTCGGGGTCCTGGATGGAAGGGCTGGGGGGGTCTGAGGATGGGGTTGGGGTTCTGGATGGTGGGGCTGGACATAGGGTCTCTGGGCAGGGATTGAGAGGGTTTGCTCTAGGTGGCTCCTGAGGTGGGGCAGGGATTAGAGGGCCCTGGGGAATCTGTATCCAGGTGGGTGGCCTGAGAGGTCACAGATGCAAGGTCAGAAAGGACCATTCTGATCCTCACGTCTGACCCCTGTATAGCACAGGCCAGAGAGCTGCCCCCAAGAATTCCCGGAGCAGATCTGTTAGAAAAACATCCCATTGTGATTTGCAAATGGATCCACCAGGACCCAACGGGCCTTCATCACCATCTCAGCACCCTAGGAAATCCCGGCCAGTTTTACCCCTGGCTCTGACTGAGGTGTCATTTTGCGTTTTCTCCTGTCGGTAAATCCCAAGGAGAAGCCAGCACTAGTAGCCTTTGCAGTGGGAGGGGGTCTGTACAGAGTGGAAGTCTGGGATCCAGGCAGGTAACAGGACTGATTTTCACACCCCATCCCATTTGGGCAAGTGGCAGCTTCTCACTTATCAGGATTTTCCTTCTTTTAAAAGTTTCTTTTACTGAGCCCATGGGAAAGCAGCGCAGCCGTACTGGTGCCTGTGAGGAATGTGCTCTTATAAAAGTCGTCCTCTCTCAGCTGGCTGGGTGAACGGATGAACAGTCATCTGTGGGAATCTTTTATACTCTTAGGAGATGAAGATCTAGGCGGGGATGTTTTAGCAGTTTAACCATCATGTTTAAGGTGGCTAGTCTCTCTGGAACCACTGGTTCAAATCTCAACAGCCCTGGATCCACAATAAATAAGTAGAATTCCAGGCACTTTATTGTGTGTGGAGATTTGGATAAGATCTTACAAATGCTGGTCTTCTCTGCTCTGTGTGGATGCTAAAGGTCCAGTGGGGTCACTGTCATGATAGTGAGAGAGCATTTGGCTAGAAATGTCCCCTTCTTCATTGTGTGACGGTGGGTGCCACCCCAGAGGTGGCTGCATCTCTGTTGGTGCAGTACATATAAAGTTGAAAATATTTGGTAAATTTTGCATTATTTTGTGTTGGAAAAGTCATTTTTTCCCTCATCTTGTCAGTAGTTTTAGACTTGACCTCTGTCCTCCGTGTCAAAATAATTTGGCCATTTTAAAGATATCTGAAGCATCTAGTGCTGGGCCATTTTCAGAGATGGGTTAATGGGCTAGAAATATCTTGGTGTGAGCCAGTATGGTGATGTCTATGTTCTCTTCCAGGAACAGCTACCCCTCATTGGTACCCATCATTTTCTATTGCTAAGCATTTGAAGAACAAAGTCCATTTTAGAATCAAATAAAATGTCTGCTGAACGAGGATGAATGACTTGGTCTGTTTGCCCTGTGGGGAGGACGGGCAAGGGCTGCTGGACATTGGAGAGGGATGAGCAAAGTGGTTCATTTTACAGAGGACAATCTGCATATATGCCCTGTGGATGCCTGTTCATAGGGCTCTTGTTTTGACCACTGTGTTTCTGCCTCCAGAGAGCAAGATGGCGACAGGCGCAGATGTGCGGGATATTCTGGAGCTGGGGGGTGTGGAGTCAGAGAACACGGGAACCATCAATAAGAAGGACATCATCAATTCTGATAAGGTACTGGGTTATGGGCCTGAACTCTTTACCCTAGGCACCGACTTGAAAATCACACTTGTGTCTGAAAACTTTTTACCTACTGTTCTCACAAGTGTCATCTCAAATGACTATAACTGAATGAGACTGGAGAAAAACAAATATTTCTTACTATTATAGTTGTTGACTTTGGGCATTTCCATGGAGTATATGGCATCTTACATGTACGTCCATTTCCTGGCTTCCCTGTATCTTCATTTACCCATCTCCTTGTGTTCTGGAGGGTTGTGTTCACAGAATCCAAACATTTTGTCAGAAATCTAAACAGTCAAATGCCAGATGTCTGGCAAACTCAAGAAGGGATGGCTTTGGGGTTAAGGAGTTGAAAATGGGACTTGGGAGACCCAGAGCTATGTCTCTGGCTTGACCACAGGATTTGTCTGTGACCTCAGGCAAGTCATTTAGACCTTATCTATATTTGCGCTGTACCCCAGTTTCCCACCTGTTAAATGGGTATAATATTTCTTCCATACTTCACAGGGGCATTGTTGTGCTTAGATGCTATGGGGATGGGACAATATAAACAGAGAGATGGACAGGAACTCCAGATCCAAGAGAATCAAGACTATAGCATAGGTCCCAGACTGTCCAATTTGAGATGAAACTATATAATAATAAAATGCCATCACACTCAAAGCACTCCCCAGCCACTGTTTCCTCTCCATTGAAATGTCTATCTCCACACAGAAGTGCAGCTCCCTGGGGCTGCCTTCTCATCAGTGCAAAGACTAATATAACTGGCATTACTGAAAACTGGTGAGAGAATGTGCATGATTGGAGTGTTAAAATTACTAGCTATGACCTGTGCATGAAGGACAGAGTGGATAAAAGAGTTGTGGGGTGGTGCTCTGCCTTAAAGACCCTATTACTTGTTTGAAAGTTATGGATAACTCAGACCCACAGGATCTTGAATGCATAAGGATCAATGTGCTAACTAACAAAGCCAGGGACAGGGTATTGATGTGGATCTGTTATATGCCACCAGTGGAAACCAGAGACCAGAATGAGTTACTCTTTAAACACCTGTCTGTAATGTGTGGAAAGATAAATAGTGTTATGGGGGACTTCAGTTTGAGAGACACACTTTAGAGGTCTTATGCAGCCAGTAGTAAAACACCACTAGTGTTTCCAAAAATTATAGATGATAATTTTCTAATTCAAAAGTAACTTGAGGTAACTCTATGTTAGACATCATTATGACAGATAAAGATGAATTTATCAATGGGCTGGAAGTTGGTGTTTGCCTAGGGACCAGTGACCACGACATGATTACATTCAATATGAGCAAATAGAGGACAGCACCAACCAGTAATGTGCGTGCTTGGTGCTTCCAAAGGGTTAATTTCCCAAAGCTGAGGAAAAATATGAGAAAAATTGATTCAGAGGAAATATGTAGACAGAAAAATTTAAATTAAAATTGGGAGTTTTAAAAGCAGTGTATTAGATGGCCAAAAAGCCACAATCAAGAAAGAGGACAACTGATTAAAATCCCATCCTAGCTCCATGAAAGAGTGAAGGCAGCAGTCGGGGGGAAGCAACATATGACAAATGGAGTAAAAGGGAAATAGATAATCAATATAAGTTAGGAAGCTATCAAAAGTAGAAAATTGATAAGGGAAGCTAAAGTCATAAGGGAAAACTCCACAGCTGGCAGGGCTAAGGAAAATAAAGAGTTTTTAAAGTATATTAGTAACAAAAGAAATTCCAAGAATGGTATAGGCCCATTACTAGGTGGAGATGTAAAACTGTTAATGATGCAGAAAAGGTAGAAGTGTCCAATAAATATTTCTATTCTGGGTTTGAAAAGATGCATGACAATGAAGTAGTTTCCAATACCTTAGTAACTAAGGAGGGTGTTAAACAATATCTCCTAGAAATAAATACTTAAAAAATCAAGAGGCCTAGATGCTTTGCAACCAAGAGTCCTAAAAGAGTTGTCTTGAGGAGATCTCTGGCTCACTGATGTTCATTTTTATAATTCTTGGAATACTGGGATAACTCCAGAAGAGTAGAAGAGCTCTAATGTCCCAATATTCAAAAAGTGCTAGCTGGAGGAGTAGGGAGGTGACTTTATGTCTGTAGATGGCACTGGTGAGATCGATACAGGAATACTGGGTCCAGTTCTAGTGTCCACATTTTAAAAAAGATATTGAAAAACTGGAGAGGGTGCAGAAAAGAGCAACAAAAATTATTTGAGGGCAGGAGAAAATGCCTTTCTGTGAGAGACTTTAAGAGCTCAGTCTGTTTAGTTTATGAAGAAGAAGATGAGAGGTGACATGATTACAGTATATAAGCACCTTCCTGGCGAGAAAATTCCAGGTAGTAAAAGGCTCTTTAATCTAGCAGAGAAAGGCCGAACAAGGACCAACGGCTGGAAGTGGAAGCCAGACAAATTCAGTGAGAAATAAGGCACACATTTTTAACAGTGAGGGTGATTAAACCACTGGAACAGACTACCAAGGGAAGTGGTGGATTTCCCATCTCCTGATGCTTTCAAATCAAGACGGGATACCTTTCTGGAAGCCAAACACAAGTTATTGGGTTCCATACAGGGATAACTGGGTGAAATATAATAGCTGGTGATATATAGAAGAAGTCAGTCTGTGTGATCTAATGGTCTCTTCTGCCTTAATCTCTCAATCTATAACCAAAATCTTATGTTTCAGAAAAAATCCAAGAAATCATCTGAGACGCTGACATTTAAGAGGCCGGAGGGGATGCACCGAGAGGTTTATGCACTTCTCTACTCCGATAAAAAGTAAGCGTCTCTGGTTAGTGTTCTGCACAGTTTCATGGGAGAACTGGCACCCACCAATGGCTCCAGTCTGTCATTGCCTGACCTAGTCATACTTGGAATCTTTGACAATCCAGCCCCTAAAATTTAGCACCTTCAATCTCATCTACTCTAGGCTTTTTATCATTTTTGTTTCTCTTGTTTATATTTTCTTTCTCATTCCAGAATGGGGAGGCTCTGCTCTGTGCATGTGATGAGAAAAGTGCAGTCACTCCAGAGCTACATCACCTGGGGCAGCATATATGCCCTTTTGTATCTAATTCCCCTGTATGTGCCACCGGGAGCAACAACTGCTTTTGTTTCCGCAAGTGTTACGCTGCAAACTCATAGACTTTAAGATCAGAAGGGACCATCATGATCTAGCCTGACCTTCCGCACATTGCTCATTGCACAGAACCTCATTCCTGTAACAGACCCTTAACTTTTGGCTAAGTTACTGACATCCTCAATTCATGATTTAAAGACTTCAAGTTATGGAGAATCCCCCATTTACTCTAGTTTAAACCTGTAAGTGACCCATGCCCCATGCTGCAGAGGAAGGCGAAACCCACTCAGGGTTTCTTCCAATGTGACCAAGGGGAAAATTCCTTCCTAATCCCAAATATGGCATTTGCTATGGACTGTGCTATCGGCCCAGAGGTCTCTAGCACTGTCTGCTTTCCAGACAGCTCTTCCTTTCAAACGCCTCCATGCTGTTTGTTCCATCTCCAAGTCCAGGCATGTGATTTTCCATTGACACACATGAATCTCACCTTGCTAGCAGGCTCTGCACCTTCATCACTCTTTATACCGTGGTGGCTTTGACTCCCCTTTGGAGCTCTCAGTGGTGAGCTTGAGTTGATTCAGGGCGATTGTGGGGTGGATGCTGTTGTGTGACCCAAAGCCAGAATGTCACCCTGGAGCCGTATGGGATATCTGCATCCTGGGGAGTGCAAAACCAGGAATGGGGCTTGAACCCTGGTCTCCTGCACTACCTACTGCGCTGCCAGGATCCATGGCAAAGACTCTTCACAGGAGTGCAGTGCAGACTGCTGCTTCTCTCAACCTGGCCTTCTCTCCTCTGCAGGGATGCACCTCCGCTGCTGCCCAGTGACACGACGCAGGGCTACCGCACAGTCAAGGCAAAGCTGGGCTCCAAGAAAGTACGGCCCTGGAAGTGGATGCCTTTCACCAACCCCGCGAGGAAAGACGGGGCGATGTTCTACCACTGGAGGAGGGCCGCAGAGGAGGGAAAGGATTACCCCTTCGCCAGGTTCAATAAAGTAAGTGGGAGCATGTGGGGATGGGAGAAGTGGACAGGCTGGCTGTCATTACACAGCAGGAAGCTACCCTCTGCACAGTGTCTCAGATGAGAGGCTGAGAAGCCCCTTCCTTCCACACAGGCACTCGCGCTATATTGGGCAATAGCATTTTCAATTGCAGTCTGGCCTGCGACCTCAGGCTGCAGTCTCACCTGATCCTTCGAGCTAAGTGGGTTTGGAATGGGATCAGAGCTTGGCAGTACAGCCTTGGTGCTACAGGGAGTGCTGTGGGTGATTCAGTAGGGGGCAGTGTTGTTCCCTCTGCGTCAGCACTGACTCAGAGCCCCATCATGGATCTAGGGGCTGCTGTGTAGCAAGAGGGCTCATATCTTGAATGAGACTTAAAGACAAGGTCTTTACCCTTGTCACCCTGGATCACGTGGCAAATTTTGGGTGTTGGCTGCAGTTTCCTTGCCAAATTCCAATACAAATAATTACGTTCCACCTACCTGAAATTTCCACTGGGGTTTTGGTTGGCTGCGGTACAGTTAGTGTTCTGTGTTTTCAGTTTCTATTTTTATTTTATTTTTTACAAATATCTGGGAACTTTTCAGTGTTTATTTTCCAAACGTTAAAACTGGGATGAAATTGGGTTACAAATAAAAAAAAATCTGGGGCGGGGGGGGGGGAACTTTTATAATAGCCACATTTTACAACTATAATTTAAGCTTTTTTTTTTAAATGTACAAAGGCTTATTTTGTCTCTCGGAGCTAGTAGCTTTTCCAGAAATCCTAGTTTGTGTACGCTCAGGTAATGGTCTTCAAAAGTCTCCTCTCTCGTGTTGAGCCTCTTGCTGTCTTGGAGGTAGTCCAACTTTGAAAATAAGCATTCTGCATCGGTAGAACCAGAGGGTGCACTCCCTCCATGCCACTTTGGTGAAGTTGGGAAGTGTGTCTGGATGACTGTTCCACAAAGCCAGCACATCCAGTTTCGCATTGTCAGGGATGGGCAAGTTCATGTGAGTAGTAAATTCCCCTTTCAGATTTAAAATTTCATCTTTAGTGGTAAATGGTTGAAACACTCTGGCATAATAATCATAGTCTGCTGTAAAACTCACCTTGAGGAAGGGATGCAACACCTGGATGACATTGCAAAAAGAACCTTTGGCACCAAACGCTTTGAGGTTCAGATTACAGACCACGGTCATCTCCCATTTCTCCCTGGGTGTTGTGTCGAAGGTTTTAAATAATTTTTTGTTTTCTCATATTCCGGGGTCAGAAGGATTTCCAGAAACAGCTGGGTTTTCTGGCTGTATCTTTCTCCTTCAGCTTTTGTGCTTAATTCAATTGCGACTTTGGTTAGCATGATCCGGTAAACGTCTGTATTGGCAAACGTGTTGGCAGTAGTCAGAGAAAACTCCAATGTTTTCTGTGCATCACACAGTGATTGCAAGTTTTCAACAACGACCATTACCTTGTTGCGCAGAATCTCATAGTCATTCTGGTTATTTGCCAGTCTCTTCAGAGTTTTTGCTTTAGAACCAACAAACTTGGGTTGATCTAGGAGATGCAGTGGCACAGTCTACACATGATTTACATGACAGTCAGGGAAGTACAAGATCATCTACAGATGTGGCACAACCATGGTTGGTAAACAGTAGTCGGCTCTGCGCTCATCTCACACTGTGTAAAACAAAGCCTTCAGCCTGTTCGCATGCTTGAAAACGGCCCCAAATCCAATGATGCAAGATTTCACATCTTTCATTTCCTCTGTAGCAGTGGCTGCTGACAGCGCAATGTTAATCAGATGAGAAGACAGGTAATACCTAGCAGCTCCAGTTTCTGATGGAGATTAATCTCTGTGCCAGCTTAGCTATGCAGGAAGCAGAATCTGCGTTAGTTGTGGCCACGTTTTCCCAATTATTTGGTACATCTCAAACGTGCCAGTTATTGCTGCATCGACAAAACGGCCGTCAGCAGAGAGGATGAATGTCACGTCAGCACAAAACAATGCGGGTTTATTCGCTTTGAAATCAAAACCTGAAAACAAAAGGCCAAGAATCGGAAGGTCCAAAGCATCAAGGAGACTTGTCAAAAATCAGACTAGGCAGCATATTTCCATCAAGTCGTTCCATCGGTTTAGGTACTAACGCGTTGTCATTTTCTTTCAGATACTTACGAGTGAGGTTGTCTGCATTAGGAAGGGTTTTGTAGCTGGACAGGATTGTTGTATAAAGTCAACAATAGGCTCCTCTGCAATTAACAGCGGTCACTGGGTGAAACAAAGAGCACGTACAGATTCATTGACACAATCGTGCTGTGTCCTCCCTTTTGTTAAAGCCCTAGTGAAAGCCCCTGATATTGACTGTTTGTCCTGAAGCTTGCTTTCTTCTTTAAGCTTCTTGTGTTGCTTGCTTTTGACTTTGACATGCTCCTTTATTCTGTCAGCATGACCACTGACCTCAGTGCTGCAGTATTTGCAGCACAATGCATCCTCTTCGCGCCTGTCTTTACTTTCCTTGGAAAGTTCTAAGCACTGATTTTCTTGTTGGTATTCGGGCATAGATTTGTGGTTTTTGCCCCATGTTTGTCTTTTTACCTTATCTTTACCTGTGGAGGATTGATGGTTTAAATTCAGCACCGCACTAAACGGACAGGCAGGCAGCATCTCTTTGTGAGCCAATCATAGTGCCATATTAACATTGCTTGATTTTTCCGACCTCCACCGTGTGTGTGTTCTGGGTTTTACACTGCAGAACTGCTTCATTCTCAGAGCCGCAGCACACAACCATCGCGTAATTTGTTAGTGTTTAACAAAAATAAGTACCCATAAGAACGGCCATACTGGGTCAGGTCAAAGGTCCATCTAGCCCAGTATCCTGTCTGCCGACAGTGGCCAATGCCAGGTGCCCCAGAGGGAATGAACGGAACAAGGAATCATTGAGTGATCCATCCCCAGTTGCCCATTCCCAGCTTCTGGCAAACAGAGGCTAGGGATACCATCCCTGCCCATCCTGGCTTATAGCCATTAATGGACCTATCCTCCATGAACTTATCTAATTCTTTTTTGAACACTGTAATAGTCTTGGCCTTCACATCATCCTCTGGCAAAGAGTTCCACAGGTTGACTGTACATTATGTGAAAAAATACTTCCTTTTGTTTGTTTTAAATCTGCTGCCTATTCATTTCATTTGGTGCCCCCTAGTTCTTGTGTTATGAGAAGGAGTAAATAACACTTAGTTACTTTCTCCACATCAGTCATGATTTTATAGATCTCTATCATATCCCCCCTTAGTCGTCTCTTTTCCAAACTGAAAAGTCCCTGTCTTATTAATCTCTCCTCATACGGCAGCTGTTCCATACCCCTAATCATTTTTGTTGCCCTTTTTTGCAGGTTTTCCAATTCCAATATATCTTTTTTGAGATGGGGCGACCACATCCACACACAGTATTCAAGATGTGGGCGTACCATGGATTTATATAGAGGCAATATGATATTTTCTGTCTTATTATCTATCCCTTTCTTAATGATTCCTAACATTCTGTTCCCTTTTCTGATGGCCGCTGCACATTGAGTGGATGTTTTCAGAGAACTATCCACAATGACTCCCAGTCCCAAGATCTCTTTCTTGAGTGATAACAGCTAATTTAGACCCCATCATTTTATATGTGTAGTTGGGATTATGTTTTCCAGTGTGCATTACTTTACTTTTATCAACAGTGAATTTCATCTGCCATTTTGTTGGCCAGTCACCCAGTTTTGTGAGATCCTTTTGTAGCTCTTCACAAGCTGCCTGGGACTTAACAGTCTTGAGTAGTTTTGTATCATCTGCAAATTTTACCACCTCACTGTTTACCCCTTTTTCCAGATCATGTATAAATATGTTGAATAGGAATGGGCCCAGTACAGACCCCTGGGGAACACCGCTATTTACCTCTCTCCATTCTGAAAATTTACCGTTTATTTCTACCCTTTCTTTCCTATCTTTTAATCAGTTAGGAATCCCTGAGAGGACCTTCCCTCTTATCCCATGACAGCTTACTTTGCTTAAGAGCCTTTGGTGAGGGGCCTTGTCAAAGGCTTTTTGAAAGTCTAAGACTATGTCCACTGGATCCCCCTTGTCCACATGCTTGTTGACCCCTTAAAGAATTCTAGTAGATTGGTGAGGCATGATTTCCCTTTACAAAACCCATGTTAACTCTTCCCCAACAAATTATGTTCATCCATCTGTCTGACAATTTTGTCCTTTACTATAGTTTCAAACAGTTTGCCCCGTACTGAAGTCAGGCTTACCGGCCTGTAATTGCCAGAATCACCTCTGGACCCCTTTTTAAAAATTGGCATCACATTAGCTATTCTCCAGGCATTTGGTACAGAAGCTGATTTAAGTGATAGGTTACAAACTACAATTAGTAGCTCTGCAGTTTCACATTCGAGTTTATTCAGAACTCTTGGGTGATACCCTGGTAACTTATTACTGTTTAGTGTATCAGTTTGTTCCAAAACCTCCTCTAATGACACCTCAATCTAGGACAGTTCCTCAGATTTGTCACCTAAAAAGAATGGGTCAGATCTGGGAATTTCCCTCACATCCTCCTCAGCCATGAAGGCCGATGCAAAGAATCCATTTCGTTTCTCCGCAATGGCCTTATCTTCCTTGAGTGCTGCTTTAGCACCTCGATCGGCCAGTGGCCCCTTTGATTGCTTAGCAGCTTCCTGCTTCTGATGCACTTACATGTATTTTTGCTATTACTTTTTGAGTCTTTGGCGAGCTGTTCTTCACATTCTTTTTTGGCCTTTCTAGTTATATTTTTACACTTAATTTGCCAGAGTTTATGCTCCTTTCTATTTTCCTCACTAGGATTTAACTTCCTCTTTTGAAAGCATGCCTATTTGTCTCTCACTGCTTCTTTTACTTTGTTGTTTAGCCACGCTGGCACTGTTTTGGTTCTCTTACTATGTTTTGTAATTTGGGGTATACATTTAAGTTGAGCTTCTATTATGGTGTCTTTAAAAAGTTTCCATGCAGCTTGCAGGGATTTCAACTTTTGGAGCTGTATCTTTTAATTTCTGTTTAGCTAACTTCTTTTTTTTGAGTAGTTCCCTTTTCTGAAATTAAATGCTACTGTGTTGGGCCACTGTGAGGTTTTCCCCACCACAGGGCTGTTAAATTTAATTACATTATGGTCACTGTTACCAAGCGGTCCAGCTATATTCACCTCTTGGACTAGATCATGTGCAGGACTAAATCAAAAATCCAAAAAAATTGAGTGAATTGATAAATGGATGTAAATTAGTAAAAATTGAACTTCATTAATTAAAAAAACCTGATAATTTATCGGTGAAAATCGGTAAAAATGGAAAACGTGGAGCACTAAATACAGTTTACTTTGCTTCCTGTCTGTAGCGTAGCTGGCATTAATTGCAAACTGTCCAATTTGAAATGTTGCTGTGCTTTGTTATAAATAGCTGCTGTCTTCTGTGTCAGACATGACTGTGTTTCAGTGGTTAGTGTTTTTATTTAAATATATATAAAACCCACAAAAAAGTGTTAAAAGAACATTATTAAGGTTGCAAAGTCAAGCACAGAAGAGCTAGGAAATACCAGAATTAAGATTGCCTAGGCAACCTTAATTCGGCCCCCTTGCTCATGTGCTTATGATAGTCATTAGTGACATGATCACATACTGTTTTTTTCCATAGGACCCATAGGATCAGGGTGAACGAGGCTCATTTCCTGAGCAGCTGTTCATTGTGTCGTCCCATGCCTTACTCACAGCACACTATTCAAACCCTGCTCTGAAGACAGAATGTCTGATTTCCTCCTGGGCTTTGCTATGTTGCACATTACAACAGTATCTTAGTATTTCACAGACATTAACGAATTTATTTTCACAACACCCTCTGAGGTGATGGGGTGGCGTTTTCCCTGTTTTGCAGTTGGGAAACTGAGAGGTTAAAATCCAAAAGTATCCACTAATTCTGGGTGCCCAATGTGAGACAGCGTGGACCTGATTTTTCAGAGTATTTAACATGATACAGCACTTTATATGTTTCAAACACAGCTTCCACGGACCTCAGCTGCAGCTGATTGCTCCGCACCTCTGCAAATCAGACCCCAGAATCTCAAGTCAGGCACCAGAAATGAGGAACACACAGGGACCCCTGTGAAAAGTTCGGGTTAAGTGACTTGCCCGACATCACACAGGAACTCTGTGTCAGGGGCAGGGAGAGAATCCAGTTGCCCAGGGCAGCATTCAGCTCCTTTAACCATGAGACCATCCTTTCTTTTCCGGCAACAAACTGGGCCAGGTCCTACAGACAACAGCCTCCTTCAGTGCACAGCCCTGATTCGTCCCCCGGCAGGGCCAGCCTGTGCCAAATGAGGCAGGGTCCTGTGGAAAGATAATATGTGACCATGTAATTAAAAACTATATCCTGCATATGCATAAGAGGTAACCTGAACTCTGGCGTTTCCTAACTTTGGCGGGCCGGACTTGGCAGCATTCCTAATATTCTTTTAGTGCTGTTTTTGTGTGTGTCATTTCCTAGCTTTTAAAAGCAAACTGAAGAAACAAATTTCATCACCTGGTATCATACTGACACCCCCACACGTCATCAGCAGGGTTGGAACCTTTAGATCCTCCACACACACCTCTGCCACTGAGCTAAGAGAGTAACTGATAGAGGATGGCAACCTACTACTGCTACCTGGACCAGCACGAGAGGGGGATAAAACATTTTGCCAGCGCGTTGCACAGATATTGCTGAGGGCGGAGGAATGGTGAGACTCGGGATTGTTGGGTCCCATTCCAGGCTCTGGAGGGGAGTGTGCTCTAGTGGCTGCAGATTCTTTTGCCCCTTTTCTCCCCAGGCTTGACCCCTTTTGCCTGTCTCCTTTCCCCTTAGTCTTTTCATCACCGCCTCAGTCTCAGTTCCTCCCGCTTAGGCCCTCGTTTGATCTCTCTCCCTCCCTCCCACCAGGTTCTCCATCCCCACTTGCTTCCAGGCCCCTTCTCCAATCTCAGTGCATCCCCTCCTCTTGATTCTGTGTCAGTCTGCTGAGCTCCATGAAAAAAACCCCACTAAGGAGTCAGGCAGTTGCATTCCCTGGGAATTGCCAGACTGGAGCAGACCCAGGTCCATCCGGCTCAGTGTCCTGTCTCCAGCAGTGGGCAGTGCCAGATGCTTCAGAGTTAAAACCCCTACCGTGGGAGATTTGTAAATAGCCTGCTGCTGTTCTTTTAATTATTTATCATTTATACTGCAGGCACCGAGAGGCCAACCCATTCAGGGCCCGATTGTGCTGAGTGCTGGGCAAAACGCGTCGTAAGTGACAGTCCCTGCCCCAAAGGGAAGTTTTTTCCTGCTTCCTGCCGTTTAGTGGTCAGCTTATGCCATGAAACACAAGGGTTTCCATCTCTACCTTTATCTGAGCTAACATGACTGGCTGCTCTGAGTACCCATATATGGGTTTAATGGGTCTTAGAATCCTGCTAGGCTCTTATCATTGAGATCTGGATAGACGTGAGTTTCACCGGTTGGTTAATTTGTTTGATAAGCAAGCTTTTCCTTTTTTTCCATTTGAAATTTTCTGCCTTTCCCTTTAATTGAGTGTCCCCTCATTCTTGCATTGTGAGAGGTAAATAGAAAACCTGATCTCCCTTCTCTGTCCTAGTCATTAAGTTGTATTTCTCTCAGGGAGTGAACAGTGAAGTGGCAAAATTTGCAATGTTACAAAATTGTTCAAGATCTCATAAAATCGGAGGATGGGGCAACAAAACGGCAGATGAAATTCAACACTGATAAGTGCAAAGTAATGCATATTGCAAAATGTAGTCCCAACTATGCATACAAACTGATGGTTCTAAATTGGCTGTTACCTCTCAAGAAAGAGATCTTGGAGTCACAGCGGACAGTTCTCCAAAAACTTCCCCCAATGAGCAGCCGTGGTCAAGAAGGCTAACAGAATATTAGGAAAGGGATAGAAAATAAGACAAAAGAAATCATAACACGATATAAATCTATAGTACGCCCATTCCTTGAATACTGTGTCTAGTACTGGTCACACCATCTGGAAAAGGATATGGTGGAACTGGAAAAGGTTTAGAGAAGGGCAACAAAGATTCATAGATTCATAGATACTAAGGTCAGAAGGGACCATTCTGATCATCTAGTCCGACCTCCTGCACAGCGCAGGCCACAGAATCTCACCCACCCACTCCTACGAAAAACCTCAACTATGTCTGAGCTATTGAAGTCCTCAAATCGTGGTTTAAAGACTTCAAGGAGCAGAGAAGCTTCCCTCAAGTCAACCATGCCCCATGCTACAGAGGAAGGCGAAAAACCTCCAGGGCCTCTCCAATCTGCCCTGGAAGAAAATTCCTTCACGACCCCAAATATGGCAATCAGCTAAACCCTAAGCATATGGGCAAGATTCACCAGCCAGATACCCAGGAAAGAATTTTCTATAGTAACTCAGATCCCATCCATCTAATATCCCATCTCAGGGGATTTGGCCTATTTACCCTGAATATTTAAAGAGCATTACTTACCAAAATCCCATTATCCCATCATACCATCTCCTCCATAAACTTATCGAGTAGAATCTTAAAACCAGATAGATCTTTTGCCCCCACTGCTTCCCTTGGAAGGTTATTCCAAAACTTCACTCCTCTGATGGTTAAAAACCTTCGTCTGATTTCAAGTCTAAACTTCCTGGTGGCCAGTTTATACCCATTTGTTCTTGTGTCCACATTGGTGCTGAGCTTAAATAATTCCTCTCCCTCTCCTATATTTATCCCTCTGATATATTTATAGAGAGCAATCATATCTCCCCTCAACCTTCTTTTAGTTAGGCTAAACAAGCCAAGCTCCTTGAGTCTCCTTTCATAAGACAAGTTTTCCATTCCTCGGATCATCCTAGTAGCCCTTCTCTGTACCTGCTCCAGTTTGAATTCATCCTTTTTAAACATGGGAGACCAGAACTGCACACAGTATTCTAGGTGAGGTCTCACCAGTGCCTTGTATAACGGTACTAAAACCTCCTTATCCCTACTGGAAATGCCTCTCCTGATGCATCCCAAAACCGCATTAGCTTTTTTCACAGCCATATCACATTGGCAGCTCATAGTCATCCTATGATCAACCAATACTCCAAGGTCCTTCTCCTCTTCCATTACTTCTAATTGATGCGTCTCCAACTTATAAATAAAATTCTTGTTATTAATCCCTAAATGCATAACCTTACACTTCTCACTATTAAATTTCATCCTATTACTATTACTCCAGTTTACAAGGTCATCCAGATCCTCCTGTATAATATCCCGATCCTTCTCCGAATTGGCAATACCTCCCAGCTTTGTATCATCTGCAAACTTTATTAGCACTCTCCCACTTTTTGTGCCAAGGTCAGTAATAAAAAGATTAAATAAGATTGGTCCCAAAACCGATCCCTGAGGAACTCCACTGGTAACCTCCCTCCAACCTGACAGTTCGCCTTTCAGTAGGACCCGTTGCAGTCTCCCCTTTAACCAATTCCTTATCCACCTTTTGATGTTCATATTGATCCCCATCTTCTCCAATTTAACTAATAATTCCCCATGTGGCACGGTATCAAATGCCTTACTGAAATCTAGGTAAATTAGATCCACTGTGTTTCCTTTATCTAAAAAATCTGTTACTTTTTCAAAAAAGGAGATCAAAAGATGATCAAGGGTGTGGAATGGCTTCCATGTAAGGAGAGACTAAAGGGATTAGGGCTGTTCATTTAGAAAAGACAACAAAGGGGGAATGTGATAATGTCTATAAAATCATGACTGGTGTGGAAGAAGTGGATAGAGAATTGTTATTTACCCTTTCTCACAATACAAAAATCAGGGGTCGCCCAATGAATAGGGAGCAGGTGTAGGAGGAAGGACTTTTTCACACAGTGCACAATCAGTCTGTGGAACTCATTGCTATGGGATGTTGTGATAGTCAAAAGTATACCGGGGTTAAAAAAAGAACTAGATAAATTCATGGAGGGTCCATCAGTGGGCATTAGCCAAGATGGTCAGGGATGCAACCCCAAGCTCTGGGGACCCTAAACCTTTGAGTGCCAGAAGCTGGGAGTGGAAGACAAGGGTGGGCCACTCCAGCTGCTCTGTTCTGTGTGCTCCCCCTGAAGTCCTGGTACTGGTCACTGTCAGAGAGACAGGGTACTGGGCTAGGTGGACCATTGGTCCTATCCAGTGTGCCCATTCTTATGTTCTCATTCGTCTCCTCTCTGAGCTACTCATTCATAGTCTTTTCATCTAATCATTCTTGCTGCTTGCCTCTGAACCCCATCTCCTTTCACTGTCTCTCTGTTGAGACGGGTGACCAGAAGTGGAGAGTGTTCCAGATGAGCAGTAGCCCTAGTGGTTACCAAGTCTGGAAGTGACCAAACCTGGGTAATGTCCATATCACAATCTTCTTACCTTGCAGCGAGGAGAGAGAGCCTCGTTCTCAGCGGCTACTGATTGGAACTCCAGGAGAAGCCAAAAATCCAGCAAGGCTCCAAGCTTGTGCTCCTTGTTCTGAGGGCAGATACAGCCCCCTGAATTGAAGGAGCAGATACAACATCTGCCATCTGGAGGGGCCGTTCCCATCTCACTTCAGTCCTGTCCACTCAGCCAGCCATCATCCAAGCCCAGCACTTGACAGGTCCTGCACTGTCTGGGCCTTTGAGAGATGTGAGAGCAGAGTGTTGTCAGCCTTTTGCTACGCTGTAGCCAGGCCTCCTCCAGTGATCTACTGGAGCACAAGTCTGGCGGGGCATGCCATGGGCAGCACACGAGCATCCCCGTACGGTCACTGGAGTCAGGTTGCTAACAGATATCAGATCAGCACATGGACACCTGTGCCAGGAGGTGGCCACCAGCCATCAAGACCAGGGCAGTCTCTGTGCCTCTCCCAGCTCTAAAGCCAGAAGAAAAAGAAGTCAGGGAAATGTGAGGAAGGGTCCAGGGACTGTCAGCTCTGCCTTGCCAGCACCTTTCTGTAGGCCGGGGTACTTCTGTGGCCCCATTCCCATAATATTTGAGCACCTCACAGTCTTTAATGTATTTCTCCTCTCGGCACCGCCGTGAGACAGGGCAGCAGATGAGGTACGGAGAGCCCGAGTGACTGGCCCATGATCACACGGGAAGTCTGGCAGAGCAGGGACTTGAACCCGCATCTCCTATGTTGGAGCCCTAACCTGCAAAGGGTTCAGTGATTGGGCAGCAATTGGCAGGGCTGTCAAGCCGATTCACAAGGTGACATCCAGGTACCCACAGTCGACCTTTGAGGGGTGCTGGCATTGTGCCCACTCGCAAGGGGCACTGATAATCTCTGCCACTGACACATCCAAAATACCCCTGCCAGGTGTTAGCAGGTACCATGGATGGGCCAGAATGCCAGGCTGGAGCCTGGCTTTCCTCAGTGAGTGTATCTGTGTGGTGAAGCGCTCTGGGATCCCCCGGCCAAAAAGCGCTCTCGCAGGGGAGGCTCTGAGAAATTCAGAGCCACCTGCTCATGCTGACCATCCTGTTGCGGCACGGCACTGAGCTAACACAGGCAGGACATGGCCTCACCTCCGCCCCACTTCTCACAATTCAAAAGAGAGTCCGCTGTTCTCGCAAGCCATTTCTGGTGGGGCCAGCAGCTCGTGTTTCAGAGACACCTTGCTGTCAGAGAATAGCAGTCCCTGCGCGGGGTAGCTGTCCCCTAGAGATGAGAGGCTCTGGGACCCATTCCAAAATTGGTGAGCCAGCCAATCTCTTCTCCTCCGTTCCCCAGCCTGATCCGGATTGGTAGTTCTGACCCATTCCCAGCCCCTGTATCCTTTAGACTCAAGTAAATGATCCCACTGTCTGGGTGTTCTGTAAGCCGTCTGAGGCAGTGCTCTTGCCCTGATTTCCATGGCTAAGAGATGCTTCCTGAGTGCAGCGAGGTTTGCCCAGGGCCCGGCCAATTGACCGGCTGCCTCCCTGTGCCCAGGCAGACCTGTCGCTCGTGAGCAGAAGGGGCTGCCCCTCAGAGATGCTGCACTGAGGTGGCTGGAGCTGGGGCAGGTTCTCTGTATGCTTGGCCTGGGGCTTGGCAGAGGATCTGGGTTTCCAGGGGAGGGTGTGCTGCTCAGGTGCCTGGCACTGGGGTCTATTAAAATGTGTTGGGGGGTATTTTTGCGAAAGCAGGAAGTTGCCCTCTGGACTCTAGGGGAGTGGGATTAAAGGAGCAGCTTTTTCCCTAGGATGCAGGCTGTACCCTCATCCCATTGCGTTACCATGTGTTGTGACTTCAGCAGGCTCTTCTGTTGCTCTCTGAGCATCCGTGTGATGCCTGTGATGTGCTGGCGTCCAGTGTCCAACCCTTGCAAAGCAGGCTGGACTGAGCCCGGTGTTGGCTTTGTGCTCCCTGCCCTGACGGTGTCTGGGGACTCGGGGTTGACACAGGAGTGAGGGCCAGCTGTCCGCTCGCAAAGGACCAGTGTTGGTGGGGAAGAGAGCAAGTGGCAGCTGGGTTGGTGGCCCATAACTGCACCACATCCAACCTTCAGACCTTTGTGCCGGGGGAATACAGGGCCAGGTGCTGCCTGTAGGAGGAGCTCACAGTCTGCTGGGGGGAATATATGACAGCACCGGAGGATTCCTTGTTTGGTAGGTCACAGTTAATGCCCAGGTGCCGCTGCTGGAGGCAGGAAGGACTGGGCTGGAAGGGCTTTGTGGAATGGGGAGGAGGGTAGCTGCAAACACGAGGTTGTTTGCTTTCAGGCCCTTGGCTAGCCTGAGTCAGGGCTTCCAGGCTAGGGCCTGGTGACCACTGCCTGGCCATGTAGTTCCCTCTAGGAGAGCAGGTGAAATGGGGAACACGGTTGGTCTGGGAGGAGAATGATCCCCAGAGCATAATGTCTGAGACCCTGACTTTGACCTCTCGGAGAGGTCCCTCTTGGTTGTACACTTCCCCTTGGCTGGGCCTTTGAAAGTGAGGGGCTGGTGGAAGTGAGACCCTGCTGGGAGGCCAGGGCAGGTTTTCTGGACCTCTTGGTGCTTGGATACGGTGGCAGTGGGCACATTGGAAATGCACAGAGATAATTACCAAATAAACCCTGGTGGGCTGGGCCAGAGGACCCCACATGACCCCTTTCACTTGGCCCCGTAGCTCCATTGTGGCAATGGCTGCCTTGGGTCATGGTTAGTGTCCACAGGAGGTGCAGTTGGGTGGGTAAGGGGACCAGTTGGGCAAAGACTCATGACCCCTTTGCCCATCTGTGCCCTGTGGTTTTGGTTTGCTCTATCTCTGCTGCCTGTAGGGCAGTTCGAGAGAGGCCCCAGCTACTGGGGGCGGGGCAGCCCGATGTGTGAGCCACCTCCCTTCTCTCGCCCTGTGCAGACGGTGCAGGTGCCTGTGTACTCGGAGCAGGAGTATCAGATGTACCTGCATGACGACGCCTGGACCAAGGTGGAGACAGATCACCTCTTCGACCTCTCCCGCAGGTTCGACTTGCGCTTTGTGGTGATCCATGATCGCTACGACCACCAGCAGTTCAAGGTGAGTGCCAGGAATGCGCAGCTGGGAGGTGTGCTGAGCCTGCCGCGTGGCGAGGAGCAAATTATCCTTTGTATCAACTTAATTAGGGGAAAAGAATGAATTATTGGCAGGGAGGAATATTGAATTTCCAGCACAGGGTATTACTGCTCGTTTTGTTTATAATTAAATCCGCCACGACTCACATCGGTTCCCTGTTGCATTTTATTAGGAACTCAGAATCCCTTGAGAAAATTGTCCCTGCCAGGAAACCAACTCACCAGGCACTGAAAGAGAGGCAGGCTGAACTGGTGGGGAGTGCAGAGGCCTGGAGGTCAGGACTTATGGGTTCGAGTCTCACCTCTGGGCAGGAAGATCATCTAGTGTTCAGTGAAAGGCCAGCATCCTGGGTTCTTCTCCAGTAAGTGCCACTGGCTTGCGCCATGACCTTGCGCGAGTCTTTGTCAGGCCTGTGAAGCAAGGAGCAAGTCACCGAGCTGAGAATAGAACCCAGGAGTCCTGACTTTTAGTCCTCTCCACTAACTCCTGCCCAACCTGTTTCCCTTGAGGTAGGGGAGCATTCTGGGGGAAACCGAGTCCCTGCCTGGTTCTGAAGCTTGTGTCAGCCTGTGAGATGCTCTGATGAAGGGTGCGGTAGCAGGACAGAGTATTAGCTTTACAACAAAGCACAAAGGGCGGTTGAGGCAGCCCGGGCTCTCCTTGCCCTGGGTCCAGCCAGGCAGGGGAATCCAGGGAAACTTGCATCTTGCACCCCTGTATCACACACCGTTCAGACCTCATTCGGTACAATACAGCACAGAGAGTGAATCACTAGCGCTCTTTGTCATGGGGCCCCAAGGCGTTTATCACGTGCTCCATGTGAAATCTGGGCCTGTGGCTGGGAGCTCAGACACCAGGCCCCATTTTCTGCATAGGAGCTTCTGAGAACGGCTTTCTCTTGTGGGCCGCCAGGAGAAAGCTTTGAGCCCCCTCTGCATGTGCCAGCCTTTGCTGGCAGGAGAGAGAAAGAGCAGCGTGACAGGAATAACACTGGCGATGTAGGGCTATAGTACCTGCCTGGAGGATCTGAAAGCACGTTATAAAGGAGGAACAGTATCATCATCTCATGTTAGAGATAGGGAAACTGAGGCACGGTGCAGGCACTCTCCCAGTTACACCATGAGTCAGTGACTGTCAAGGCTGGAACCCAGGTCTCTTCACTTCCAGCCCTTTTCTATAACCCTGAGACAGCAGCAGTGGCAGGCACTTAGTAAAAGGTGCTTATAACAGCGGTTGGCAACCTGCACAGACCCTCACAGAAACTGGGCCAGTCAGGAGGGACGGGCCTCTCCACGCTCTGCTATTCCTTCTCCCTAGCCTTGCTTCTGGAGGCATGGCCTCCTTCCCCCAAAGACTGGGAGCTAGGTTTCCTTCAGCCCTCTTTGTAACGTTATCTGTTTTGTGGGATATTCCACAGAAAAGGTCAGTGGAGGACCTGAAGGAACGGTACTACCACATCTGCGCCAAGCTGGCCAATGTCCGCGCTGCTCCAGGCACCGACCTGAAAATCCCCGTCTTTGATGCCGGCCATGAGAGACGTAGGAAGGAGCAGCTGGAGAGGCTGTACAACAGGACTCCAGAGCAGGTAACTCAGCCGGGCCTCCCCTTCCCACACGATCTCCACTGTCAATCATACTTCCCCAGTGCAGCCTGCAAGGCCTTGCGGCAGTTGCCACAAAGGAAGCCCTGTAGGATTTAGTCCTTATCTGTATTACTGTAGCTCCTACGGGCCCCAGGCATGCCTCAGGGTCCCGTTGTGCTAGGCGCAGCACAAACACTGCACCAAGATGTGGCCCCTGTCCCCCAAGGGCTTACAGCTTGTGTGTTTGACGAGTAACGGGTGGCTGCATGAGACAGGCCGAGCGCAGTGAGGCAATGATTTGGCACAGTTATTTGGCAGAAGGTTGGGGAGAAGGGAGGGAAGCGGGGTTCTGATCTCTAGCAACAGCTTCTTTGGGGCTCACAAATTGACAATGGCTGCTCTAAGGCAGTAGGCGGCCGAATACCCAGCACGGGGTTCCAGCCTTTAGCACAGGCCATGGCCCGAGCCTTGTTTTCCTGGGTCTAAGGGCTGAAACATAGTGAGATCCCTGGCAGCCTCTGAACTCTCTCGAGGGTGTGTGTTCGCTGGGCTTCCTCCCAGGTGTCTCAGACTTCTGGGGAGTGCAGGCAGTACCTAGCCGTAACGGCAGCAGGCAGGAGCGCCGAATCCTGGGTTCTTTGGTAGGAGTGCCAGTCCTGCTGGAGTACACTGGGGACTGTAATGTTGCACATGAGACTCCGCTCTTCCTCTTTGGCTAATTAATGGTAGCTAGCTGCAGATGGTCCCAGTGCTTCCAGGTCAGGAGCTGCCAGGACAGCTCTTCCGTGTTCCCAGGGAGCTGGTGAGAGAGAGCAATCCCCTCCAGTTACTCACCCGACTTTCTGCCCCTCCGTTTATCCCAGTCCTGTTGTTTTTCCTTGGCCCATGGGGGTTTGGATCGGACACCCATCAGTGCAGGGCAACAGGAGTCACTGGGGTGATGCAAGGTGCTGCCTTTCCAGCAGCCAAGGGTGCTGACCCACGGTACTCTCGTCCCCCTGTTTGACCAAGCAGCCCTGCAGAACGTGTCACATTGAGTTCTCTTCCTCAAGGGAAAACCAAGGGATCGGGCTTGTCAGGGGAGTAACTTGGGCCCAGGGTGGGATCTAGCAGCCACCCACTGGGCCCTGAATGCCTCCTGGAATTGCAGTGTTGGGTGCCTGGGCTGGGTAAGGCAAGGAAGCTAAAACCTGTGTGCAGGGCCAGTGTGGGGACTGGCGTGGGAGCAGAGCTGCAGTCGGTAGGTGGCCCCCTTGCCTTGCTTTGCCACCTCGGCTGCTCTAACCGCCTTTCCTCGCTCTGGCCGGCAGGTGGCAGAAGAGGAATATCTGATCCAGGAGCTCCGGAAAATTGAAGCCAGGAAGAAAGAGAGAGAGAAGAGAACCCAAGACCTGCAGAAACTCATCACCGCTGCCGACACCACCACCGAGCAGAGGCGAGCGGAGCGCAAGGCTCCCAAGAAGAAGCTGCCCCAGAAGAAGGAGACAGAGAAGCCTGTAAACATTTCTTGTCTTTGCTGTCACTGGGTAACGTTTATTCCCTGAGTTCTCCTCCCAGGACCGGTCTTGTCCTGCCAGTGCCAGGTGCTGGGCTTCAGCTGGGTAGGGGGAGGCTGCTGCCTGGGCCCAAAGAAAGGTATATTTTCGGTAGCACTGTGGTCTAGAAACTAGGGAGCCCAGATTTGTGGGTTTCAATTCAGCTCTGCCATTGACCTGCTCTGTGGCTTTGGGCAGTTGGCTCCCCCTCTTTGTGCCTCAGTTTCCCCAGGTAAGATGGGGGTGATGCTACTTACTCTACTCCCAGGAGGGGCCCTGATGCTAAATCAGTTCATGTTTGTAAAATGCTAGGGGTTAATTGAATTATGAAATCGCACCGAACATGGTGCCAGCTAGCCGAGCCACCCGATGGCTGGGAATTGCTGCCCCACTGTCCGCAGCCAGGACTGGTCTCATCTAGCTGAAGCAGGGGCGGATGCAGGTAGGAGAAGGGCACTGCTGGCTATTGTTGCTTCGTGGTGCTTGCCCAGCTACTCACCAGGCACCTTCTTGCTCCAAAAAGGGGATCTCTGGGCCATGAATAAAGTGACCCAAAAAGCCAGGGCAGTGTGGTGTGAGCTTCCCTGGGCTGGCAGAGCACAGCTCGCCCACTGCCTGAGCATCCTGCGTTGGAGGGGAGAGAACCCGGAAGTGGTGGGAGCAGAACAGGGGTGGTGATGGGAAATGGCATCAAAGGCATTTAAAGCTCCCAGCTGGTTTGGTCTGCGTCCCCCTGAGTGGCGGCTGCGGATTGGTGTCTGGCTGCATGTACATTCCCAGGTACGTGTGGCAGGGCAGGCAGGGAGGCGGTCTCTGTTGTTACATGAGCGTCATTTCAACCATGACAGAGTCCATTAGGAGTCAATTACCAACTCTAGCAGGGAAACGTTAACAAAAATTGCATTTTAACTAAGAATTTGAATCGAGAGCTGCATCAGCATCATTCCAACAAAGGAAAATCATTTACCAAAGAGTCAATTGAGGTTGAAGCGTTTACAGCTTGTACAGGCGTGCGAGGCAGGAGAACCCCGTTAATTGCTTATGCACTCAGCGCAGTCAGAGCTGAATCGGCTGAGCAAGACACTTGGTTTTATCCCCGCTGCCCCAGGGTGCCTGGTTGAGGGCCACGCTGTGTGAAATGGAGCAGGGCACATTGTCTTGAGTGTGGTCTGGACACTACAGGTCCCCCACCCACTGTGCTCCGATCAGAATCCAAGCTGTAGGCTGTACCTACCAAAGATGAAAGTGGCTGGTACAACTCGATGGGTTTGTATGGCCCCTGGGGCCCACTTTGGCCACCCCTGTATTTAGAAACGACATTTAGAAACAGTGCCTGGGGCCTTTAGAGATTGATTATTTGGCCTGTGTGTCACCCAGTTATTGAGTCAAATACTCCCTGCTTAGGGCTAACTGTGAGTGCCGTTACTGCCTGGCATGCCCGTTGCCCATGCAGCACGGTGCTGTGCTGGCCGGGCAGGGGCAAGAGGTGAGATGCATTGTACAGCACATTGCAGAGTTCTGACTCAGATGGTGACTGTTAGCAGGAAACCTGGGGAGTTGAGTTGCTGTCATTGTAGTCTCAATCCAGGAACAATAGCAAAAATAAACTGGAGAGCCTCTGAGAAATGAGGTTAGAGAGCAGCGTGACTGATTGTGTGGCTGGGGCAGCCAGGACTTTGAGATGGCTCTTCCTTTGGGGGAGCATACGAGTGAGCAGGAGAGAGACGTGGTTGACAGGGAGAGCACACAAACCACCAGATCATATCCTACAGGTGTATTTCCCATTGAGCCTTAGTGGTTCTGTCGCACTTGTTCACCCCAGAGGGCCTAGCAGATTGTATGTCTGGGGATCATGCACCTGCTTGTGAAATGCAGTTGCCTCCAGCATAGAAATGTGGCTGCTGTCTATGGAAGTGACTCAATATCCTGGTGACTTTCAAGGGAGAGAAGAGAGATTTCTCCATCTGAAACTTTAGAGGGATTTTAAGGGAAGCAGAATACAGCTCTGGAGCTTGTCATTTGGGCAGAAAGGGTGAAAGCCCAACATGAAAGGATCTTGCAGGGATTTTATTCCCACTAATATCTTCAGATTGGCATAGTTGTCGTTTAAAAAGGCAGTTCACTGAATGCTCTGATAAGTCACACAGCATTCTCCAGGGTTGCATTTAAAAAAAAACACCCAACCAAACCTCTCCTGCTAAATCAGGTGTCCTGTTCATCAGTGAGCACCTTCCAAGCAATACAGAGAGGCAAGCTGTGGTCAGAGCATGAGGACAGAAAGGGAAAGGGAAAGCTGTAAATGAGTGACTTAATACGTAGTAAAATGCAGGCCTCAATGAAGGAGAACAGTCCTTATTATATAGGGAGCCACAGGAGGGTGCTCGGAACTGTACAAATCATAGAATGCCTGGCTCCTGCCCCATAAGGCTTGCAGTGGAAAGGCCAGATCCTGTGAGTGCTGAGTGCCTTCAGCTGCTGAGTAGGGCCTTAAATTAGACCCTGGTCATGTGGCCACATTCATCCATTGGAGGTGCATTGGTTGGGGTTCACGCCCTCTCTGGTGACTGGCTGACTCAGTGGAAAGCATTGCACAAAGGTGGCTTTGTGTTTTCCAAAGGTGTCTTGGAGCTGAGTATTTTCCTCAGTGGTTTCTATGGGGTTTGCTTGGGATTTTCCTTTCCCTCAGCTCTGGCAGGTAGCTATGTGTCAGGAAATGGTGTTTCCCCTTCAGATAGCCTCTGTGTCACCCCGTGCGTTTCCTCCGTCAACACATCCTGTCTCAATCTCTTTCAGGCTGTTCCTGAGACTGCTGGCATCAAGTTTCCCGACTTCAAATCTGCAGGTGTCACGCTGCGGAGCCAGAGGGTAGGCTGCTGCCCTGGCCCTTTGGGGCCGCTGTTAATATCTTTCTCCCTGTCTCTCTCCTCTTATCTGTTCAACTTTTACAGCTGTGGAAAATCAAGATCTTGCCTCTAACATAAGCAGAGTCTGGTCTCCAGCAGCAGTGTGGGCTGTAGCCAGGAACGCTGGCTGTGTTTGAGCTATAGGCCAGTTCTGCTTTACTTTCGAAAGCCAAAGACCCTCTTGTATGCGAACGCCTGACCCTGCCGGTGTCTCGTAACTGGTCGTTGTCACCTGAGCAGTCAGACACGCCCAGCAAAGCCAAGGGGAGCTGCCTGGCCCAAACAGAGCCTGCAGCCAAATGTAATACGCCTTCTAGAGTGTAGATGTTAAATCATTGCTGTAAGATGTCCGGAAGGGCAGATTCTCCTGTTGTGACTTGCACACGTTGGTCTGTCACAGGTACGTTTTTTTTTTTTTTTAACTTCACTAAATATTGGTTTGAAAAGCTCCAGGTGCCTGTTTTCCCCTCAGGGTGAACAAGTAATAAACCCTGGCCTTGTTTTATGTGCACGAGTCGACATCTCTCTCCTAGCATGAGACTGGGGAGTATTGATCCAGGTAACCCACTTGTGTGACTGACTGTTCTCAGGGGCCTCGATATCAGCCTTACAAAATCCCATTTGCTGGGAAAAGAGCATCTTTTTGTATAGGCAAGTAAAAAACACCCTTAGTTACTTCATTGTCGTCATGGTGATGGTGGGCAAGCAGATACTTTGTCTAGCCTGGTAAATTTTCTGGTCTGCTCCAGGGGATGCTCCTTTGATGTCAGGAGATGTTCAGCCCCTGCACGAAATGCACTGGGAAGCAGAGTGCAGTCTCTGGGGAATTGTGCCAGCGCCCATGGGCTGTGTGTGTGTTAGCTGTGGCTTTGCTCAGTCAGGCTACTGAGGGGCGTGCAAGCTGTGGGGATCCCATTTCTTGAGGAACTGCCACTGCCCTCAGCTTTGCAAAGCAGTCGGGTGGTCACAGTCTCTGGTACGTGGGCTTGGAGCGGCGATACATGTGTGAAGATTCATGGAGACATGGCAGATGCGTTCTCCGGCACCAAGATAAATAGAGTCATTTACGGAGATTGAGCTGGATTTTGAAAACGAATAAGGGGTGGCTGGATTTTTTTTTTTAACTGGAAGCAAAGCTGAGCAACAACATGTTGGTGACAGAACCATCTGGCAGAGCCAGCCACTTTCTTCAGGCCAAATAGCTGGATGGGAGGCCCACGTGAATGGCAACGGGTGCTGTGGGCTCCAGCTGGATAGGGAGGGCAGGGCTGTCGAGGTGAAGGAGTGGAACGTGGGAGTTGGGCATTTCTGAGTCCTGATTCCAGCTCTGAAACGGACTCCCTTTGCTGCCTTCACCCACTGACTTGAACCTCTTTGGTTGAGTTTTCCTATGTGTAAAATGGGGCTAAGGGACTCACCCCCCTCGCTTGGGAGGGCTGAGGATTCACGAGCTGACGTGTGCGGCGCGGTTGAACCTGTAAGGCACTGTAACAGTGCTAAGTAGCATGAACGTGGAATTGCAAATTCTGCTGACCTGGGGGTTTGAGTTCTCTGCTCTGTACACCGCTCTCAGCCAGGCCCTGGACACACCCCACAGCACGAACATGACAAGGGGGAGCAGCCGCTCTGGTGCGAGGGGCAGCGTTTGTACAAAGCACTCGAAGCTCCAGTATTTACTGGCAAGGCTGGGTGTAAGGGATTTTCCCCTGTGGTCTCTCCCTTCACCCAGTCCTCTTGCTTGGTAAGCCTGGCTGCTCCTACAGGGTTCTGTGAGAAGAGCTGTATCAGACCTAGGTATTGTTGTTTACAGTCAGATGTAACTTTTATGTTATGTTTTATTAGGCACCAGTTGCTACTTCACAGTTAAGGCTAAGTTGAATTTTGCACTCAGAGCAGGGGTTCAACTTCTTTGTTTTGTATGAAAAATGCCCCGATCCTCCTCAAAATGACAGCACTTACTCTTTGGCTGTAGAACGGATTGCTGAGAATTCATCCGTTAATTGAAACTAATTGTTTAGTTACTTAAAATTAATGTTAACCTGGTCCTTGAAGAACATAAGTCTCCAGTGTTGGATTTGATTTGTCTTTCGTGGTCGTAATAATAGAATGACACAGACTTTTCAAACTTCCCATCTAGTTGAAGGTCACTGAAATCTTGTGCATCACCTGCATATAAAGATTTTTGTTTTAGGATCAGTGTTCACTTATTGCCATTATTCTTCATAGCTGATCGTTTCTCCTTCTCAGAGGCTGAAGAATAATCGTCAGGGAATCCCACAAGCTGCCTTCATTCACACTGGCTCCAAGCCCCTATTGTTCTCAGTGGGACGGAGGCCATAGGCAGAGATGGTCTCCTGTCACCTTCTCCTCACAGAGTTTCTTGCTGTTTCCTGGTGTCTGGAGCTACCATCCTGAATGAGGGCAGCATGGAGTCCGAGGTCATGTTAAAAGAGGGTGTCCTAACTGAGGGCAGCCTGTAGCATCAGTCCCATTGAGAACAACTGGAACCGGGTGGACATTTTGAAAAAGGGCGATTCGTTGTGAATTCCTCGGAGGGGGATTTTAGGCTGCAGAGGAAACGAGGCATGGGTGGGGTGCGTGTGCAGGGAGAAGTGGGAAGACAGGAGAGAAGGAAACTGGGGCTTGGGGGTGCGACGCTATGAGAGAAAAGAGAAGAAAAACTAGAATGTGCCTTTAAAAATCCTTGGACACTTTTCCAGGCCCCAAAGCACTAACAAGCCTTAATTTTAATCATATGGTTATTACATGGTGTCGCTGCAGGGCAGAGTTAAGGTGGTTTGGGTGTCGTAACTGCATTTCCATACCTTAGAGGGTTTGGATTGCTTTCAAGCTTAACCTCTAACTCTGAATTTCCTGGGTTTATTGTGCTTGGTTTGGGGATAATTACAAAATCTCTGTCATGTATTTTACCCTATATTGTTTATCTGTGCTCTCAGCCTTAACTCCACGATAACAGTTTTGTCTAGGAATGACAAGTTGTTGTTTTAATGCCGCAGTGGGCCTCCGCGGTAACAGATCACTTGGCCACTGGCTAGGAGGAAGGGTGGGAGCGTACAGCCCTGTCCCACGTGCTGGGGGACTGAGTTGGTGCTATTGTCCTGTTGTTAAGTGTATGTGAGGGGGGCCAGCTGGCTGGAAGAGAAAGAATTATGTGTAGTCTCCTTTGGGGACAAAGCAAAACCCTGGGATGAAAAGGAGTTCTCTGAGCGCTCAGATCCGCAGAATGCTCTGAGGGACTCTCAAGCTCTCTCGTTTAGTTCACAGCCGGGCATTTCCCTCCAAACGAGGCTTCCAGCCAGCAAGCTGACTTGCTACCCGCTAACTAGAATCTTGTAGACAAATTGCTGGTCAGGCCAATTAAAAAAGAAATAGGGGAAGAAAAACTTTGAACACAGCTTTAGTTCCCATTGATTCAAATATTCGCCCTCACTGGCTTTTAAATATTTACTAGCCAGCTGAGCATTTTCTTAGCACTGATTAATGAGTTACAATTTACTGTGGTTGTTTTTTTTCTTTGGGGGCAGGGGTTGGGTTTCTGCCACATCTCCAAGATGAATGAGGCTTCCCGTGAAAGATCGGGGCAGGGGGAGGGGGTTTGTATGCATGTCTTTTATAATGTTTATTCTTCATATTTGATCTGACCCACAATTAAATGGCCAAGACGCTGCCTGTTTACTCTCCATCAGAGGCTCTTGACTCTGCTTCTTGCATGACATTAATGCAAACCCAGACCTCATCAGCTGCTAACATGTGAAACATCTGTCTCCCCACCCTTGATCAATATAGTCCCTTCAGAGCCTGAGCTTGGAAAGCAGCGACATAAAATATCAGTTATATTTATTTGGATTTGATAAATTTAATTACTTGACGCAATTAATAATTTATTTGTTTAGTATTGATTGCACTCCGAGGCATCTTGGTAAGATAAGCTGATGGTAATCAGCACATCCGTATCAGGCAGGAAAGCATATGTTTCCAAGTCTGAAACGTCCTATGGATCAGATAGCTGAAATGTTCCTGTCGCTTCTCCTAGCACCTCTCCTGTAGGGAAATCACTGGGTGCAAATCCTGGCTGCATGCTGCATTACTCTTCCTAGGGGAAAGACATTACTCTTTACAGGGGAAAAATGCAGGATGGACCTGGTGCTATGATGGGGTGTTGGTTTGAATTTGTGGCATTCACATTATCCATGAGTGGTGAGGGCCTGAGCAAGTTATGCAGGTTGATCCAAATTCATGTCTGTGGAATATGCCAGTGGATGTATTATACTACTCCTGAGGGCATTTTGCGCCAAAAAAATTTAAAATTCTGCGCACAATATTTTAAAATTCTGCAAGTTTTATTTGTCAATAAATAAATGCAGAGGCTCCAGCACGGCAGTGGGGAGCACAGGCCACTGGCTATACAAAGGTGGAAGATCACCCTGCAGCCTCCCCACCCCCACCCCCATCCCAGGGACACGGATTCAGTGGTGATGCTGTACCCGATCCTGACGCAGCACAAGGCCTGGGCCTGTCCCAGAAACGCCCTGGGACCCTGCCCTGCTGTGCCAGATGCACCACGTGTGGGGCAGGTAGGTTCAACCAGGCAGGATCCAAGTGTGGAAGGGCTCAGTGTGGGGGGATCCAGGTGAGAGGGTTTTGTGTGGGACAGTCTGGGTGCAGGCAGCTCTGTGAGGGGTCTAGGTGTGGGGGAGATCTGGATGCACAGAGGCTTGTTGGGAGGGGGGGTTCCAGGTGCAGATGTGATGGGACTGTTCAGGGGCTTCCAGGTGAAAGTGGTTGGGGCTCAGTGCAGGGGTCTGGGTGTGGAGGTCTTTGCAGGGTGAGTCTGGGTGCAGGGAGATGGAGCTCGTCAGGGTGGGAGGTTGAGTGCAGGGAGCTCAGTGAGGGGTGGTCTGGGTGCAGGAATAGGGGCCCAGAGGCAGGAGGCTCCAGATGCAGGGGTTGAGATTCGATGGAGTGGGGTTTGGGTATGAAGGGGGTTTCAGGATGTATGGGGTGAGGCTTGGCAAGGGTGTCTGTGTATGGGAAGTCTGGATGCCCAGGGTTTGGGTGGATGGGGGAGCAGCTCCCCATACAGTCACCCCTCCCCACGCAGCTGAGGAGTGATGGGGGCAGGAGGCTGGGGAGGATGCTGAGCTTCCTGCAGCTGGGGGAGGTTTCTGGGGGTGGGTCTGACACAGACCCAGCCACTCCTTGCAGGGGAAGAGGAAGTCCTGTCCTCTCCCGCCTCCAGCCCAGCTGATCACGGCTCACGGTCGAAGCCACTAGCTGGGGTGTTCCCAGCCCTGAGGTGATTTACGTCTCTGCCAGCTGCTCTGGGTGCCTGAAACAATGTACCTGCTCTGCTAGGGAGTGGTGCGTAACTGCTTTTGAAGCTTCCCTGTCAGAAAGTCATTTTTCTGTGGGGAAGCAAAGAAATCTGTGGGGGACATGAATTCTGTGCATGCGCAGTGATGCAGAATTCCCCCAGGAGTAATATTTATATATAGTATAACTAGTAAGGGATGTGTGGAAGTGTGCATGCATTCTTAATACCTGTATGTATCTAAAACGTACCTGAATGTCACAATAAGGAGTGGAAAATTTGGGAGTTTTTCTTTTTTTTTTTTTTTAAGAGGTGATAGATAAAGGGATATAAAATATTGAATGGGCTAGAGAAGGTAGAGCAAGTTCTTCTGTTCATCTTTGCTCAGAATACAAGAGCAAGGGGGGACAGTCAATGAAATTGAAAGGCAGGCAATTTAAAATTGCTAAAAGGAAATACGAAAAGGGTTGAATGTTATGTGGATAATGAGATCATGCAGAGTTACAATAGCAAGGATTAAAACAACATGGAATTGATGTACACATTTCTGCTTCAGGGTCAGGCAATCTAGAACTGGCAAGGTCTGTCCCTGACATGGTTAGGGAGAATATCAGTCGTTTATTCCATAACATCCTACTGCAAGATTTGTTGTGCCTGCCTCTGAAGCGTCAGGTACGAACCCTGGTCAGAGACAGGATACTGGACTAGTGGATCACTGGCCTGATCCAGTCTGGCAGTTCCTGTGTTGAAGTCAAGAATTGCCCAAGTTAAGGCTGAGTGTGCAGCCGTAATCCTGTTGTTCTGTTGTTGGTCTTTTGTGTCATGATCACGTTATTTCTCAGATAATGATTGCTTTGTTTCAACCTTTGCTACAAGTCTGTAGCATCTTGTACTGTATATTTTTATTCTTACAGTAAGTTATCATCATGTAGTATACATCTCTTCCCTCCATTTACTCCATTGGGGTACACTATGAATTATTTATAAAGCATCCGTTGTTAATAATGTAGTCACCAGAAGTATTGTACATTGAAACAAAACATTTCCTTTGGAGATAGTTACACTAGCGCAGTTTTCTAATTGATTGTAGTTACTCAAACCATGTATCAGGACAATGCAGTGTCATCTATCTCAAAGGTATTTTTTTATTTCTTGTTTTTTTCCATATCTGTTGTTTGGAAGCTGAGCTAACTTCCTCTTTCCTTGGTTCCGAGTGTGTCTCTCACCCTTGAGAAAGATTTTGCAATCTCTGAAAGGAAATCTCGCTAGTAAAACCTTTTCCTTCATTTCCTAGAAGAATTTGTGGTGTACAGAATTTATACTTTTTCACTGCTGATTTGAAAGTTAGCAATAATTTACCTTCAAGCCAAGGAAACTGTAAAATAATCATTTCCATAAATCAGCACTCACAAGTTTGTTTCTAAGAACATTAGTATACTGAATAGTAGCCTATTTACCCCAGGTGGTATTGTATTGAGCATCACCAATACTGATGCGTAGTTACTGAGAGATCATACTGTAATTTAATTGTAAACTATCCTATGTGCCAACAGATAGTACAAATGACATTCAAGTATGTTTGCTGTTGTCTCATCATTTAAATGACCTTCCTGAACTCTGTTATTCTGGCTCACCCACATCACTGGGCAGAACGACAGGATTCTGCATGGTGGATCTGAGGCTGTACGGGGGAAAAAAGTGTCATTTTATTTGAGAAATAGAATGTGATTGTTTAATTAAAACCTTATAATGTATGCACACAAGGAGGCCAAGGTCAGATTGCATATTCAGTCTTCATTTCCTCCCTTCTTGAGTTAAATGCTCCGTCCCATAATTGTACATTTTTGTATTTTAATTTCCCTGTTGTTTAAAATTCCAGATTTGCTAGGTTCCTCCTGCGGTTCCTTCAAGCTGTGGGAGAAAGGGAGCTACCTGCTCCTGCACCCCATGGGAGAGGCTGCCCTTACACTCCTCCTACGCCACCCAGAACAAAAGAGCAGGGACTCGTGCAGCTTTGGTCCCCTCCTCCTGCAAACTCCAGGCTCTGCAGGAGTAGAAAGATGTCCGCGCAGCAACTCATTCTCACACTGAAAAGCTGGCTACGGGAAAGTTTTCTGCATTGAAACCTCCTGTGGAGGCCACCTGCAGTGCTAATGAGGGCCCGGTGTCTGTCGCATTAGGAGCGGTGTGCCACAACTGAATCTTTAAATGCTTGTAACTTACTTTGCAAAATGGTGGAAGGGCATAGAAGGGCATAGTCCTCAGGGCTAGCAATGCTGAGGGTTTATAATGGCAAAACTCAGCGTGAGGAAAAGTGTGTCCTAATATTGAATTAAAACAGGGAACAACTTGTGTGAAATGACTTAATAAATGCTACTCAAACTTTAAAAAACAAACCAAAACCATTTTAGTGAGAGACCAAGCATGGAAATTTCAGCCCCAGAAGTTGAGTTTTTGAGAAAGTTATGAGGTTCTGAAAATGGCAGGTTCATAACGAAAGTCCTAAGTTTATAGCAGGCAATGGCAGAGCATCCAATAAGATATAATCATCCTGAGCAGGACCTTGCTGAGTCCTTCCTTGTTAATCCGTAAACTTGTTAATGCTCTGTACAGACCCCAAGCAGACAGCAGTCTGTAACCACTTCCCAGCACCGATGTAATCCCTGGGCACTCTGTGGTGAGGTCTCATGTTACTAAGACTTCATTATTCTCCAAGCGATACTCCAAGAAGTTTACTGGTCTGCTCTGATGTATTATCATAAATTGGGAAAACTAAACAACGCAGAAAACTCAAATGAATTGAATCTGTTTTGCCAGGCTGCGTCCTTGCCTCTTTGTTACCATGTTTTGTGTGTTTCATCACTAATTGGAAAAATTTGTTAATCTGCAGTAGGTCTCGTAGTAATCGGCCTGAATCAGTGAGTTTCTGGGTAGGTGTGGCTCAGCCCTAAATCGAGGTGCAGGTGACTCTGTTGCCCTCAGGTGCTCAGCTTTGAGGCCAAGGTCAAAGTCTTTCGGTGCCCAGGTTTGGACAGGCCTCTCCCCTACCAACTCAAGGGACTGCTCCAGCAAGGACCTGGGCTACGAAAGTGAGCTTGGTTCTCTCTGTTCATTGCATAGCCCACTTACTGCCCAGCATGCCCTCCTGTAGGCAGATCCAGGGCCAGGCACATTGCCTGCTCAGCAACTGGGGGCCCAGGCCAAGCGCCCTTGTTTCTGTCTTGGGAGGGGTGGGTACCGTAGCTGCGCGGCTTTGAGTGACACGTTGATGTGTTGCCCTTTATTTATTTTTCTCTTGATACACCCAGTTCATGCGCTTAGCACAGGTTGTTTATAGCAAGGACAAAGAATTGCAGTCCTTAAATCAAAAGCGATGTTGGTGTAATTATAAGCCCGGGCTGTGTTGCAAAAAGAGCTATAAGGAGATGCTGTCGGAGGAGGAAAGCATCCAAAATATATTAACCTCCAAAATCCCAGCTAATCAGTTTTGTGACTAGAGCAATCTATTCCCGGCTGTTGTGATGGGGGACCTTACAAATAATAAATAACAAGAACCGCTTCCTCTGAAGAGGGAACGAAAAGGGCAACTGCCACTCACCTAGGAAGCTGTCATTGCTCTCTGGGAATTCTCCCTTTAAACTCGAGTAGGGACATACTTCTCGTCCGTGTTCTGCAGGGGCGGTGCCCAAGCCTTGCTCAGCCCGGGGCCACATTGGTAACTCATCAGGAGCTCAAGGGTCAGGCCTGCCAATGGCGCTCAGCACCCTCCTCTTTAATACAGAGGGTGTGATCTTCAGATGCCACATATCCCAGCATGCAGTGCTCTACTGTGAGCCAAGCAGCCCAGCTCTCCAATTCGGGATGCAGCATTGCATGCTGGGACCCGTGAGGTCTGCAGATTCGGGTTAAAGATGCACCTCTCACAACTGGGCATAAATCCAAGACCTGGAGCGGGGTTTGACCCTATTGCCGCAGGCTCAGCAGCGAGCCAGACTGACGCCTGTCCTTTTGTCCTCAATCTCAGCATGTCTCCTGGTCACTAGCGCTTGGTGGGAGTGCTGCCGTCTCTCTTTGGCCTTCCAGATTGTTTTGGGTGATGCAGCTCTCACAAAGCAGTGTCTGCTTAAAATCCACGGCTGTTTAAGCCAAACCAGAGCTGGCTCATGCGTGTTCCCGCTTGCCTTCACACCAGGTACCAGCGCTTTCCCCCGCTAGGAGACAGCGTAGCTAACGGAGCCAACCTAACAGATTATCAGCGGCGTGTGAGTAATAGACTCCTCATTTAGTTTTAATACATTTTGCATAGAGAGCAATCAACCTTCATCAGTCTTAAAGATGAATTGGCTTAGCCAGCTAAATTTTAAAGATATTAGTTTGACAGCAGCCACATAAATCATAACATTTTCTTAATGATGGTAAAATTAAAATATACTCTTGCTTTGAGACGCCGATGAAGCCTTGCTGTTCACAGAGCAGATCCTCCCCCAGAATTAAAGGGAAGCTTAATTGATGTGTGTTTAGCCTAAGCAAACCCAAGCAGCCCTGCTCCTCTTGTGCGCCTTTTTCAGGAAGGTCTGGGTCCACTGGTGCCACCCTCTAACCCCCCAATAGCTTTGACTGAAGAGCTTGACAGCGTGAAGCTGTTGAGTGCTCCCAGGCACCCTCTGGCCAGGAGCATGTGTAGTTACAGTCGAAGGCCTTGCCAGAACAGTCAGCGGAGCTGCTGATAGGGCACCAGGTTGCTGCTTATAGAAAAGCTCCTGCTCCTTATGGCGTGTCCCTAGAACCAGCCAGGCCAGGGCTGCACTGTGCGGTGACAGCTATCCTGTGGGACTGCCTGGGTCAGGAGTGCAGCCAGCTGGCGTGGAGCTCAGCATGAGTGTGGCACGCTTGCAGAGGAGTCCTGTCTTGGCTAGAGAGATGGTGGCCCCAGTGCAGGCCTTAGAGGAGAGACTGAGGCCTTGTGCCCAGGGCTCCCATGAGGTGGAAAATGCGTAGCTACAGAACTCTGTGTCGAGAGAGAAAACAGAGGGAAAGAATTGCAATTCCTTGGCGATGGGTTCTTCGTAAACACTTCCTGTCATGGGAGTTAGGGGTCGCAAAGACCTCTTAGATCTTCCAGCCCATCTCCCTGGGGGGGATTGGCCCCTACACAGTGTTTTCCAGTTGTCTCACCTCGTTTTAAAGCTCCCAAGTGATGGGATATACCCCACTTCCTCTGTTCTACAGCTTCATCCATCCTGCGGTTGGGAACATCTTCCTGCTGGGCAGTCTGCCAGCCCTCCCTGTCCCTTCTTGTTCGGCCTGTGTGAAGCACACTGAATAATTGCTCTCCCTCCTTGGCTTTCAGACTAGTCCCACACTTGCCGGCTGTAGTGGGGTTCCCTGCTTGTCGTCTCCCAGACGAACGAGATGTGTTTGGCTCCTTTCATCTTCCTTTCCTTCATGTTACCTAATCATTTGTGTAGCTCTTTTCTGAGCTCCCTCCCATTGGCCGATGTCTCTTCAGCAGCGTGGGGCCTGCAGGACACCCCACAGAACTGCGGAAAGAGGAACTGACCCCTCCCAGCTCCGAGATCTGACCCTTCGGTGCATGCAGCCTCAAAGTGACACTGGCCTTTTGAGCTGCCGTCTAGCACTACAAACTCCTGTCCAGTGTTCGGCCTCTCTGACCACAGCATGTGTCTCGGCTATACCCACTTCCCAGAGGATATGGGTTTGTGGATTACTTTGTCTTACATGTAGTAGCTGCTCACTCTGTTATTTCCTGTCTCTAACCTCTCTAGGTTCCCTTCCCCTACATTTTTTATCCTCGCTGAGGTTTGCAACTCATTCCAGTTGAGTGTCTTCTACAAGCTTCATTGGGGTTCTGTTCACGTCCAGATGGTTAAATATAACTGTTCCTTAAACCCCGTGCCCCCAGGCCACCCAGCTGGAGCCCTCCTTCCAGACTGACCCACTGCCAGATCTGTAGATTCATGATTGAAGGATCATAAGAACATAAGAGCGGCCACACTGGGTCAGACCATGGTCCATCTAGCCCAGTACCCTGTCTCCAACAGTGCCCTGTATCAGAGCTTCAGGGGGAGTGTATAGAACAGGGCAATTCTGGAGTGATCCACCCCATCTACCCCTCCTAGCTTCTGATAATCAGAGGCTTAGGGTCATCCCGAGCATGGGGTTACATCCCTGACCCTCTTGGCTAATAGCCATCAATGACCCTAGCCTCCAGGAACTTCTCCAGTTCTTTAAAACCCAGTTGTACTTTTGGCCTTCGCAACATCCCATGGCAATGAGTTCCACAGGTTAGCTGTGCAATGTGTGAAAAAGTCCTTCTCTTGTTCGTATTAAACTGCTGCCTGCTAATTTCATTGGGTGTCTCCTGGTTTTTGTGTTGTGGGAAAGGGTAAAAAACACTTCTCTATACACTTTCTCTGCACCAGTCATGATTTTATAGACCTCTGTCATATCCCCCCTTAGTCGTCCCTTTTCTAAGCTAAACAGCCTTAACCCTTTTAGTCTCTCCTCAGATGGATCATCTTTGTTGCCCTTCTCTGGACCTTTTCCAGTTTCACTATATCCTTTTTGGGGTGCAACAACCAGAACTGGACACAGTATTTGAGGTGTGGGCACTCCAGAGATGTGATATTTTCTGACTTATGTTCTGTCCCTTTCCTAATAGTTCCTAACATTTTGTTTTTGACCACTGCTGCTCGCTGAGCTGAAGTTTGTGTAGAACTATCCATGGTGACTCCAGTATTTTGTTTCTTGAGTGGTAACAGCTCATTTAGAACCGATCATATATATATATTTTGCATTATTTTTTTCCTGTATGTATTACTTTGCACTTATCAATGTTGAATTTCATCTGCCATTTTGTTGCCCAGTCACCCAGTTTTGTGAGATCCCTTTGTAACTCTTCACAGTCTGCTTTGGACTTAACGATCTTGAATGGTTTTGTATCGCCTGCAAATTTTGCTACTTCACTGTTCACCCCTTTTTTTTTTTAGGTCATTTATGAATACATTGAACAGCACAGGTCCCAGGTCCTGGGCGACCCTGCTATTTACTGCTCTCCTCTGTGAAAACTGACCAATTCTTCCTACCTTTTGTTTCCTGTCTTTCATCCAGTTACTGATCCATGAGAAGTCCTTCCCTCTTATCCCATGGCTACCTAGTTTTCTTAAGAGCCATTATTGAGGGACCTTGTCAAAGGCTTTCTGAAAATCCAAGTACATTATATCCACTGGATCCCCCTTGTCCACATCCTTGTTGACTTCCTGAAAGAATCCAAAAGATTGGTGAGGCCTAACTAACCTTTACAAAAGCCACGTTGACTCTTCGCCAGTAAATCATGTTCATCTATGTGTCTGATTGTTCTGTTCTTTACTATAGCTTCTACCAGTTTTCCTGGTACTGAAGTTAAGGTTACCGCCCTATAATTGCCAGGATTGCCTCTGGAGGCCTTTTTAAAAATCATTATTACATTAGCTACGCTCCAGACATCTGGTACAGTCCGATTTAAGCGATTTGGTTACATATCACAGTTAGTGGTTCTGCAATTTCATATCTGAGTTCCTTCAGACCTCTAGGCTGAATACCATCTGGTCCTAGTGACTTATTGCTGTTTAGTTTATCAGTTAGTTCTAAAACTTCTTCTAATGACACATCAATTTGGGACAGTACTTCAGATTTGTCACCCAATAAGGACAGCCCCGATGTTGGAATCTCCCTCACATCCTCTGTAGTGAAGACTGCTGCAAAGAATTCATTAGGTTCTCTGCCATGGCCTTCTCTTCCTTGAGTGCTCCTTTAGCACCTTTGTTGGCTAGTGATCCCGTTGCCTATTGGGCTGGTTTCCTGCTTCTCAGGTATTTAATTTTTGTTTCCTGTTAGATTCTGTGTCTTTAGCAAGTTGCTTCTCAGATTCTTTCTTGGCCTGGCTGATTATATTGTACTTGCCAGAGGTTGTGTTCCTTCCTATTATCTTCTCTAGGGTTGGATTTCCAAATTTTAAAAGATGCCTTTTTGCCTTTAATGGCCCCCGTGACTCTGCAGTTCAGCCATGGTGCCGTTCTTTTGGCACTCGACCGTCTTTTTTTGATTCGGGGTGTAATTGATTTTGAGCCTCTCTCTGGTGGTTTTACGGAGTCTCCCTGCTGCTTGCAGGCTTTTTACCCTGTGACTCCTCTATTTAATTTCCATCTAACTAGTGTCCCTGTCCTGGTGTCATTCCCCTTTTTAAAGGTTTCAGAGTAGCAGCGTGTTAGTCTGTATCCGCAAAAAAAAAAAAAAAAAAAAAAAAGAGGAGGACTTGTGGCACCTTAGAGACTAACAAATTTATTTGAGCATAAGCTTTCATGAGCTAGAGCTCACTTCATCATGAAGTTAGTCTCTAAGGTGCCACAAGTCCTCCTTTCCTCCCCCTTTTTAAAGTTAACGTGTAACTTTTCATCCTGTGCATTGGTCTGAGCTGTTTCAGCCAGTTGCACGTGGCCCTCCTTGTTGCTATGTGACAATACGCATCATCGTAGTGTCTGCAAGCCCCACACTCCTGACTGATGTGGGTCCCTAAATTAGGGAAGGATTCTCCAGGGCACGGGTGACTCTCAATAGGTGTCACACCCAGTCTGGTGCAGGTGTCACACCCAGTCTGGGAAGTGAACCCCAGTCCAGTGTCCTAGCTGCCTACCCTGCTGGTGTGTGTGTTGATAGCCCTGATTATTTCATGGTCCCTAGCACATCATTGAATCATTCTGCCTGTTGACAACCTCGGGCAGAGCATGGAGATGGAGCTCCCTGTCCCCACGGTAGCTGGTCCCTTCTGGACACAACTCGCAGTGGTCTGGGTGGGAAGCATGCATTGCGTTGTGGGGGCCGTGCCCATCCTGGCTGGTCACCTAGCTATTGACAAGGCATAGGAGGTGCTATGGACTTCTCAGCTTCCTTTTCTGTGAGAGCAAAACTCCCCCAACTGAGAATGTGGCTGGCCCCTTGGCGTGTGGTGCTGGAATCCCGTTCTTGCCTGCAGGGCTGCCCAGAGGATTCAGGGGACCTGGGGCAAAGCAATTTTGGCGGCCCTTTAATTAACTAAGTGCCTTTTTAATTTTTACTCACCTGGCGGTGCTCTGAGTCTTTGGCGGCATTTTGGTGGCAGGTCCTTCACTCCCTCTGGGTGTGTTCGGCGGCACTGAAGGACCCACCACCGAAGACACTATAGAATACTATATTCTCGTGGGGGCCCCTGTGGGGCCCAGGGCCTGGGGCATATTGCCCCACTTGCCCCCCCCCCCCCGGCCCCTCTGGGCGGCCCTGCTCGCCCGGCGTGTTTGGGCTGGTCTGGTGTGAGCAGCTAGAGCCCAAAGGGAATGCAGATGAGACCCTGCTAAGTGTATGCATTGTTCCTCCTGCGGCCCACTTGCATTCCCTTTCATAGCTCACATCTGATGATTTCTCACTCCCCTAGCCCCTTAGCTCCAATGTAAATGTGTGTTCACACTTCCTCCAGTCAAGTAACTGTGCTCTCTGTCTCTCCCTTTGTTATAAAGCCCGCTCTGTAAATGAATCCCACAGGTCTGGGGCTCAGCAGGGACAACGAGAAGTGAGTCTGTTAGCGCATGAGTCTAATCAAGGCAGCTAAAGCGAATAAAGTAGGGCAGCATTGCACATTAGCTGCTGTGTAAATGAGCCCTTTGATGGGCCAGGCGCTACGGGAGAGGGTTTGAAGCTAAGAAGAACTTTTGTTGTTAATTCAGTGACATGTGGAAGCTGTAAAACAGCACGTCTTGCACACACACACAAGGGAAAATAAAAGCCCTCACGACCAGGCTTTTCAATACCTGCCCTCAGACCTAGTCTGAAAACTTTCAGCCCCTGGCTCCCTCTTCTACCACTTGATTTTCCTTTCTCTCGCTTCCTTTCTTTTTTTTCCCCCTGCACTATAAAAAGAAAAGCTCTCTTGCCTTTTGAACTAGATGGCTGTGAGTGAGGGCTAACTCAGAGCTGTGTGGCTCTGTTACCTTTGTGTTCCAGATGAAACTGCCAAGCTCGGTGGGACAGAAGAAGATTAAAGCCCTGGAGCAGATGCTGATGGAACTAGGAGTAGGTGAGTAAAGGGGGCATGCTAGAGAGAAAGAGACACACAGCACAAGCCTTTGTAGTCTAGATGGGCTATTTTTTCCCCTAGTAATACAGCCGGTTTCTTAAATAACAGTATGTGAATGGGTTTTAAAATAATATTTTAGTTTTTTTTAAAAAAGGGCAAAAGCCAGAACAAGATGCACAGGGTTTTTTTCCTCCCTCCAAGAAGAAAACTGGTTTAAAAGGGCCTTTGTCTCTCTTGTTTTGGGCTTTTTTAACCATCAAGAGCAGAAGCACAGCCCTGAGGAGGCCAGTCTCAGCCGTGCCTGCTAAGTGTGCTAGTGGCCATGGCATGTGCATTGTTCAGGGTTGCCGTGGCTCGCTTTCAAGCTTACTTTCCTCCTAATTTACTGCTCCTGGTGGCAAGTCCAGAATGCCTCTGGGGCTGTGCAGCTCCGTTTTGTAGCTGGCCTGCTGGGTGACTCTCCGGCGGGCCACCACTGAGCGGCGAGTAAACACCCGTCCCTCACTCTTGAACTCTGGTGCTTCACAGCAGAGAGGCACGTTCGCTTGGCACATACAATGCGCCCTCATCACTAGGGGTGGCCGGAGCGCAGCGCACAGAGTTCTGTGCTGCGCCTGGCTGCTGAAATCCATTTACAGGTGCACTCAAAGGGATGCCGGAGCCCAGCATGCAATGTTCCACCCCCCAAAACAGCAAAGTTTCTGAGGTTTGGCAGAGATCGCTGAGCACGCTCAGTAACTACATGGCCTAGCCATTGTTAGTGTTCAGACTTTGTCGTCTGTGGCCTGTCATAATGCCTCAGAAGCAGCGTTGGCAATGGGCAGCGCTAAAGGCCCTTGTCACAGGGTCCCCCCCATGCCACACTAGCGCTGCCAGGCTGGTATAGAATCCCCATGGGGGCACGACAAAGCTCCCCATCCTGCCCACAGAATCAAGGTGTGTCAGTTGTTTTTCCGGCTTAAAAGAGCAGATGCTAACCTAGGGAAAGCTGGGGGGGGCTGTGAGGTACTCTAGGAATGAGAGGACATGAGGGGTGCTGGGGGTGGGGTCACAGGCTTCAGACAGCTTCAGGGCAGGAGAAGGAGCGATGGCCAGGGACAGTCCTTGGCTGCTGCCCAGTGGCCCAGCATGCAGAGTCTCTCAGGGCAGGTAGCGAAGGCCCCATTGCAACAGAGGAGCTGCTGGAAGCTGGCTGAGCCTTGTTGTTTCTGGGCCTGTGATGTTGGAGCAGAACATGGCTCCCGCTCCAGAACGGCCGTGCCACCTGAGCTCTCGGGGTAGCCTTGGGAGCTGCCTGGGCCAGTGCATGGCAGAGGTTCTGCACCTCTGCCTTCCCCCTCTAAGGTAGGAGTGTTCCTACTGCCCTTTGTGCGCTCCGGCATGGCCACACGCCAGGTTAGCGCGGTGCCGGGGGAAGGAGCCGGGTTGGGAGCCCGGCACGCAGCCAATGCTGCGTGGAGAGGGATCTGCGTGTGGATTTTCTCCCCCACCTCAGGCATTGCTCTTCTGAAATCGTGAGCTCTTCATAGCAGGGACCTGTCCCTCTAGGGGTGGGATTTAGGTATGGGGTGGTGATGTGGGAGACACGGCTTTAACACAGGGCTGTGACGGGCAGTAGCAGAGGCAGCATCCAGGCCAGGCCAATGGCCTCAGTCCTGCCCTGGAGGAAGAGGGGACATCATTCCTGGGCCTCTACCAACAAGGGGACCAGCTGGGGTTTGTATTGTCAAGACCCAAACTCGGCTCGCAGGTCCGAGGTGGAAGCCACGGCCAAGCCCTCCTGCCTGGAGTTGGGTTTGAACCAGCGTCCCAGAGGGGAAAGGCTCCCGGGCCCCAAGCTGGCTAGGTTGCTTTTTGACCCCTTGGCCAGAGCCCTCAGAGCTCTCCGGCCCTGGTAACTGCTGGGAATGAGGCCCCAGCAGTGGGCGTGGGCATGGGATCTGGGGTGTCTCCCCCCTCCCAGGGCTGGATTGGCCAGGGTCTCCAGCTCTGAGCTCCCTTTGCTCCCCCAGATCTCAGCCCCATGCCGACGGAGGAGATCGTGCAGATGTTCAACGAGCTGCGGAGCGACCTGGTGCTGCTCTATGAGCTCAAGCAGGCCTTTGCCAACTGCGAGTATGAGCTGCAGATGCTGCGTCACCGGCACGAGGCGCTGGCCAAGGCGGGCAGCCTGGGCCCCGTTGGCATGGAGGGGGCCCGTGCAGATGGGCAGGCTGGGCTCAGCGCAGAGGAGGGCAAGGGAGACTCTAAGGACCAGATCATCGATGTGGTTGGAGCACCACTGACCCCGAACTCGGTGAGTAGGCAGATGGGGGTGTCTGGAGGTGGGTCCCCCCTCAGGTCTGCGCCAGGGATTGCATTCTGAGCCCTGCTGGGGGCTTTGCCGTCTCTCCCTCCGGGGGTGAGTGCTGGCGGGAGCACAGTGCTCCCTTTAGCCGAGGCTCCAAGTCTGCTCTTGGTGTGCCCACCCCGTGCCTGGCACTGCCCTTGGTGGCACGTGTGGGCCGGCAGTGGTTCCTGCTCCCTACGTGGGGGGCATTGCAGGGAGCTGGCAGAGGCAGGAGTGAGGATGGTACCTACCTGTCCCCTGCAAGATACAGCCCTGTGAGGGAGGAGGAGCAAAGGGAGGCGAGTGGGACCTGGTGACATGAGCTGTGGGCCGTGGAGGAGTTCGCCTGCTGGTGAGCTCCAGTGACACCCGGGCAGGAGGGAGGGGCCTGAAGACCGGAGGGGAGGGGCCTGTGAAAGTGCTGGGACAGGAGACCCAGGGTGCCAAACGCCCCAGGAAAGCCGAAAGTTAGGCGCATGCCCTGGCGGGGGCTGAGCAAATGGGGTGGCCCCTGTCTCCCCGCAGCTGCCCCCCAGTGCGGAGAGCTGTGAACAGTATGTCCCTGGGGGGTCCCCAGCTGTCCCACCCCCAAAGGACAAGCCTGGCCTACCCTGTGCAGCCCCGAGCGCTGTCTGACTTGGCGAAGCTCCCTGATGGAAACCCGCCCCGGGCACAGAGTGCTGTAGATACTCTGCCCCGGGAGCGGCCCGGCCCTTCCCTTTTCCAAATGGTGAATGTAGTCCGGGGTATTGAGAACACCTTATCTGTCAACGACAGAGGTGACACATTCATCTGGACTTGAGTAATGTCCTGTTCTCTCGTGACAATCTGGAGTTGTAAGGCAGCGTTCCGCTGAGGCAGGCTCATGTTTGCAGAGGAGACTTCTGAATTTCTTGGCTGCGTTCAATCTTTGCGGGAGCGTGAAATCTCGACCCTCCCTGGGGTCCGGGAAGGGCGAGGCTGCAGCCATTCCAGGCAGATTCACAGCACACTCGCTGTCCCCGGAGTCCTCACAAGAGTGCGGATAGTGGGGGGGCGGGTGGGTGGGTTTGTGTGTCTCCAGCCATATTCTGCCTTGGTGCCTCTGCCTGGAATTGCAAACAAAGAGGCGAGGCCGGCAGCATGGAGAGGGTTAAAATGACCTGGTCTCTGGCATATTTGAAAGAAATATAATCAAGTTAATTCACTGCAAGGCAAATTCGGTACCTAAAGGGCCCCCCATGTTAAATACAGCTCTGACCTTTACCGGCTGATTACACAAAGACGACACAATTAGATTAGTCCAAGACAAAAGGTCAAGCGCATTCACACTGTGACCATTTTATGCTACCTTTGGAGGGGAAAAAATTAAATCCCAGCTGAGGGGTATCTGGGGGAAGAGCAGGCTTGTGTTCCTGCTCCCCGGCCGGCTGGCTGGCTGCAGGTGCACTGGGCGAAGGCGCACCCAGTGCTTCACCAGAGCTGCCCCCGTGTCTGTCTCCCATCCCCACCGCTGCCAGCCCACTCCCTGGCAGCATGCGTGCTCGGGGGCTGCTGGGGCACAGGAATAACCAGCCGCCAGCAGAGCAGGGTTCGGCACCATGCTGGAGATACCGGAGCCTGGCCACGCAGACGGGCTCTGCCAGGGACACCGGGCAGCCTCCCGCTCCTGGCAGGACAGCACCCTCCAGGCAGAGCCAGCAGAGCCCCTGGGGCAGACGAAGGGCTGAGCCAGCCTGGGGCAGGGCCTGCTGCGTGGCTGGAGGGTGTTACAGGTACCAGCCGGCCTTACTATCGCCTAATGTTTGTATTCCAGTAGCGTCCGAGGGCCCTTCCCAGGATCAGGGACCTGCTCCGAAGGGGCTGCATGAGCGCAGGGGGAGGCATGGTCCCGCAGCATGGATTGAGCCCCCAAACCAGCACCTCCCTGGGGGCTACTTGTTACCGTCCCCATGTGGCAGCTTGGGGAACTGAGGCCCAGGGAGCGACGTGCTCAGGAGGTCGGTGGCAGAGCCCAGCCCTGACTCCCAGCCTGGCACCGTCTTCCCAGGGCCACCCTTCTGCCTTGGGAAGGCCCCTGTTGGCGCTGAGTGTTCACAAGGAGCCTGGCAGCGCCGCCGAGCTTGGGAACCGGGCTGAGAGCCCAGTGCTGGCTACATTGAGGGACCCCTGGGGCTAGTGCTGCCGTCCCCCACTGTTGCCCATGACCCTGCTCTCAGCTGTGAGACGTGGGAGCTTGGCCCAGGCAGGGCCTTCGCTCTCCGGGAGACACCGGCTCCACTCTCCTGTGCGTTGCAGAGGGAGGGGAGGGGGCTGCAGGAATCCTGTTGGGAGTCCCACCCCTCCACCCACGTGACAATGCTGGGGTGGTCTTGCCCTGGTGTCCCATGGGAAGCAGCCTGTCCTTGGCCTCTCTTCCCTGCCAGCCCTGCAACTGCCCGGGTCAGAGTTTGCCAGCCAAGCGGAAGCTGCTGCGGGTTAGCTCAGGGGAGCACGTTGCAGGAGCGCTCTGCTCTTTGGGGGGGGGGCAGGGCAGGGGCAGCAGCCTGTCCTGCACGGTGCTATGTGGCGAGACGCTGAGTCAAGCTGGTGGGAAGCCTGGTACCAGGGCAGCCCTGCCATATCCCTTAGGTCCTCCCTACCGCTCCAGCCTGGCTGTCCTCCGTGGTGGGGTGGCGTCCAGCTCTGGCCATGAAAGCCAAACCAGGGTCCCCCAGTGCAGCGCGTTGCTGACCCAGGAGGGACTTTCCTGCAGGCCTTGGGGAGGTGAAAGGTGAGCCGAACTCGGAACAAATTAGTTCCAAGCAGAAGTTCAGCCAGTTACTCCAGATTAGAAGCTTTGAATTGTGCGACTCAGACTCCACTCACTGATCCGTAATGAGTTGACTCTCAGAATTCCTGGCTTTGTTCCCGAGCTCACAAGTCAGCCCATTAATGGGGAAAGGAAAAGACCTTGAGTGTAAGAAGTCTCGGGTTCAGAGTCGGAATTATTTGACTTTTAAGCTTCCTTTATCTGAACTCCTGCTGACTTCTTGTTTTCTGAGCCGGTTTGAAAGCTAGAAGTTACATTGTTAAGATCAATCATTCTCTCTTTCCAGATGGAGTTATAATATCTGCCTTGTTATATATTTATATAGACGTTACATCTATTCCAGGCTGTGTGTTTACCCTTTTCAAACCCTTCCTTGCTATTCAAAGCAACTAGACTTGTAGGCTTGTGTAAATTATAATGTAAACCGTTTTTTTAACCAGACCGTTCCCAATGTTGCCCAAGGCAACTGGAGGAGCCGTGCCACGGACGGCAAGAGGAGGGTGATTAATATGGATTTGTGACACATTTGAAAGATGGGTCTTTTGCCATATACAGATGATCACACGCTCTTCCCCATCAATTCCATGCCCTGCCCACGAAGCCGCCAAGCCCTGGCTCCTTTGTTTGCGGGCTGGGGTTTGGTTTTAAAAGTACCTGTGGGCCTCTCAATTGCCAAGGATTTGATTGGATTTTTTATAGGGCTTCTATTCACGCCGTTGGGCGAGTTCTTGGGCCCTGGTATTTCTCTGAAAATGGAGCCTTAAGAGGCAGCCGAGCCGAGGTCTCTGAGGAAATCCCCATGAGTGTGGCTTTAACGCTGAGCGGTGCAGACTGCCCCTGCGGAGTCCCCCACGCACACGGGGGTTCGGGGCGGAGTGTCTGCCAGGTGCGATTCCCCGCCAGCTCTGGCACGCATGGCCTGTGTAGCCCCGAGGAGCAGTGGCCTTTGGGGGGAGCCCGGCTGCACCAGGCTTCCGTGCAGTCTGCCGGGTCCCTGCTCCTGGACTGCAGGAGTCTCGCTAGCTGCCTTTGTGCCCGCTGTCCCCAGGGGACTGGGCCCTGTCCGGGTGTGGGCGGCACTGCCTCTGCCCAGCTGGGAGCGCTCCGTAGCTGAGCGCTCAGCTCTCCCGTCACACACTTGTGCCCTCCAGTTCTGATTTCAGCAGGATACGGCGTGCCTCTCCCTCCCGTCTGGGCTGCATCGGCCACAGGGCTGGGCACCACGCAGAACGTGCCTGCTGTCATGCAGCATGCCCTGCGTTGGGGCTGCCAGCCGGGAGCCTGTGTCCCTTCGGAGGGGAATTTTCTGCCTGCCACGAGTGGGCTCAGCTGCACGCTGGGGCTCGGTGAACGGTGATCTCACGTCTGGCTCTGGGCAGTAGCCTCTAGGCCCGATCTGCTGTGCGCTCAAGGAGAGAGCGTCCTCTCCTGGGGGGCTCCGGGCCCCAGCTCGTGGCATGGCGTGGCTCCCACTGGGCTAGCCCCCAGGCCGCAGCAGCTCTGAGCCAGATGGGTGCGTTTGCTCGTGGGCTCAGTGCTCCGACCCCGCTGACCCTGCTTCTCTTTTGTTTCCCTTCTCCCCTGGAGCAGAGAAAACGCCGGGAGTCGGCTTCCAGCTCCTCCTCCATCAAGAAGGTGAAGAAGCCATGAGCCCCGTCGGCGCAGTGCGGCCGGCTGGGTCAGCACCGGGCCGTGTCGTCAGACTGTGGGAGCCGGGCAGGGAGGGGCCTTGCCTGGGGAAGGATTCCAGCCGGAGCCGTTCCCTTCCCAGCACTGCCTGCCCCCACACCCCTGCGCTGCCGGCAAGCCTTGGGGGTGACGCTGCTTCCTGCCCCCAGCAGTGGGGCCGCGAGAGCTGCAGGGAAGCTGGCCGGAGCCGGGCGGGTGGCCACGCTGCACCGGCAGGCTCTGACATGCTGGATTTGTGTGTCCTTGTAAATACAGCCCTGTCCCCCCTGCCCCCCACCCGTGTGTATCATTAACCTGGGGCACGAGATCACTCAAGCCATGACTCCTAACACCCTGCTGAGCTCTGGCGCGGAGGGGGCAGTTCCTCCCGCCTTGCCCCCTGGCCCTGCTGGCCACAGAGGGAGCGGGGCAGAGCTGGCTGGGGCTTGGCACTGTTTGCCCTGGAGTCCCAGCTTCCCGCCCCCTTGCAGCTGGCCTGCCACTGAGGTGCCGCCCGTCTGTGGCCTCCCAGGCAGGCTGGGTGGGGCAGCCTCGGCCCCTGGCTCCTGGCATGGCCGAGGGGGAGGGGGGGCTGCTCCCCCAAGTGCTGGAGGGCCAGGGCCGCTCTTTAGTCACCCTGAGGCCAGGGGCAGGAGCTAGGCTCCCCTGGGCTGACCCCAGCCCTGGCCCCCGCATGGCTCGAGCCTGGCTGTTCTCCCAAGCCCGGCCTGCGAGGTGCTGCCAGTGCCGGGGGGGCCTGAGCCCCCTGCCGCGAGGAGCGTTGGCCGTGCTTTGCGAGACGGGGTGTCTGGCCCCGCCAGCGCTGCACCCTGCAGGCCTGGGCTGTTCTGCATGTCGCCGTCACGCCGGTGTAAAGCCCAGTGCGTCACCCCATGACTCTGCTGGCAGGTCGCGGGCACCGCCTCCCCCCCTTTCTTCCCCCTGCTCCTCCGCAGCCCAGCACCCCGTCTTGGCTCCCCAGCGTGGGACTCAGCAGCTGGGGGGTGTCCTGGGTCTTTAACTGCCCCACTCTGTCCTTCCAGCCCGTGTGGGGCCTCGAGCATGAGCCTCTGGCTGCCCACCCCCAGGCCCGGTGCAGAGCTGAGGGCTGCCCTGGCCCTGGCCGCGGGGAGCCCCTGGGGGCAGGGGCTGACGCCTAGAGGCCGTGCTGCAAAGTCCCCACAGCCAGGGGTGGGGGCTTGTCTGGGGCTCGCTTCCTCTGGGAAAATGGCATTTTGCATTCCCTCCTCACTAGGTAGTCCCCCCACCCCCCACGGCCTGGCTGTGGGGCAGGGCCTAGCTCTGAGCCCTGGCCTGGGCATACCAGTACTAGGGCCTGGCTGGCTACGGCCCCGCACCTGCAGCTGTCGCTGGCAGGCTGCAGGGCATGTTCCCCCCTGCCCGGACCAGAGAGCCAGAGCCAGAGCAGAGCGAGGGGCAGCCCCCAGGCCGTGGGCTGAGAGCGGGGCTGCGGGCTGGAGGCTGCTTTATCCTGCACACAGCGGGGGCCCGGCGATGGGGCGGCTCCTCCCGTGGGGCAGTGCCTACGGGGCCCAAGAGCCCCACCGGCGCTGCGGGTGGAGACGAGTTCGTAGGGACGAGTCCACGGCCTCCAAGCCCTTGCCTCGGCTGCCCTTCCTCCCGGCCCAGGGCGCGCTCACTCTGCCCCCCCATCCCCTTTCCCCCTCCCCCCTGGAGAGCCAGTCCCTGCCCGGGGGCACCAGGCCAGTCCCCCTGAGCCTCCCCCACCCCACGCGCAGGAGCAGCCCCGGCTGCCAGCACCCCACACACGCGGCGACCTATGGGCCAGGACTGGCCCCAGGCACGTGCCCGCCTGCAGGAGCCATGGGCAAAGGCCAAGTTCTGAGTTTTCATAGAAAACTCATTAGCTGCCACCATGGACCCGGGTCGATACAACGGGCTCAGGTGATTACGTCGGGGGAGCCGTTAAACCCCTCCCCCACCATGGGGCCCGGGCGCTGCCCCCTCCAGGGGTGGCTGGGGCTCCTGGCGGGCGGGCCCCTCTGCCAGAGTAGCGGGTACCCTGGGGAGCTATTGCTGGCCTCGGAGCGCTCCGCAGCCCCCGGGCCGGCAGCCCAGAGACCCTTTGCCCCCTGCCGGGTGCAGGCGATGCCCATGCGCTGCCTGTGTGTGTAGCCAGCAGGGGAGAGGCTCCTTGCACCCTGTGACCCGACTGGGCAGGTGTCAGCGTGGTGGGGCCAGCGGGGCCCAGCAGCAGCGGTGGGTTGGGGCCCATTGGGTGGAAAGTGGCCTGCTGGCAGGGCTCCCTGGTGTCTGTGCCACGTGCCGCCATCCCCGTGCCAGGCACCGTGTCTAGGTCAGAGCAGGGCAATGCCAGCAGCATGGGAGGGACGCTGCCCCTTGCCCGCACCGGGTATTGCATCCCTTTGCCCTGCACTCATCCGGCGTGGGGCTGAGTTCAGTGCCTCTGCCTTGGCTCGTGCCGCCGGCCCCTGGCCAGAGCTGGCACCTCTCTAGCAGTGTGGCTGTGACAGGCCCCGTGCCCAGGGCTGTGCTGGGGCATGAGGTGCGGTCACGGGCCGGCAGCCCGGAGCCCCTGTGCCTCTTGCACTGCACAATCCTACTGCTGCAGCAGGTGGGGCCCGCGGCCTGGCCCTGCCCTACAGTGACCCCCCAGCCCGCATTTACACCATCCGGTCCGGTCCCCTCCCTGCCTGCGAGCCCCCTGCCCCTCAGCAGGCACCCACCATGCACACATGGGGCCAGAGGGTTGCAGCGTTGGGGCTGTTCTGCATCTATCCCCAGATCAGGCTCAACAGCTCCAGGACCAGCAGCCCCCCCCACCTGGGGGCCAGGGTCTCACCCCAGCCGTGGGGCCCGTGCTGCAGGAGAGAGGGGCGGCAGGGGCCAGGCACAGGGGGTGGCAGTAGCTGAATTAAGGGCTGCGGGGGGCAGCTCTCAGTAAGGGCCGAGTCCAGCCCGCCAGGCACATTATTCCAGCGACGCGTCAGCTGGCCCGGGCGCCGGACGATGGCGCTGACGGTCTGGGCACCACTGGGCTCTGCGTTGTCCCTGGGCTGGCCGGGAGGGGGGTGCGAGGCAGGCGGGTGGGCCGGGAAATGCCAGCACCCAGGCGAGGAAACAGCCGCAGGCCGGCCAGCGACATGGCACGTGGCCTTGTCGCCTCTCGCTGCCCCCCAAAGCTCTGCGAGCTGCGTAGTGGGAGAGGACGCCCTCAGAGCACCCTGCCCATCCCCACGGCATCTGGGCTGGCTCTGGGCGCTCACTGAGCTGGCAGAAGGGGCTGTAACTTGGCGCCCCTCAGGCCTGCGGGCAGCGGGGGGGCTGGGACACAGGGCCTGGTGAGCAGCGGGGGGGAGGGGTCATTGCTTGGCAGGGTCGGGGGGCACACAGGTGCTGCTGGCTGCGTGTTGTGTGTCACCTGCAGGGCTCTCTGGTATGGGGCAGGCTGAGGCACCACCAGGCCTCCAGGGAGTGACCCACGGGGTCTATTGGTGCCTCCCGGTCCCCAGAGTTGCGGGCGCAATTGGGAAGGGGGCTCCCCCAGCTGTGTATCCATTACCCGCCCGTGCCCCCCCCGAGCCCCTCCCTGACTGTCCGCTGGGTGCCCCCACAGAATTGCCAGGCCAGGCCTCGCCCTGTTCATTCCCCGGCCTCAGGGGGCTGACAGCACCTTCCTGGGGCCGGGTGGAGCAGGGCCCCCTCTGCCCCGGGGGTAGAGTGAGCACAGAGCTGGCTGCCGGGCTCTGTCCCTGCCCCCCCAACTGAGCACGGGGTGCCGGCAGCCAGGCCCCAACGCAGCAGCTCCCCCTCTTAGCCCCGAGAAGCAGATCCCCCACCCCACTACTCATGGGGAGAACGAGCTCTCTGCATCCCAGCCTCCCCCCAGAGCCTGAGCTCCAGGCCAAACAGCCCCACCCTTGCAGCAAAGGCTGATGGGAATCCCCCCCATTAGGGGCTGAACAGCAGGGTGGGGTGGAGGCTGGTGGCCCCCTGTGCCTTGCAGGGTGAGGGGGGCAGGGGCGCGGCAGTGTCTGTGGGGGCAGAGGACGAGGAGCAGCCCAGGGGCTTGTGGGCTGCAGGGCTCTGTGGGTGGGGAAGGGGGAGCTGGGCTACCCCCCTGCGAAGGGGGGGGGGCTGCTAGGCTGGGGCTGGCAGAGCCAGCAGGGGCGGGGTGAGCTCACCTCAAGGGACTTGTCCCCCCAGCGGGCGTGAGCGCTGCCAGTCGTGGGCCCATCCCAGGGCACGTGGCTGCCCGGCCCCCACCCAGGACGCCTCGCACCATGGGCCCCCCCCAGCGGGACAGCAGCGCTTTGCGCCCCGGGGCTGAGACTCCAGAGGGCCGGGGGTCCCGGCCCGGCTCTGGGGGTGCCGGTGACATTGTGGTGCAGCCGTTAGCGGGGCCCACGTGCTGAGCTCGGCGCTCGCTGAGCCAGGGTGGCCCCTCTGCCGGCACAGCCAGGCTGAGCCGCTCGCAGGGCGGGAACCAGCCGCCCCCAGCAGCCCCCAGCCTGCAGCGGGGTCAGAGCAGGCTGTAACGCCTCTGCCCCGGCCCTGCCGTCTAGGGGGCAAGGGACCTGCTTGGGGGGCCCTCTCCAGCACCTCCAGGCCCCAGCCCCTCGCAGACCGGGGGGGCTAGAACTGAATGGGGGAGGCTTAGCTCCCTCCCGCAGCGCTGGGGCACCCTGGGGCCCCGCAACTCCCCCATCCCCTGCATGCACCCTCTCCTGCCCTGCCCCATAGCCCCTTCACCCCCCCCACGGCCCTTTCGCGCCCCTTCCCCCCAGTCCCATGCCCCTGCATGCACCCCCCACCTCCCATGCCCCAGAGCCCCTGGCCCCTGCACACACACACACACAGGGGCACCTTTTCCCCCAAACTTTATTCATGTGGCACATTTACAGCAAGGATCAGGATAACTAGACGATGAGGATGGTGGGGTTGCGTTATCGGCTGGTTGAGCTGGACACCACACACCATGCAGTTGTTTACCGCTACGTTCAGTGCCTGTATTTTCTTTCTGGTGACCGAGCTGGCTCAGCCCCTGGCTGCGGGGCGGGAGGGAGCCCGGGTGCTGGCGGGTCACGGGGCCACTTGGGCACGGGCACCGGTGCTGCAGCATCACCACGGGCCAGCGCCAGGCGAGGCCTTGGCTCAGCAGGGCTCTGGAGTCCTGGCTGAGCCGCAGGAACTCCATGGCCCTGCTGCCACGGAGCCTGGGCTCCGAGGGGGACGGCCTCCCGGCCTGCCCCACGCCTGCCCCCAAACCCACCTGGATGGATGGGGCCCAAGTGCCCCCCCAGTCAGAGGGGAAGAGGCAACAAGCCAGCTGCTGCTGAGCTTGGCAGGGAGCCTGCGAGGGGCAGAGCCCGGAGCGTGGGTAATGGGGCAGGCGAGGGCAGAGCTGCAGCTCAGGTGGGTGGGCAGGGGAGGGGGCGCTCACTCAGCGGACGGACCCCATGCCTGGAGCGGTGGGACGGGGGGGGCAGAGGAATGACCGTCGTTCTGTGCCAGCACTTGCTGGTGCGTCCACTGCCAGCAATGGACCTGGTGCCCCCAGGAGCTGGAACCGCTTCGGCCGGGGAGGGGGAGGGGGGCGGGCAGGAGCCCCCCTCCTGCCCCCTGGGACAGACAGGAGCAGAAGGGCCAGGCTGCCTGCCACCGCCCGCCCCCTGCCCAGAGCCCTGGCTGGCGAGCCGGCGGGCAGAGAATACAGGCACTTGAGCTGGAGCAGAAAGCCGGGTTGCGGGGACACACAGCGGGATCGGGGTTAGTGTTCACTGCAAAGGGGTGAGGAGCGGGCTGGGAGGGGCAGGGCGGGGGGGGCGCGGCTCCTGTCGCCATGTCAGGCTGGAGCTGCCATGCAGCGCCGACGGGTCACCCGGCAGCGCCTGGCAGGGCCTGGCGACAGGGAAACAAACACAGAAAAGAAAGAGGGCGACCCATGGCTGGGGGGGCACAAGGGGGCAACAGGAACCAGGGGCACAGAAAGAAGAAGGAACTACAGCTCTAACCAGGTGGTGCAAGCGCCGCGGGCGGCTCCGGGAGCATGGCGGGCGATGGCCGGAGCAGCCCAGACAGGGGGGGTCCACGTCGGGTCTACACAGAGATTTTCCTTTCCATATATACAACCTCTACTGGCGGAACAGCGGAGTTGGGTGTGGCGTCGCCTCTGTCCTCGGTTGCCGTTCGAATGCTATCGCCCGTCCTCCCGCAGCGGAGGGGCCGGCCGCATGCAGCCCTGTCCGGCCCGCCCCGCCGATCAAAAGGGTTTGGAGGTCTGCTTGAAGATGAAGCCTCTATGGGCCAGCGTCTTCATGATGTTAGCGATGTTCTTACAGTCGTCTGCGGAGAGAGCGGAGCCGGGGTGAGGTCCGGCCCCCGGGCCAAGGCAAGACGCGTGACCCTGCGCCTGGGGACGGCAGAGCCTCTCGCAAAGGGCCCGGTGCTGGGCCCGAGCCAGCCCCACCATCGGCACGGGGGCCAGCAGCGCCGGGGGGTTAGAAACGCGGCCCTAGGGCGGACCCAGCCAGTGAGTGGCTGGCTGTGGATTGACGGTGGGGACGCCCCTCGCCGAGGAGTGTTGCAGGCAGGGATGCTGGCCCACTTGTTGGCTCCCCCATGGGGTAATGGCTAACGGGGCACACGGCCTGCCTGGGCAGCGCAAACGACCCCCACTGCTGTCCAGCAGTCTAGGGCAGCTCCCAGGAGACAGGGAGGGCCATGGGGCGCCAGAGCTGCAGGTGAGGTCGTTACGCTCCAGAGTAAACACCTATAAAAAATTAACCAATTAACCACCAATTAACCCGGCCCCACCTGCAGCCCTACGATCACGACCCTTGGCCTGGCCCTATAGTATCAACCCCTCCTGGCCTGGCCCTATGATCACGACCCCCAGGGCCTGGCCCTACAGTAACAAACCCCCCGGCCGGCCCTACGATCATGACCCCTGGGGCCTGGCCCTATGATAATGACATCCTGGGAGCAGCTTGGCACCAGTGACCCCACAATAACCCTGTGCCAGCTGCACACTGGCAGGCTCTGCCCTCTCATCCCGTCTAGGAGCAGGCTCCTTCCCTGCCCACTCACCTGGGCTGGGTCATGTGTGGGAGCGCAACCCTTCCGGGGGGCTGATTCCCCAGCGCTGCCCCCGCCCCGCCCCCGGCTTCCCCAGCATGACCGGTCCGGGGATTGCCCTGCCTCCTCCATGGGTGAATTCCATGGCAGCCTCTGTCCCACGGTGCCCCCAGCCCAACGCCTGCACCGTCCCGGGGCCTCCCCCGTCACACGCTCACAGGCAGGGAGCGAGTCCCCCAGCACCGTCCCCAGGCCAAGCAACGCAGCTTGGTTCTGCCAGCCCCCCTGACTCAGCCCCTCGCTCCAGGGCCTCCTGTGGGACTCCAGCGGGTCTCCCTGGGGCTGTTCCTGCCTTTGTCCTGCCCCCCGGCGCAGGTAGGCGCCCGCTGTCCCAGCCCTCCACGTGCTGTCGTAGGACAAAGAACCAGCCCAAGTGCTGGTGTCCTCAAGCTTAGCCCACGTAGAGACCAAGCTTCAATTATCCAGCCCAAGCATCCGATCCTCTGACCTGCTTGTGGCCAGGAGTTCTGCTGGCCAACACCACGTTCCCTTGCCGGTGCTGGCTCTCACGTCAAGGGCCGGCGGAAGCAGGCAGGGCCGAAGCCTTCTGCCGAAGAGCTCCTTGCCCCGGCACTTGACAGCGAGCACCAGCTCCGGGGAGGCGGTGTGCTCTGGAGCAGGGCTGGGCTGGCGAGGACAGTGCTGCCCTTTGCCGGCGGTGGGTTCGGCACCGGGGAGCTGTGGTGGTGCTGGAGCAGAGAGGCTGCGGGCGGCGAGGCGGGAGGAACGGTGCCTGCTTGTGTTATTTACCTGGGACTAAACGCAGGCACCGTTTGCTAAAATAGAAGCCAGGCTTAAATTGATTCCTGGTGTCTATATTTCATGTTGAAAATTGGCTTGTAAATCCATGTTTTGATCTATGAGGGCCGTCTCCTTAAGAAAAAGCAAGAGTAAATGTGTAATTTCTCCCTTGACAGCACACAGCAGAGAGGCGATCCTTCTTCCCGCTCCCCTCCGATTCGGGACAGCTCCACTCCCTCTGATTACCACTCTCTCTTCCTCGCCCCACGCCTTGATGTCTCCATTTCATTACCGCCCGGCCATTTATCAAGCTGTTACCGTAAGGGTGACTTTGCCCACTTGCGTGTGGCAGCGGGGCCTGGCTGCCGTGGGGAGAGCATGCCACGCCGGCGGGGGGTGAGGGGGGGCACAGCCCCCACCTCGGCACCGCGGATGGATGTTCTGGGCGAGGGAAAGCCACATCATTACTGATGTGTAAATGATAAAGAAGCCTCCACATTCATCTCAGGAGGGTAAATCCAGGGAGTGCTTTATAACCAAGCTGGAGCGATAATAATGTGAAATTAGGTCTCTCTATCAATGGGAGGAGGCCTTTTAATCACGGCTTAAAGGGTGCAAACGCTGTTTATCATAATTGAACTGTATCCGGGCTAATTGTGCCCATATTTCACTGTCTCGGAGACAGCAGCCGGGCTGGTGACAGAGTGCTGTGTGCCGGGATCAGGCAGAGCCCTGCCCGCTGCTGCCCGGTGCCACCGACAGCCACTTAGCAATGAGAAGAGGCTTCGATCTCCCCGCTAACCCACCGGGGCTCCACTTAACCCTTCGGGTGCTGGCGGGGGAAGGCGGGCCGGCTCCGGAAGGACAGAGCGGCCCTGGCTGCGCACCCTGGGGTGAGCGTCTGGGGGTGCTGAAGCTATGGGGAGCTGTGCAGCATGGGGTGTGAGCTCTGGGTGCTCTGGGCACCCGCCAACACCACTGGTAAAACCCTGCCTGCCCGGAGTCGGGGGGAGCCCCCTGCACCCCATCACGTCCTCAAGGCTGCCCTTCCCAGCTGCAGAGCCAGGCAAGGACTCTGCCTCCCACTGTGGCCCGGGCGGGGAGCGAGGGCCAGGGATGCAGGGCTCTGTGCAGCAGTGCGATTGCGCAGTGACTCCCTGGCCAGCTGGGCTCCTTCCCGGGCACTGAACTGGTCTGTGGGATCATTTCGTGCCCCCCACCTGGCTGGATCCGCCCGGCTGGAGCCCCAGGGCCTCTGCCTAGGTCAGACACAGCTGCCTGGTGACGCTAATGGTGCCACCCCTGGAACGACACAAGCTGGGACACGCCACCAGGAAACCCACCAGCCCCGCCCAGCCCAGCCCAGCCCGGGGCAGCCAGTCCTGCTCCAACGCCCGGCCCCAAGCTCGTCCTGAATGGCCAACCCATCCCCCCAGCCTCTGAACAGCCAGGAATGCCTGGCACGACTGACGGGGGGATTGGAGCCTGGCGCCCCTCCCCCAAACACAGCCCTACACCCCCCTCTAGGATTCAGGTCCTTCCCCCTCCCCCACATTCACCCACTTCTCCCTCTTGCTGGGATTGAGCTAACTCCCCTCCGCCCATCCATGGGTGCAGGCCAAGCAGGGCACGACACGGAGGCTCGATGCTATGGGCATGGGCACTGCAGAAGGACTCAGGCAGACGGGCAGCCTGTCTGTGCTGGGAATTCAGACAGCTTCTGTCCCAAGTGAGAGGTTTATGGGGGGGGTGAAGGGGGTGTGTGTGCACAATTGAGGCCTTTGCCAATTGCTCTTACTTAAAGAACACGGGGAGAACTTGCCCCCTTGGAAGAAATAAACCGAATGCTCATTTGGTGGCTCACAGACAGGGCTGCACCGGGACCACCCCCAGCCCAGCGGAAGGATTGCACCCCCTCGCTGCTGGGGAATCACGGAGTACAGCCGTCCCAGCCCAGGCACCCTGCACTTTACAGCCATTCCCTTCACGCTCCCCCTCCCCAGGGCCGGGCCGGAGCCCCGGTCCACAGAGAGCCCCAGTCAAACAGCAAATCCACTGCAGCACCAGGACTGGAACCCAGGTACCTTGCTCTAACCACTAGCCCCTACTCCCCTCCCTTTCACAGGGACGGGCCACCATCAGCCAGCTGTCTCCCTCTGGTTACCAGCGACACCCCGACGATGGGGCTGGAGGAAGAGATCCCTTCCCCAGGAGCCAGGTGGAAGCTGCCCTGTCCCCTTTCCACGCCCTGGGATCTGTGCCAGGGATGCCCCCCCCCAGCTCCGAGGTGTGGGGGGGCAAGTGAATGCAAAGGGCAGGAACACGGCATGCCTGTTCTTCTGGGAGGAATGTCACCGAGTGGGTCAACCAAGGCTGCTGGGCCAGGATTTAGGCATCTCTTTCCACAGGCTCTGCTCTAGCCGGATGGGCCGGGCGCAGCCATGCAGGATGGGCTCCGGCCTGGACTACACAGGAGGTCAGACCAAATGGCCACAGGGGTTTCTTCAGGCTGTAACAGCTGTGAATGAGTTCTGGGCTGTATGCCTGGCTCTGCACAGCCGCCACTCTGTGCCTCGGTTTCCCCATGTGTACTCTGGGGCTGAGGACATAGAACCCCCCAGGATGTCTGCCAAGCACGCTCGGATCCCCAGGTACGCAAAGTGCTGTTATCGGCCAGTTTCCCTGCTGCGTTTCACAGAGCGCCGAACCCTGCAATGAGAGAAGGGTCCCCGCTTAGAAATGAGCGAGGCGGGGCTGGGACCGGAGACCTGGGTCCATTCCCGGCTCTGCCACAGGGCGCGGCAGTGCCTCAATTCCCCCTGTATCCTGGGGATAACGAGGCGGCTGAGAGCCCAGCAGTGGCTGGAGAGGTGGCCTGAGCCAAGCTCCTCGTTATTCCTTCAGAGACGGCCTAGAAAGGCGAGAAAAACAGAATATCGGGAAAAACGTAGAAACCAGCATCCAGGCGCCTTGTTCAATGGGGAGACTGTGACATCACAGGCAGCTCAGCCAATCATCAAAGCATTGGCTAGACTTCATCTGCATGCTGCTCTCCAATTGGGTTAAACCACGTCCAACTCAGGCTGGGGTTCTGGGAAGTGCCCCCCACTCTGACGTCAGCGTGATGACATCAGCCAGAGGGGCGCAGGGGAGGGTGTTTCTCGGCAGTGGGTCGGCCGGCGGAGCGCTGTGCCCGTGGGTGGAAGGCAGTCGGGCGGCCGTGCCGTTTCACGGGCAGCGTGCAGCCGTGCCGAGGCTGAGGGAGAAGTGTGGTTATTTACACCACGCCTGGCGAGGCGTGAAGAAGCTGGGGGGAAGGATTATTCCATCAGGCGGCTGCTGGCACAGCGCACGGCCCCTGCATTTCAGAGCGACGCACGAGTGTCACACGCCAGGGCGTGCACACACGCTTACACGCACACGTACCCAGGGCGCGCGCACACACACTCGGTGCCTGCATGCTCCCCTGCACACTCTCTGCAGCAATTCTTCGGCACTGGCGATAAGTCTCCAGTGGGAGCAGGGGATTGAAGAGGGGCTGCGCCTGGAGAAGACGACGGATGATTCTCCGGATCTGTTGGTACTGTTGGGGTCGGGCTAACCGATGCGCCATCAAGAGCGATTTCGGAGCACCTACCCGACGAGGGTTGTGGTGGTGACCTGGGGGAGTCCCCCCAACCGAGCGGGACCATTCCCAGGGTGATTATTGGGCCCACGAGCGCCGTTTGACCCTGCTGTTCTGTAGCCCGTGAGCAGGGTGCCAGATACCAACTCCGTGGTTAAGAAGGTGGGGAACTGCCCGGTGCTGCCGGAACCTCCTGGGAGTCACGCTTTGGGAACAGGAGCGGTGGCGTGTGTCGGATCCGTAGCATCAGAGTCAGAAATCTCGCCAAGTGGTGGAGCCGTTCGACCCGCTGGAACGGGGGGCAGCAGGAACATAGCATGGGAAGTGTCTTTTCGACTTGGGGATCGGCTTGGGGCCTGTGGAGACCGGAGTCCCTCCAGTGCAAACAACACTTGGGGACTCGGGGGGCTTCCAGGTCTCCCACGGGCCAACAGGGCTGCTGGACGCTGCCGGTGCCGGGAACTGCATCTGTCTGGGGACCGTTTCCCGGACTCGGTGCAGTCAGAGCTGGTGGAGTCGTAGAATCCGTGATTGGTACGGGCAGATCTGGCCATCGGTGTGACCGTTTCTCACTCTTGTGAGACTTGGAACACGTGGCTCCATCGGGGCCGGGGCCGAATCCTTCTTAGACTCACTGCCACGCTTATGCGCATGCTTCCTTGGTCTGTGGCCAGGCCCCAGCATGGGGTCCGTGGCACTGGTGCCCGATGGAGGCTCCGCGGTGGGGGAGTGCTCTTCATTTGCACAGCCTGATGCGCAGGGGGGTTCCCCGGCCAGGATCCAATGCCAGTTCCAGGGACATAAGCGGACATAAGGTATATCCTGAGGCGGAGACCCTGGTCTCCCGAGTACGGGCAGGAACGGAGAAGCAGATCCTGCCCCTGGACGTGATGTGGGCTTCCCCCTTGCACTGCAGGTAGCACCGGTTTGGACCCCAGGGTTTTCGGCAGAGCAGGGATGGAACAGGCAGGTGGCAGGGAAATGCCCTCCAGACGGCAAGAGGAAAATGAAGAAGAGAATAGGCTGGCCTGGTACCTAGGCCTGAGGAAGGGCCTGTGGACCTGGGACAGGAGTTGGGTCCTTTGGGATGGGGAGGACCCTGAATGCTGCTGTGATCTCTGGTGTAAGGGCCCATCTGGCACCAAGGCAGCTCCCCTGGGTGGTGAGACGGGTTGGACCCCCAAGGGGACTACATGGGATGCCTTGGTGAGGCTGTTACAGCGCCGGAGGAGTTCGCCCGTGGTCCTGGGTTCGAGTAGAGAACACACAGCCACGGAGAGGGTTGTGCCCGGGTTCCCGACAGCCCGCCCAGAGGCTAGCACCCGCGCTTCTGGGTCGCCGCAGGACAGCTCGACAGCCTATTCTCGTCCCACGCACACGCGAGGGAGGGCTGGGAGCACAGGCCACTTGATGCCCTCGCCATCTCTCCCCCTCGACCTGAGGGCCCCAAGCTAGAGGGAGAAGCTCCTTTGTCCAATGGAGCGTTACCCACACCCTGGCCAAGCCGCGACACTGACTGCTCCCGGCACAGTGCCCCCGATCCGAGCGCCCGGCTCGGTCCCAAGGCACAGCAGGGTTCAGTTCCTGGGTCAGGAAACATGCCCACTGCTCCCTGAAAAGGGGTATGCCAGGCCCCATGGAAAGCCCCAGCCAGCTGCTCCCCCGGCCCCACACAAGGCACCTGCCAGGTGCTGGGAAGGAACGGCTCATGCCAGCCTTGAGAAGCCATTGGGGAGTGCGATCTGCTGCTGAGCCTGGCTCACGCTCCACATCACACGCTGGAGGCCCAGCCAGCCAGGGACACAAGGAAAAGGCCAGGGGAGCTAGCCCGGAGACCAGGCTTGCGTGCTAAGCTCTTCCCAGCGGCCAGCTCAACATGCTGGTACCAACAGGAGAGAGAATCTGGCCTGGCTGGAATCCCAGTGCCCCGCGGACAGGCCTGGCCTCGCTCCCCGCTCCAGCTAGGGCCGGTCGAGCGGGTCTGCTGGGGACACTGTGGCCGTGTACCTGGCACTGTCTCGAGCCTCCCTTCCCAAGCTGTTCTAGAGGCTTCCTGGACTCCCCGGGCAGGCCCTGCAGTGAGGTACCCACGCAGCAGCCGTATCCAGAACCCACCCCCCAGCCGTTATTCCCTGCCCAAAGACCGAACCCTACCCTGGTGCAGATACAAACCCAGGGCACTCAGAGCTCTGGCGCTGGAGCCACGCTTTGGGCTGGGGCAGACGGATGCCACTGGGACGACATGCAGCCAAACCCCAGACCCCATGGCACGGCCAGCGGTGCCTCGTCAGGGCCCCCGTCCTGTGCTCGAGCCTCCAGCCAAAACCCTGCACTGCCTGTATGCTGCACTTCCCCACTTCCAAATCACTAACGAGTGCATTAACTAACGGTGAACGGGCGTCCTGCCCGGCAGCCCCTGGCAGCGAAGGATGATGCTCCAGCATGTTATGCAGATCAGACTAGTGATCACAGGGATCTGCTCTATGAACCCCTGCTCCGTCCTCTTAGGAAGATGCCGCAAATTCCGCCCAGAGCCACAACTTCCTTTAGCACCAGGTCCCTAGAGCTCGGAGGGAGGCTGCCCGTGGCTTCACCACGGCCTTTCTCCAGGCTCGCTGCGGCTCGGGCAGATCCATGAGATACAGACATGAGACGGGTCCCCCCTGAGCAGTACCCCCCCCCACGCACACCCCTAAGAACACAAGCCTGTGATTATGCTGGAGTGCAAAGCCTGCCATAAGTCATTTAGCTCGGCTGATTCCAAACCAGCGCTAAGGTAAACACGCGTATTACAATTACCCATGTAAAAAACCTCCCCAACAACAGACCAACTTTCTAATATGCAATTACAGCCGGCTATTGATTTTACAATGTAATCCGCTCCGATTGATTTAATAACAGAATTATAGGCTGGCTCTCGGGATATTAGAGCAGGAGATTTTCATAAACTCCAAAGGAAAAAAACCAAAGCGGCTTTTAAAACAAACCTGTCAGAGGCTGGTTGGGGAATTATCGGCGCTATGGAATCCGTCAAGGCTGCCCAGCGGTGCCCAGCACAAGGCATTTCTGTGCCAAAAATGGCAATTGACAACCTGGGAGCACACTGGTGGGATGGCTTTCTCTGTGCGCCACCCCCTCCTCGGGTGAGCCCACAGGCTGGCAGCCGCTCTGACGGCCATGGAGAGCCACGGGCACACCACACCCCGAAGGGGGAGGCAGTGGAGTGCCCAGACGAAGTGGGGCAGGCACCCAGAGAACAGCTGCGACCCTTTCCGGGGCTTTCAGCATCCCACCCAGAGCCTGGAAACCCTCTCCACTCTGCAGCCACGCTCTCCAGCTCTTCCGCCTCTCGCTCTGGTGCCATTGCTGGGAAGGTTGTGATGCCCCCCGTGCCATTACTACGCTGCGGCCACTCTACAGCCAGGCAAGCCCTTCTCATAGGGGTAGGGAGAACACACCTGTGACACACACAGACCTCCTGAGAGCAGGACCCTGATGCCCCTAAACCTGAATGCGAAATACAGGCAGCTCATAGGCCTCTGCGCTGATGCCCATCATCGGAGGATCTGGGCACCTTCCATGTCTAATGGATCGGCTCTGCCAAGTGCCTAGTGGGTCCATGGAGTCTGGCTCGTCTCCCATCCCCGGGAAATCTCTGCTTGGGGGAGGGTTTTTGGGGGGGTTGTGGACTCCTTTGACAGTTTCTTGTCCTATTAATTTGGGGGAGGCGAGGGATTGGGAGCAGTCACGGGTGGAAAAGGTTCAGGGTTTACTAGAGTGGCACAGGTTCTGCATTCACCTGCTCTCCTCTGGGCATGTCTTCAGCTGCCCCATCCCTTAGGGGCACGCGCTGCTTTGCAGGCCTGGGGGCAAGGCGGGGAAGCAAAGCCTGGTGTGCCAGGACTCCAGCCTGGGCCTCGCAGAGCACAGCTTGCCGGGCCACTCGTTGCCTGCGTCTGAGAGGCTGCTGGGAAGCTGTAGTGAGGAGCTCAGACGTCTCTCCCATACACAGGCGTCACCGATCCCCAAATCCCCAGGCCGGAAGGAACCCTCATGGGGAGCTAGTCTGACCTCCTGCATAGCACAGGCCAGAGACCTTCCCCACAATAGCTCCTAGGGCAAGTCTGGTAGAGAAATAGCCACTGGTGAGTTAAACATGGCCAGGGACAGAGAATCCACCACGACCCTGGGGAAATCGTCCCATGGTTAATGACCCTCACTGTTAAAAACCGATGCCTTATTCCCAGTCTGAATTTGTCTAGCTTCAGCTCCCAGCCACTGGCTCGTGCTAGCCGTGTCTCTGCTAGCCCGGAGAGTCCCTGAGTAAATATTTCTTTCAGTGTGGACTGGGATCAAGTCAGCCCTGAACCGGCTCTTCGTTACATTGAACAGACTGAGCTCCTTGCGTCTGTCACTCCAAGGCAGGTTTTCTAACCCTCGAATCACTCCCGCGGCTCTTCTCTGACCCCCTGCACTCTGTCACCACCCATCCTGAATTGTGGGCACCAGTTCACTTGAGCCCGCCCCAGCTGTCTGGGGAGGACTCTGCAAAACACGAGTGTGCCCGTGCCCCTGCGACATGCAACCTATGGTCCTGCACCGTGCACCAGCCCTGTCTTTGCCCCATCTTCCCACAGGCTCAGTCTGTGCAGGAAGCAGGCACATGGCTCAGTAACTGCCCCTTCCCCAGCCAGGTTCTGGGTATCCCACCCCCGCCCCCGCCGCTTCCCCTGGGCTGGCCCCACATCCCACCCATCCCGTTCTCACTCGCCAGGGCTCCCCCTAGTGTTTGCCTGGGGACTCCACAGCCCGGAGGCTGGGAACCCATAAGAGGGCTCCCGTGGGGCAGGGCTGGGCCTTCTCCAAGGTGAAACTACTCTGGGCTCAGGGCCCAGCGCCCAGCGCAAGGCGAGGCTCTGCTTGAGCCTGGGCCCAGGGCATGGGCTGGACTTGAGCGGGCCCTAGGCCTTGTTTCACCCAAAGTGACCAACTCTGCCCCTCTGAGTCCGGTGCACTCACCCCAGACGTACCCGGGTGTAAACCAGGCCCCGGCACTGTCACTGCTGTGACTGCCGGCTTCTCATCTCTTAGCCTGGGGCCGTACATGCACGAACCCACAGCTTGTGCCACTCACACATGTATGTACACACATGCACACCTGGTGCCACACGTACACACACACATGCATGCACACTAGTGCCACACACATGTATGTACACACATGCACACACCCATACCTGGTGCCACATATACATGTACGTACACGCACATGCACAAACACGATGATGCCACACACACGCACGCAAGTGCACACACACACATATGCACACCTGGTGCCCAACCCACACATGCACGCGCACCTGGTGCCCAACCCACACACGCACGCACACACACATGCACTCACTCACACACACACACACCTGGTGCCCAACCCACACACGCACACACACACGCACGCATACACACATGCTCTTCCCCTCAATGTATTCCTGACTTTATGGGCACATTCTTCTTGTCAAGCTGACAGGGCAGCTAAGTGGATTTCTCCCTGATACACGGACGGATTATCACATTACTCCAATGTCCTACACAAACATATTACTTTATATTCAATAGCCCTAATGAATATAAACGGCTTTTTCTTTTTGGGGGAGGGGGCAATCTATAGATTTTTAATGAGGCCACTATTAACTCCCTCCTCTTTAAAGCAGCCGTGGGTGCAGCCTCTGACGAGAAAATCAATGGTGTTATTGTAGGAATATTGTATATTGATATTGTAATAATAAGATGCAATTGATTTAGGGGCTGTTGTGTGGTGTGTATGAATGGGGTCAGCGCGGGGTTACTCGGACAGGCTCCTATCGCTTTACTTTGCTGCCCTCTCTCTGGGTTTGTCCCATCTCAGGGAACCACCCCCCTCCGACCCCTAGGCCCAGGCCAAACCACCTGGGGATACCTAGGAATTGCCGGACTTGAGTCCATCTAGCCTAGTATCCGTCTCTGACACTGGCCAACCCCATGTGCTGCAGAGGAAGGTGTAAGAACCTGCGCCATGCAGATGCGAGCCGATCTGGGTCTCATCCTGGGCTCGATGAGCTAGAGACTGGCTTAAACCCTGGAGCAGGAGATGATTATCCCTCCCAACCCTGCTTTTTTTTAGCATTGCCAAGGTAACACCTCCATCTGTTCTTGTGATCCACGTCCAGGCCCTCTTTGAATCTCACTAAGTTCTTGGCCTCAGTGCCATCCTGTAGCGGTGAGTTCCACAGGCACACTATGAGCCGAGGGTTTGAATTTGCCACCTTTCACAGAATGCCTCCTGGTTCACATGTTGCGACAGCGAGAACAGGCGCTCCTGCTCTCCCATCTCCACAGACACTCTATGCTCTCAGCCAGTCCCAGCACCAGAGAAGGGCGTTTGAGGCTTCTGGGTGTCAGCCCATATCCTGCCATTACATGTTTCACCCCTGAGGCCCCTGGCACACAGAGCCAGATGCTGATCTCCATCAGGCCAGTGGAAATCAGGAGCAACTCCACTGTTGTCAAACCAGCATGAGGGAGCTCAGAATCTGGCCCAGGGAGTTTGTTTTTTAAAGCCAGACCCAGGTGTGCCCCTGTGGGCCTCCCGCAGGGTGCTGCCAGGCCAACGTGACAGACTCGGCCCCTTCACATGGGACTGAACTGTGCTGTGCCCACTCCATGGTGAATTACTCCCTTGGGACTTGTGACCTCACAGCTGCAGCCGCACGGGGGCCATGAGGTTGGGACCTATAGACGAGCAGTATGCAACTGTACACGCAGAGCCCTCCAGGGGAAGAGGGAACGTGTGCTTCGGTGAGAGAACTCCTGAGTCTCCAATGACTAATAGCTCAGATTCATACAGCACCTTTTCTCCCGAGGAGCTTTACAAACCCAAACAGCCTGTCTGGTAGCTAGGATCTCTTCCCCCACCACTGCAATGCAGCCACCCCTGGGTGGAAGGTGGCAGCTGTTGAACAATGTACAGCACCACTACCCAACAGTGTAGGCTGGACGTGAGAAATGATTCTCTATTCAGTTGAACCTGCAGGGGCAGTTCAGAGAGGCAGAACAGAACGACCTGTCTGGAATTTATCAGGGACCCCTGGGTCAGTGCTCCCATGCTTATGAAAAGTGCCAAGATATTTAATGACCACAAGTCGTCAAGACACCAGGGTAACGTCTCAGCCCAAAGACGGCAGCACAGCGCCCCCTAGTGCCAGAGTGGGGCTGGGGCCAGCACTGATTCCCGAGTTGCAAACAGCACATCCTGACTCGTCTAGACACTCCGTGGAGGTCTCCCACCCACATACTTCACGGGCTGCAGCTGGGCTGTCGTGATTCAGTACTTCCGGAGATGCTGCTCCAGTGCCCAGAGGGCAGGAAGGGGCACAAGGTAGCTGCAACAGGGAGGTGAAGTCCCTCCACCCCTCCAACCTCCGATGCTGCAGGTACAGCCATTCAGGTGTCAGGCTCCACTGGGGGCTGGGAGAGAAGAGAAGGGGCTCAACTGATGGACCCTACTCCCTGGGCGCGAGCTACAGCTTGGATCACCCGTCCCGGAGCCAGACACCTGCACCAAACACCCCTGGCCAGACCCTGCCCTGCATGCCATGGCGTTGGCCTGGCAGCACGGTGCCCGGGGCTTCAGCTGGCTTGTGGAGGGAGAGCGAGGCTGCACCATGCTATGCCAGGGCAGCTGCCCCTGTGGTGCGGCGACATACCGAACCCCATCGCAGGCAGTGGGCTCGGAAATCACAGGGGGCCCGGCCACTGCCCCAGCAAGAACGAGCTCTCGAGGTGTCCAGCCCCTATGGCCAAGCCCTGCCACACGCGTTCCACCTGGGAAGACGGATCACCCCGAGCCCCGCACTGAGCAGGTCCATATTTAAACTGTCCCCATGCTTTATGGTCTGTACAGGAACCGCCGCTCAGGTGCCCGGGGACCATTTGTCAATGTTATAATGGCAGATTACTGGTAATGAATAATACCACCGCTGCCTTTGTAGAACAGCTCCTCGGCAGCGGGAACAGGGCTGCCCGCCCCAGCCTCCCTTCATCCTCCTGCTGTCACCCCAAATCCAGATCACCTTGAGCACGGCTGGGGGGGCCGGACTGGTGCCAGACCCTGCCCCAGCCGACACCGTCCCCAGCCGGCTGCGCGCGCTGACAATTGCACAGTTTTTTTCTGGTCTGTCAGTTTACGAATCATCTTCACTCCTGCCTGCGCCACTTGCCAGCTGCTAACAGCAAGTATTGGGCAGCATCCACCCTCCTGCTGGGCTCCGTTGCATGGGGCGAGATACGGAGCCAGACCCAGCTGTTGTGGGAGCCCCCCGTCTCCCCGGAGCAAGCTGCCTGCAGCAGGGAGAAGTGCACGGAGCTGCATGTTCTCTCAGGTGTCACTCCTGCACCACCTCCCTTCCTGGGGCTTTGCCAGCGCTAACAGACCTGTGTGAATGGAGCTGTTTACTACCAGAGCAAAGTCGTCTCTGCCCCATTACCCATCCCAGGGCTCTGTGGGCCAGATCCCGAGACCATCGCTCGATCCCAGGGCACTATTCGAAGGGAGTGTCAGAGTCCCCACCAGGGATCGGGGAGAACCCAGGCGTCCTGGCCAACGTTCCCTCTGGGATTGGGAGGGCAACATTGCTGGGCAGAGAACAGCCACTTTGCCTGGCACCACCTGCCTGTGTCGGGCTCTCAGTGCAGAGCCCAGGCTGCTCTGACCCACTTGCGCACCCCTGGCCTTCAGCTGCCTCCACCCGGAAGCTGAGTGGGCCATGCTCAGCTGGGGAAGCCAGGGCAGGGCAGGCCCCTGCTGAAGGCAGCAGCAGCAGGTCTCCGCAGCGAGTGCCTGTCAGGACGGGGACAGCGGGAAGCCAACAGACTTGCAACTCCTCACCCCACGAAAGGCAGCACCGTAGGGGAGGGCTGAGTGTGGGCGTGGAGCTCCCCAGGCCTGCGGGGGAGGCAGTGGCAAAGACTGGGTGCCGCTGCTGCAGAGCACCCCCCTCTGGCTGCTGCAGGAACAGCGCTCACTGGTGCTGGGACCTCCAAGGGTGGTTCCCAGGGCCATTCCCAGCCAAAGCGATGCCCATGGTGGGACCGTCGCTGGCGGGAACCATGAAGGAGGAGTGGGGAGGAGAGAAGGGGGGTGACCTGGCCCACCTCCCCGCAAACGAATGGGTCTAATAACCTCTCTCTGCTGGCAGACAGGGTGCCCCGGGACAGCTGGTAGGTAGATTGGGTGGAGCTGCCAGTGAGCGCTCAGGATATTAAGAATAACTTACCTCATTAGCTGCAATTACATTACTGCCACACACCTCATTTCTTTGCGCAGAACAGAAATTAGTTTTCTATTGACTTCATCTGAGCGCCATCCCTGGGCCCCCCCCCCGGTCCTGCTCCAAAGGGGCGTTCGGGGCAAACCTGCTGCTGCTTTCCCTCTGTGGGGTGGGGAGGAGGACGCCCTCCCCCCTCTGCGTCCCTGCAGAGGAGGCAGACTCAGGCAGGAGGGGAGGACGGGCGCCTCATGGCCTAGGTGAGGCCTGACTGCGCTCATGGGAAGACAGATGCTGGGGTGAAATGGCCCCCTGCACCACGGGCGAGCGCAGAGGCTCAGCGGTTGGTTCCCCCACCCAGCCCTGGGTACAGGGGTAATTTCACCTTGGATATTAATGCACTGCCTCCCCACTTCCCTTTGGAGACCCCCTGTACCCTGCACTCAGACCTCTCCCATAGCCCCCCAGGGCAGGCAGGGCGGGTGGTCTATTGGGGGAGTCTCCCTGGCTGCTGGCTGGACGTGCCTGGCAGGACAATGCATCCAAAAGCCAGGCCCGGCTCTCACTGCGGTGTCTGGGCATTCGCAGGACAGGCGGAGGGAGGGACGCCGCGCCAGGCTGAGACACAAGCTGAGCCCCACTGGCTGCTTTCTCCCAAATCCGTGAGCTCACCGGGGTCTGTGCAACTAGACCACGCGAAGGAGGGCTCAGCCCCTGCGCTCCCCTGCCCCGCGCCCCGATCTGGGCTAAGCGCCGCATGTCCTGCTGGGGGCTGGAGCAGCCAGTGACAGCGCCTACAGCACCCCCCTGCTTGAGAGTCTCGGAGACCCCCACAGCCAGAAGTCCACACCCATTCTGTGGAGCTGCCTCCCCAGACAGCCCCCCTGCCCCATTCCCCTGGGAGAGCCAACACCGACCCACCGTAACGCCCCCCAGACAGCCCCCGGCCCGGTTCCCCCTGGGAGAGCCAACACTGACCCAGCGTAACGCCCCCAGACAGCCCCCTGCCCCGTTCCCCCTGGGAGAGCCAACACCGACCCACCGTAACGCCCCCCAGACAGCCCCCGGCCCGGTTCCCGTGGGAGAGCCAATACCGACCACCGTAACGCCCCCCAGACAGCCCCTGCCCCGTCCCCCTGGGAGAGCCAATACCGACCCACCGTAACGCCCCCCAGACAGCCCCCTGCCCCCGTTCCCCTGGAGAGCCAATACCGACCCAGCTTAACGCCCCCCAGACAGCCCCCGGCCCGGTTCCCCATTGGAGAGCCAATACCGACCCACCATAACGCCCCCCAGACAGCCCCTGCCCCGTTCCCCGTGGGAGAGCCAATACCGACCCACCGTAACGCCCCCCAGACAGCCCCCGGCCCGGTTCCCCGTGAAGAGCCAATACTGACCCACCGTAACGACCCCAGACAGCCCCTGCCCCGTTCCCCCTGGGAGGCCAATACCGACCCAATGTAACGCCCCCCAGACAGCCCCCCTTGCCCCGTTCCCAGCCGTGGAGGCTGTGGCAGGGGCTGCTGGCCACTTCCCACACCAGCCCCCCAGGACGGCCAGCACGAGGTCGGCAGCTGCTCTCTGCGGCTCTCTTATGCGGGGGTAACAATGCACCGAGCTGCTGGCCCCGGGCCAGGATACAGCTGGGGGTGACGGGCAGCTGAGGAAGACGGCCGCTCCGCACCGGACTCAACCTGCTTCCTCCTGCCATCTCTTGTTTACATGCGGTCCCACTTCCTTCCTGCTCGCCCCCCGAGCCAGGAGGTGCTTGGCTCACCCGCCCCTGCCCCATGGTGCTTCTGAGGGAAGAGATCAGGCAGCCGCCCACTCCCACTACAGGAGTCAGTCGGGAGTTGATGGTCGAGCCGTCCCCCTCCACCCCCCCAGCAGCGAACGGGCAAGTGGGGTTCAAACGACCCGGAGACAGAGCCCCAGCTGCGGTGGGGGGTGGAAGCAGAGCCCCACACACTGTCCTGTGTTCACAAACACCTCCCCCTACGTCCGTCCCTCGCCCTCCTGAACAGCTGGCTCCTCTGGCACTCGCTGGCTTGCAGGGGGGGGGGCAGCGACCGTTCCCTGCAGTGCAGGGGGATGCGGGGGGGGCTGGCCTCCTCTGCTTCCCTTTGCTCTCCCAGCCGAACTCACTGATGCCTTCAGGGAGCGAGAGAATCTCGGGCACCGATGGGCATGTTTGCGAAGAATGGCACACGCCTTGGGAAGAGGCCCGCTGCATGCCCATGCCCTGCCCAGTGCCACAGCGCCCAGATGCTGTGGGGCTGGGCACCCGATTGATGGGCGCTGCAGACAGACATTGTTCATTCACCCCCAAAGGGGGCTGCAGGCCTCTCTGTGCTAGGAATCTGTACAAACAACCCCCCAGGTCAGACAGGACTCAGCTTAACACTGACTCTTGTTAGTGCTGCCACCTGAGAACTGCCGGGAAGAAAGTACTTTGTGCTAAGCAGCCAGCACCCTGCCCACCTGCAGCGCCAGGGGAAGCTGTCACGCCAACCCTCTAGGCTACCAGCAAGCCTCCAGTGGAACGGGGAAGTACCCAAGGCTAAAGCCAAGTAAGGGGGAAAACACAGCTGGGTAGAAGGGAGACAGACTTTCTGGCCTCTCTGACAAGCATAATGCATAAAAAACAGGCCCACCCCTGTCTCTGGCAAGTCACCTGTAGGACACATTACACTGTGACAAACTCAGCCTGTCTGGATCTGAGCCCCGATTGCTTGGTGTGGCTGGGAAATCCCAGTGACAGGCCCCATGTCTGGTCAGGGGACTTCCTCGGGGGTAAGTAAACGCCCCGGGGACTGAGAGCTGCATGGAAACGGGTCCCTGTGATAAGCACCAGTTATTTGCCTGTTGCGGTCCTGTGGGCTACACCTGTTCTCAGAGCGGATCCCGCAGCACTCCCGGTTCACAGCTCTGGGGCTGTGATATTCCTTTGCCGGGTGCCTGGCCAAACAAAGCCATCTCGGCTCTCCGCTTTCCCCCAGGATGAGCCCCCACTTCCCAGGACTAACTACCAGATATTGAAGGATAGCCACATGCTCAGCAATAAGGGGAAAAAGCCAATTTCATCTTTATTAGACGGCGATTTCTCTTTTAGTAATAAGCGCACTTCAAATAATTAGCGTGTTTTACGTAATAATGAAATTATGGAAATGCAGGCCACTTATTCAAACAAGTCACCATTACCATATTTTTAAATATTAGACTTAATTAGAGTTTATCACTTCACAGAAGTACAAGGAGTGGAGAATTTTTTTTTCCTTTACAAAAAAAATCCTCATAAAGTGTTTATTAAGAGCGGTAAGAAGGGGATAATGATGTGTTTGGAAATTAAGGCAATCAAACATTTAATGCTATGCACTCCTGTAGGCAAAAGCATTCAAATGAGTCAATTATACATCCATTATCCAGGCACGATTAAACAAGGCAGAACGGGGAATTTGTCCTCCACATCATGCATTTGTGGCGAGGACTTATGTCCACTTAACACCAGCTAATAAAACACTAAACTTGGGAAAGAAAGAAAGGAAAAGAAAAGAGAAAAAAAAGGAAAAGAAAAGAGAAAAGAAGAGAGGAAGGGGCCAGTGGGATTTTAACGGTGAAGGGGAAGGAAATATAATGATGTAGCGATGTCGGCATGCCAGCCTTTCATAAATCAAAGTAATTAAGTTAACATGAAAATCAACTTCACCATCCCGCTAAATTACAGTATTTGCATATAAGGACTCAAATGAAGTAGGTAGCTGGTGAGATGGGGGGGTCGGAAGAGAGAGGCTGTGGGGGAGCACGCACCAATAAAGGAAGCATTTATTATGGTGAATAACTAATTTTAGAATTGATAGTGCTGGATTTTCGCTCCCGTGCCATTTATATTACCCAAGGAAATGAAGGGGCGGGCAGGAGGCTGGCTGGACATCTTTCTGTGTTATTGCTTGTCTGCCATTGCAAATCATTATTAATTGTAGCCTGGGTGGTTGGTGAGCAGGCCAGGGTGCCTGGACAGCTGGAGCAGACATACATATCTCTTCATCAGGACCCCAGCCGCTAGCCCTGGAGAGCCAATTACCCCTCCCTGATTGGTATCAGATAAGGAGGGAATTTTTACAAATTAGGGAATAAATAGAATTTCCACCCGTGGAGCAGGGAGGGCTTGAGAGGTGGTAATGAAAAACGATACATCACCATCAGCCAGACAACCCTATTCATACTACCGATGCATTACGCTCACTCCTCATAATCCCGCCGGGTAACAGACAGCGTTCCGAGAGAGCCACCAGAGAGAGCCACCAGAGACACTGCGCACAACTTCCCCGGGCCCCTCCAGAACCCTCTCCACACGGCCCCCGCCAGACCCCACACACGGATGGTGCTGGGGCATGCCTGTGGCTTCTCCCACGCACGCCCCTGGGGGTGCAAGCAGCTTCGTGCGTGTGCTGGGCTCCCTTCCTCTTGTGCGCTCCTGTGGGGTTTGCCCAACTCCTGCTCCATGTGCCACAGCCCCTCTCGGTACCTCTGCTGGCCTCCGAGCAGCAGCCGTTTTCCACTCCAAACTTCCCAAGCCTGCTGCCTCCAACCCTGCTCCTGCCGGCCAGACTGCATCCCCACCTGGGATATGCACCACTGAACTTCCACCCTCGGGCTCACATGGAACATCAGCGGTACACAGCCCGGTGCAGAGCTTTTCCCCAAGGGTGGATTTCACCCCTAATAGCAGCCTCGTGATGCAAAGAAATTGCAGGTGCAACCTTAGCAGCTGGGTCCAGGCCCCGCTCCTTAGCCTCCACATCTATTCCCTCCCCAGCGCAAGATAGGAGAGTGTCACCTGTATTTGAACCATCGGCTTCCATCCAGGAAAAGTGGCCCACTAGGAGCCGGGTCACTGCCTGTAGCCCTTCCGGGGGGAGTAGCTCCCTGCTGTGCACCCATCGTACGGGCAGCACGTGTCACTTCTCAGCACAGACCCACTGCACATCTCCTCACCCTGGAGCCTTCCGGGCAGGTGTGTAACGCAGAGCGGCACCAGCTGGAGTTACACCCTCCTCGCCGGTGTCCGTGCAAGCCCAACTCCCTCTGCCCTGGGTTCCACACGCCCCCGCCTTTACAGCCCACCTACTCAAAGGCATTTCAGGGCCTCACTCCCATTTAAATAAATGGTGCTTCAATACCTTTGAGGACTGAGCCTCCTTACCAGGAGAAGCCCAGCTAGCCCGGCCCTGTTCAGCTTCTGATCCTGAAGCATTTCAGAGATTCGTAGGTTTTAAAAGCAGAAGAGCCCAGATACCATCTAGTCTGACCTCTGAACACCGGCCAGAGGGATTTCATCCAGGTGCCTCAGCCCAATAACTCATGTGTGGCTACAGCACCGTCCAAAAAGCATCCAGGCTGGAGCTGAAGCCATCCCGGCATGGAGAATCCACCACTGCCTTTGGGAGTTTGTCCAGTGGTTAGCCGCTCTCAGCCACAGACATGGGCCTTGTTTCTACATTGAATTTATCTGGCTTCCACTTTAGCACTCAGTGACACAAAATCGAGGTGTGAAAACAAAACTAATCAAGGGACCGAAGAGAAGACTTCCCGAACTGCTGGGACCTGATGCCAGGAGTAAGGAACAAGAAAGAGGAGCTGGATTTGCTCATTTTATGAGCATAAGTTGATCTAGTCGGTGTTACCGAACCTGGTGGGCGGGTTCACGCTGTGGAAAGTTTAAATGAATGCTGATAGCCTATGTGGGAAGGAGCAAGTGGGCAAAGGGCGGTGGGGGGGGGGGGGGGGGGCTACATCAAAAATGGCATTGGCTGTTGCTGAGTCACTGATAAGCTGGAAGAAAATGGAAATGCTTATGGATTGCGTCCGAACGGATAAAGAGCAAGACAGGGCACTGGTTGGTATCTGCTACAGACCACTGGAGTTGCACAAGGGAATGCCATCACGGAGTCCTTAGGCATCCCTTTATAAGCTGTGTGATCGTGGGGACTTCAATTCCTAACTCAAAAAGTGTTGCAGTCAACACAGGGGAATTCTTTATGACACCTCGTCTTAGCAGATAAAGAGGGACTGATCACAGAACTCAAAATCAGTGGTAGCTCAGGAACACGTGGTCACGACTTGGTCACATTTACAATGTGCAAGCAGAATAAAGTCCAGACTAGTGATATAAATACTTGGTGCTTTAATAGGAAAAATTTCATAAAGCTGGGAACAATTATGAGCAAAATCAGCTGGGAGGAAAAAATTTGAGATAGCTGGAAATCATTTAAGAACTCCTTACAAGATACCCCCAAAAGCCACAATCCATAACTGAGGAAGAAGGCTGTACTGGTTAAAAAACTGGCCTGGTTTAGAGGGTAAGTGAAGCCAGCTATAATTTTTTAAAATAACATAATAATGGAAGAAAGGGGAAGTGCAATAATAAATATAAATCAGAAGTTTGTGATTGTAGAAAGTTGATAAGGGAAGCAAAGGGACACAAGGAGAACTCTATCGCTATCAGAGTTAAGGACAATAAGAAGAAATGTTAAAAATATATTAGGAACAGAAAGAATCCTGACAATGGGATTGGTCCATTACTAGATGGAAATGATAGAATTATGAATAATAATGCAAAAAAGGTAGAAGTCTTCAATACATATTTCTGTTCCATATCTGGGGGGAAAAAGAGATGATATAGTCTCACCATATGGTGATAACACTCTTTCTGTTCCATTAGTATCTCAGAAGGGTGTTAAGCAGCTACTAAAGTTAAGACATTTTAAAATCAGCAGGTCAAGATAACTTGCATCCAAGAGTTTTAAAAGAGCTGGCTGTGGAGCCCTCAGGATTGTTAATGTTGATTTTCAATAAGTCTTGGAGCACTGGGTAAGTTCCAGAAGACTGGAAGAAAGCTAATGTTGTGCCAGTTTTTAAAAAGGGTAAATGGAATGACCCAGCCTGACATCAATCCTAGGCAAGATAATGGAGTGGCTGATATGGTGCTCAATTAATAAAGAATTAAAGTAGGGTAATGTAATTAATGCCAATCAGCATGGGTTTATGGACAAATACTGTCTCAAATTAACTTGATACCCCTTTTGACGAGATTACAGTTTGGTTGATAAGGTAATAGTGTTGATGTAATAGACTTAGACCTTTTGTAAGACCTTTGACTTGGTGCTGCACAACATTTTGATTAAAAATGATAAAGATATAAAATGAACATGGCACATAGTAAATGGATTAAAAAACTGGCTAATTGATAGGTCTCAAACTATAACTGTAAATGGTGAATCATCACTGAGCAGATGTGTTTCCAGTGGGGGTCCCATGGGGCTCGATTCTTGGCTCTCGGCTATTTAACATTTTTATCAATGACCCGAAAGGAAAACACAGAATCTTCACTTACAAACTTTGCAAATAACAAAAAATTGGGGGAGTAGTAATAATGAAGAGGATTGATACAGAGTGATCCGGATCGCTTGATAAACTGGGTGCAAAGAAACAATATGCGTTTTAACATGGCTAAATATAAATGTATGTATTTAGGAACAAAGGATGCAGGCCACATGTACAGGATGAGGGACTCGATCCTGGGAAGCAGAGACTCGGAATATGATCTGAGCGGGGCGGGGGACGACAATCAGCTGAACATCAGCGCCCAGTGCGAGGCTGTGAGAATTGGAGCTAATGGGACCTTGGGGTGCATAAACAGGGGAATCTCGAGTAGGAGCAGAGAGGTTCTTATACCATGTTTGGCCCTGGTGCCACCGCCGCGGGAGTCCTGTGTCCAGGGCTGGTGGCCACGATTGAAGAAGGATGTTGATAAATTGGGGAGGGTTCCAAGAAGAGCCATGAGAATGATGAAAGGATTAAAAACCTGCCTTACAGTGATTGATTCCAGGAGTTCAATCTATTTACTTTGACAAGAGAAGGTTAAAGGATGACTTGATCCCAGTCTGTAAGTATCTATGGGTTGAACGAATAATTAACAACGAGCTCCTTAGTCTAGCAAACGTCTAACACGATCCAATGGCTGGAAGTTGAAGCGAAACACATTCAGACTTGGAATAAGTTTTAGCACTGAGGGTAATAAAACCAGTGAACAATTTCCCAAGTCGTGCTGGATTCCCCATCACAGACGGTTTTAAATCAGGACTCTGGATGTTTGTCTAACAGATCTGCACTGGAAATTATTCGGGGAAGGTCTCTGGCCTGTGTTATACGGGTTGGTCAGACTAGATGGTCACCATGGGAATCTCTAAATCTCTGAATTAACGGGTGCTCCTGATAAAAGGGCCGTACTGCCCGCAATACACCCAAAGCCCGCTGGGGCGATAGAGCTGCTGCTATGCCATGCACTACAGTCACTTGGGATTTTGCTGCTTCATCGACAACAGACCCTTCTGCAGTCCCCAAGTCCTTCCACTGGGCTCTAAAAGGAGGCTCTCCCAGTAGCTGTTAGCAGCGCGGGACCTATGACATAGGGTACACTAGTGCTGACTCCATCCAGTGGAGGACAGAGAGCAGGAGAGCGCACACTCGCTGGGCTCATTATCATGTTCACCTGAAATGGGGCCCCATTAAATGGAGGAAGCCTGGCAACTCGCTCGCCCTGTGAGAGAGCTCAGTGCAAGGGCTCCTTTCCCAGGAGTAAGAAGAAAAGGAGGACTTGTGGCTCCTTAGAGACTAACAAATTTATTAGAGCATAAGCTTTTGTGAGCTACAGCTCACTTCATCGGGAGTGAATTTCACCCAGGCCATGAAGAGCTGTGGACTGTTGCTAGCAATATGCCCCCCCGGTCACTATTCAGCAAATTCCTGGCATGCCGAGGGCTGGCAACCAATTAGCTGCCTGGTACACGCACCGCCTTCCTGCTCCCCCTGCCCGCTTCTCAATGCATGCAGCACCTGGCCATGAGCCTTAGGTAGCAAGGGAGACCTGGCTTGGGGCATGCCAGGTGGGCCAGGGTGAAACACAACCCCACCATGTGGGATCCATGATAAAGAGCAGCTCCTGGAAAGGGCCCTGAAACCAGCAGCGAGGCCAGTTGTGCCGCAGCCCCCAGGGCTGGCTCTCGCTGCATCCAGGCTAGTAATTAGCATTCCCTTATGACAAGCACGTCACTGAACAAAATGCTCGGCAAGAGACCAATCTGGGTGGCGAGTCACTGTGTTGAATCACAGCACGCAGCTTTTAATTTATTCCACAGACTCTGTCGCTCCCCCACAGGCTCCCGGTAATTCATACCACACATCGGAGGGTGTTATTTAACTCGCCGAGTGTTTTACAGCCGGTGTGAAAGTCGCTGGGCAAAGTAAAGTCACTGATGGGGCTGGCGAGATCCCGCCTACCCGCGTTCCCATGCTGGGGCAGAGCCAGCGGTGCACTGCAGCCAATGGTAAAGCTCCCACCGAAGTGCCTGGGGCAGGAAGCCACCCCCACTCCTGGGCCTTTCCCCACAGGTGGATTTCACATGGATGCCTGCAACAGCAGCCTTCCAGGGCAATGAAACTGCAGGTGCGACCTCAAAGGCTGGGTCCAGGCCCCCATCCCGGACGGCAGAGCTTTCCAAATGCGCCTGCAATGCAACGTCAGAGGCCGACTCGCATCCCCTTGGGGGGGACCCCCGCTGTGCCCGGCAACGCGACTGCAGAGCCTCAACTGGCCATGTTTGGGCAAAGGGTGAGTCACCCTCCCCTGCCCCGAGAGGTGGGAGCTAGCATCATTGCCAGTTCAGGGATGGGAGAGGGGAACCAGCAATGGGATTTGGGCACCTATCTCCACAGGCTCCTTGGAAAAGCCCACGCTGCGTGACTCCCACAGCCAGCCGTGTCGGGGGGGGACGCCCTAACGGGCCAGCAAACCAGCATGGACATACCCGCCCAGCATCACTTGCACCATGCGGCAGCAACTCCGACTGCCATTCACTGCTGTGCTCTGGCTGGGGGGAGACATCAGCCGTGCATCCTGGGAGCTGTGCCTGGGGCAGAATGGTGCCACCCTTCCCCTGGGGCGTGTCTGTCTCTGCAATGGCCAGGGCGGGCCACTCCCTCCAGGGAAGCTGCAGTGACAGGGCAGGCCTGGAGCTCTGGAGACAGCAGCCTCTCCTGCCCAGGGGCTCGGAGGAGCTCGAGGGTGCAGGTCTGGGCGCTGGGTGGCCCGTGCTACGGAAACCAAACCGACGGCGAGGCCTAGGGGAGAGATCAGACCATGCAGCCTGGCAGTGCCTAGAGCAGGGCACCAGGAGTCAAGCTGTTGATACCAGGGCCACGGGAACCTGAGAAATAACCAGCTAGATCTGACAGATGGGTGCCAGGACTCCTGGGTTCCATTTCTGGCTCTGCTGCAGACGCACTGTGTGCGGCCTTGGGCGAGGTGCCCTTTTGCTCTGTGCCTTGGTTTCCCCACCTGCAAATGGGGGGACAACACTGACTTGCCCTGCAGGGGGAGGGGCAGTCCCGGAGCCCATGTGGGTGGCCGGATCCTGCTCTGTGGGCTGGGTGCTGCAGCCTGCTCTAGCTTCCCATCAGTCCCCAGGCGCTGCTTTGGAGCGAGTGTGTGTGGAGGGCTTGGGAGCTGAGATGCTGCCTCTCCCCTGGTGCACTTCTGCCCTGGCAAATGCCCCCCCTTGGCCGAGGGGGAGCTGCTCTGGGGGGGGGGGGGGGAAGAATCCCAAGGGGACAGGACAGCGCTCTCTTCAGGCTGGTTTCTGAGCTGCTGGGGAGACACTGCACATCACTCCAATAAGGTCTCCAGGTGCGGCCCGTCCTGAGGTCATGGGGCTGGCAGCACAGCTGGGGACGCGGCCGCATGTCCCCGTGCTCCGTAGCTCAGGACCGGCCCAACGGGCAGGGCATGCAGGATGGGAACCTGCCGAACGTACTCCAGGCCAGCACCGCCCGGCTCGCCCAGGTGCAGCTGTAGGAAAGGAGACAGCAGTGGAATACCGCACTTGCACCTGGAATCGACCAGATGCCATGGGGCCCTGGGGGTCTTGGCTCAGAGCAGCAGACTTAACGCCAGGCTGTGCTGGCATAGCTTTGGCCGTGCAGTTGAATAGATGTGGCATGTGATCTGAGACTGTTCTCCACAGGGAAGGGTAGAACCTCCGTTCACTGTACAGTTGCCATATCTAAGCACTTATGATCACAATATTTACGGGGCGTTTATTCCAGGCTATTAAAGTCAGCAGTAGTTATCCACAGCTAAAGGGCCATTTTCTCCCTTGACGCCTTTCCCCGGCCACACGTCAGCGGCAAGCTGGCATGGAGCCATTTCTGTGCTGCTCACACTGCATAACTCACCGGACTCTTTCGCTGGTTATTCTGCATGGGCCCCATTTCTGGAGCTCCTCCCCCAGCCGCAGCTTGCAGCTCACACCCCAGTGCACGGCTGCTAGGGCAGCAATCTCAGTGAATCCATCCCACTGCTCAGGAGGACGCTCGCTCCCTTGGCTGAGACCAGCAGATGGCTGCTCCGGATCGCTCCCCACTGAAATCAGGGGCCTGCGGGGGACAATCCTTCACCTCTGTAAGCCATCGGCCAGCTGGGCTCCGAGACACAGAGCGCCTGGAAGGCCACGGCCCAGTGCAGGGTCCAGCTCCGGGCACAAACTGCACTGGGCAGGGGTCACTGCTGCCTCGGTTAGCCCAGGAAGCAGGAAGTCGTCGGGCCAGAGGATTCTCTCTGCAGATGGCACGCCTTGTCCAGCTCCCCGGGAGGAATGCAGCTGCTGGCGTTACCAGAAGCAGGATCCTGTATGTGGCTATTTCTTCAGCACAATCCGGCAGTGGGCAGGGGGTGATCTTGGCCTTCCAAACTGCCATGTGCTTCCAAGTCCTGGGCACTAGAGGGCAGAGAGGAGGCGGACTGGAGGGCAACGCTTCCGCTGGGGCAGATGTGCTCCGAGTGGAGGGCCCTGGCATTGCTGTATTTAAAGCAGCTCAATCCTGCTCAGGTGGGCGGGAAGCATGTCAAGCCTTGCTCATCTACACGGGCACAGCCTGACATCTCTGCTGCTCCCGGGTCAGCCAGCTGCCACGTGCCCTCCTGCCCCCGTCTGCGTACAGCCCCTGACGCAGCCCTCGGCAGCCAAGTTCCATCTCCGGCCTCTGACAGGGCGTGTCCGCGAGAAGGACTACAAGGAAAGGTGGCGAGGCCGGAGTGTCCGGGAGTGCCGCGAGCTCAGTGGAAAGTTCTTCCCCTTCACAGCTCAGTACGATGGCCTAGTTAAGGCTTGAAAAGGGTTTGGCATCAAACTGCAGAGCTGCCCTCGAAGCCTTCAAATGCAGCGAGCTCTGTTGCTTCTGGCCCAGCCAGACACGGGCGCGCGGTCCCACAGACGAGGCCGGCTCTCTTCATCTTGGAGGGAGACCTGCCTATTTTTACACGTCCGTTCCAAATCACCCGCTTGCCCCTTTGTTTCACAACCCCCACTCCTGCCTTCCGGAGGAGAGATCAAAGGCTGTCCCTGGCACCATTGTTTCTCTCCCAGCAAGAGGGACGCGGGGCCGTAATCTCCCCAGAAAGCCGCACACTTCAAAGGAAGCAAAAGTGCTTATTAAAAGTCCCAGGGAACTCATTGAATAACATCCCAAAGGGCTGGGAAAATCAGCACCGGCAGCTCAAAATATAACACAAGCAGGGAGTCAGGGACGGACACCTCTAGAGATACACGGCCCCGTCTGCAAGTGGCCGTTACTGTCCTGCAAGACACCGTATCGGTTAACCTCGTTGTTTGGCCTCCTTAGCCATCTCTCCAGCATGCTGCCCCTTGATCTCTCTCTGCCGGGACTACTTCCAATCTTCCCAACCTCAGGGCTTCCCCAAGGAGCGGACCACCGACGTCGCCCCACCTCCTCCTCTTGCGCACTGGAGCAGGGCCAGGGCTCAGCACCCGGGGGGCACGAAGGACCCAGGCTGGAAGGAGAGGCTGGGATGTCTGGGCTCTGCAGCCTGGAGGCTGCGTGGTATCAGATAGGCACTTCCCCAAGACACTGCTTCCAGGGGGTTTCAGAAAGAGTTGGCAACCCTACCCGCAGGCCCTGTACCCAGGCCGGCTGCCGGGAAACGGAAGCTCTGTGGGCACCAGAAGGGGACCCTACTAACAGCTGCCAAGGGCCTGCCAATCACAACAGCCGGAGAAAGAGGAACCACGCCCTTACCAGGCGTTGGTATTCGTGTGTGTGTATACGTGTCTATTCAGGTGTGTACACACGTGTCCGTATTCACATATGCTCACATGTGTGTGCACAAGAGTTTGCTCACTCACAGCGTGGAGTACATGGGGACTGAGGTGCGTTGACGAGCAGAACCCAGAGAAACATGAGGACAGTAGAAGCAAAATGTCTGAAATCCCAGCTGTCCACTGACGAGCCATTGAGGGACTCAACCGGTCCCAGAGTGAAATGGGGATTTTGATCCGGCTTTAAGTGCCAGTCTCAAAGTCCCCTGCATTATGGAGCTACTGCCAGCACCTCAGAACCCGAATATCCCCAGCTGTCCATCACTGGAAACCAGTCACTTCTGTAGCCATCTCTGGCCTGAGGGGTGGACCGGTCACGTCCCGACAGACCAGACAGCTGTGCACACGGAACAGACGGCGCTGTCAGACAGGCCTGTGCGTTACACAGATGCATTCAAAAGACCTGCACATTCCCCGGAGAGCGACAGGAGACAGAGGCGTACGTTACCCACACAGCCCGCACTGAGACGCTTCTCTCTGTACAATGGGTATTTCACACACCTCTGCGCAGCGGGACAGGACAGCAGGGAGGGGCTGTTCAAAGATGGGGCAGTCAGCCCACTCCCTTCATGTTCCCCAAAGAACCTTCCCTCTGGGTCGAACTCCCAAGGGGGTGGCGGGGCCGTTCCTGTCCGCGGTGCTGAGTGTGAGCAGAGGAGAACCCAGGCCGGCCCAGCCTGCTCTCTCGAAAAGTGGGGGAGGATGGAAATAAATGCTCCAGCCTCCTTTGCGCCCTCCCCAGTAGTGAGGCTGGTTTACTCCGGATCATTAAATATGTATATCTTATTACACGCCTTGTTAGAGTATTGAGCTCTATTGACTGATGATAAATTCCCAGCATCGGCCTGGCCATAAATTTATCTGGAGATGATGAAGACTCAATAATCTAGTCATGCAGATAATATGATAGGCCCTTAAAAAGATCATTACATTATATGTCAAAATTAAAAGTGAAATACACTTTATTAACACTGTCTCCACACTCGGGCCCATTACCTGATCTCTCCCCTCCCTCCCCACCGCGTGCCCTCGGGTGCCTAGGGGGAGCAAGACAAGCCCAAGGCTCCCCGTGATTAGGCTGGATGAGTCCAGGGGGCACCCAATGGGCTCAGCGCTTCCCCCGGGATGGTGTCTGGTGGGTTCGTGCCCCGTAGGAGAACACAGGCTCCAGCTGAGGGCCTCCGAGTATTCAGCAAAACCCAGGACCCAGCTCCACCCTCAGACACATGTGCCGGAGGGCAGAGGGGCGGCGGTAGCTACTCATGAGGAAGGTCTGTGTCATCCCCAGGAGACAGGGAGAACCGGAGCCTGGCAGCTCTGAGTACCCCATCTCTCTATCTGCCCAGCTGGATGGGCGCATTGGTTCCCATCACTGGAGGATGGGGGCATCCCCTGCGGGTGAAAACACCAGCTGTCAGAGCTGGGAATGAAGCCAGGGGGCTCTGGGCAAACCCGTCTCCATGTGGCACGCTCGGAGGCAGCTGCCCCATAGAAACCAAGGGCAGGCGAGCAGCAAAGCACCAAGACCCGCATGGCTCAGCAGCCCTTTAGGACAGCCCCTCCCAGGGCACGGAGTGGGCTTTGTGGGGGGAACAGTGGCACAGCTCACTGATGGCCCCCAGCCCCGCCTGAGAGCTGCGGGCTGCAGCATGGCAGGGGCTGGCCTGGCCAGACACCAGGGCTGCGCTAAATGGGGCCGATCGCTTCCATTTCATCCTCACGGAGATGGCAGGGCCCAGCATGCCGTGTGCCCACTGGGGCTGCACCGCACCCTCGGGGAGCCTGGCACCCAGGGGGCTGCAGTCTCAGTGGACCACAGACTGCCCTGGAGCACGAGCCGGCAGCGGGTGCCACTTGCAGGCTGGCAGCTCTCACACCAGCCTGTCACTAGGGCACAGGGCTGGGCAGTGGTGGCCCGGCCACCTCCTTCCCAGACCAGTCCCCGCGCCGGAGCCATTTCTCTCCTTTAATAAGAAGGTCACAGTCATTTAAACTCCTTTGATTAGGGCCGGTGGCTCGCGCTCCTCCTGCATCGGCACTGCTGGCCTCTTTGTGCTCCAGTCTGGAGATCAATCGTATGTATCAAGTTTACAGTGTTTCCAAGAGCTTGTGTGCTTCAATCCCCCCCCCCCCCCGCAGCCCAGTCACCTCCTGCCCCCTCCACCACCTTCCTGTGCAGACAAACAAGGTGAGGAGCATCAGATCAATAGAGCAACACAGATCAGCTGCCGGGAAAACCAATCGCAGATCAGATTGAAACCGACTTTTGCTTGTATCTCTCCAGCTCTCTGGCGCGCGCCGATGGAAAGAGGAGACAAGGGGGGGGGGGTGTCTGATAACGCTCTGCCGTGGCTGTTCTAATCTGAGAGAGCCCGAGGATTTGCTGAAAACCATTATCACATTCTCCTCCGTCTCTTGTCCCCGATAAAGCCCCGGCTAATCTGTTTGTTGCAGGTATTGAACAGACGCATTAGCGAATCCAGGATTGGGTTATAGCTCTCTCTGGAGGGCAAGCGGGGGCCGGGGAGGTTCAGAGCCCAAAGGAGCTGGCAGCCGGTGCACTCTAGAGGGGAAGATGGCAGAATCCTGCTGGCACGGGCATAACCTCTGGCAAAGCAGCCTTCGGACAACGCAACAGGACAGTGCCCCCACGGGCAGAATCGCCTCTTTGCAGGTTCAACAGCGGGAGGGTGTCCAGGTCCAGGCAGAGCCCGGCCTGGGGCCGACCCTCCTCAGAACTCGCAGGCTTGCAGATGGGTCAGCGTCACTCTCGCCCCTTAAAGGGAAGGGACCAGTTCAGGAGCCTTCGCCCCTCGCTAAGAGGGTCGAGTCTCTTTCTAGGCATTCCTGGGTTGGTTTATTACACGTGCTCCCGGCCTGGAGCTCCCCTGACCCATGACACGTCACCGTGCTTGCATGCCACCCGGCAGGGATAAAGGAGCTCCCCTGACCCACGACACGTCACCGCGCTTGCATGCCACCCGGCAGGAATAAAGCAACTCGCTCAGCGCTGCTCCCACAGGAGGGCCCTGCCGTGACAACCCAGCAGCACACACCCAGTGCCAGGAGCAACCCTACAATAACAACCCGGCGCGGGCAGCCCCAGCCCAGTGGTGCAGCCTTCAGGAACAGCAGCGTGTGTGGCCCTGACCCACGAGTGCCCCATCAATAACAAACAGTGACGAGCGACCCTGCCCGACGCTGGCTGCTGCCGGTTGGGGGTGATGGGTCAAGTGAAAGGACCCTGCCCGAGCAGGGAGCTTGCTAAGTCCCAGGGTCCCAGCATGCCATGGGCTCCAGAGGGCATGTGGAGAGACCATAGCAAGCCCCCCAGCTTCCAGGGGGCTACGGGGGATCTCAGCCCAGGGCAGGCCAAGCCCAGCCAGGGGGCAAAGGGTGAGGGGCGGCCGCTCTCAGGCCCCTGCAGCTCAGCCAGGAACAGGAAAGCGCTGGCCGGGAGAAGCAGGGTCAAGCGTGGTCTCCAGGCTGGAGGCAGCCCTCAGTGTGGGGTCCCAGCAAGTCTGATGGTCTGCGCACAGGAGAGTGAGCCAGGACGCCTGGGTTCAATTCCTGGCTCTGCCACTGACCTCGTGTGACTCGGGCAAGTCCCCTCCCCTTGCTGTAGGCAAGAGCTCTGCCCAGCAACACAGGGACGCTCCCACTGACCCAGCTCTGAGCCCGGAGGGGCCGGGGCCGTCTCTGCTGTGTGTGTCTAGCACCCGGCTCCAGGCATCCCCGCAAGGGATCGTTCAGAGGCTGGGAAAGCTCACACCCGGGCTCCCAGCAGCCGCCTGTTCCAAACGGATCTAGTGGACCATTAATTATAGTAATTTAGCGGTGGAACACTAACTGCAGCCAGTGCAAGAGCATTCAGTACATTAGTGGCTATAACCAACTCCTTAAAAAAGACATTTGGCGACTGACAGCTGATAAAATGAGTTGTGAAGCAGAACCACAAAAAATGAGAGCAAGAAAGAGCCCGCGCGGTGTGTGGGTCTCAGCAGCTTGCTCCCCCCGGTGTCCCCCCACTGCTGCAGTGCCGGCCGGGGGCTGGGAATGGTGCACTTGAGACGCTGGCTCCGATACCAAGTCTGTCCCCAGCACTGAGCCCAAGTTGCCCGGCAGGGCACAGGGACTCCACAAGCAATAGCAATGGGGCAGGGCAGGGAAAGCGCCCACTGCACCGGCTGCCCTGCCCTGGCCCAGCCAAACTCCCACCCCCCAGCCCCAGGCAGGCTGCACCGCGTGGGGCGCGGGAGACCTCCCCGTATGGCAACTCACGCTGGGCGCCTTGATGCCCTGGCTCGTGGCGTGGCTAGGGCGGGATTTCCTCTTCTGTGACCCTGGGGAGTCGCATCACCTCTCCCTGCCTGAGCGCCCTGGTTTGTAACGCAGAGATAACAACAGACCCCGCATCACGGCGCCCCCCTGCACCGAGGGGAGAGCGCCCCCTACTGACCCTCCCGCATCACGGCGCCCCCCTGCACCGAGGGGAGAGTGCCCCCTACTGACCCCCCTGCCCCCGAATCACAGCGTCCCCTGCACCGAGGGGAGAGTGCCCCCTACTGAGCCCCCCACCCCCTACATCACAGCACCCCCCTGTACCAAGGGGAGAGCGCCCCCTACTGACCTCCCTTGCGTCCTGCACACAGCGCCCCCTGCACCGAGAGGAGAGTGCCCTCTGGAGGATGGTGTGGATTGCACCCTCTGCAAGTCTGCAGATGACACTAAACTGGGAGGAGAGGTAGATACGCTGGAGGGTAGGGATGGGATACAGAGGGCCCTAGACAAATGAGAGGATCGGGCCAAAAGAAATCTGATGAGGTTCAACAAGGACAAGTGCAGAGTCCTGCACTTAGGACGGAAGAATCCCATGCACCGCTACAGACTAGGGACCGAGTGGCTCGGCAGCAGTTCTGCGGAAAAGGACCTAGGGGTGACAGTGGACGAGAAGCTGGATATGAGTCAACAGTGTGCCCTTGTTGCCAAGAAGGCCAATGGCATTTTGGGCTGTATAAGTAGGGGCATTGCCAGCAGATCGAGCGACGTGATCGTTCCCCTCTATTCGACATTGGTGAAGCCTCATCTGGAGTACCGTGTCCAGTTTTGGGCCCCACACTAGAAGAAGGATGTGGAAAAATTGGAAAGCGTCCAGCGGAGGGCAACAAAAATGATTAGGGGACTGGAACACATGACTTATGAGGAGAGGCTGAGGGAACTGGGATTGTTTAGTCTGCGGAAGAGAAGCATGAGGGGGGATCTGATAGCTGCTTTCAACTACCTGAAAGGGGGTTCCAAAAAGGATGGATCTTGACTGTTCTCAGTGGTACCAGATGACAGAACAAGGAGCAATGGCCTCAAGTTGCAGTGGGGGAGGTTTAGGTTGGATATTAGGAAAAACTTCCCCCACTTTAGGGTGGTGAAGCACTGGAATGCGTTACCTTTGGAGGTGGTGGAATCTCCTTCCTTAGAAGTTTTTAAGATCAGGCTTGACAAAGCCCTCGCTGGGATGATTTAGTTGGGGTTGGTCCTGCTTTGAGCAGAGGGTTGGACTAGATACCTCCTGAGGTTCCTTCCAACCTTGATAGTCTAGGATTCTATGATACTGCTCCCCTGCCCCCCGCATCACAGCGCCCCCCTGCACCAAGGGCGAGGGGGGAGTGCCCCTACTGATCCCCACCCTACCCCCTGTGGCACCCTGAGTTTCTGCAGAGGTGCCCACCCAGGTGGGGATGGCCAGGCCGGCTCAGATCAGCCAGTCATGAGGTCCATTGTCTGCGGCCGCTGTGCGAGACAGAGCGCTCCCTGAGTGCAACTCTGCCCCACACACGCTGGGCTGGGGAGCAAATGTTTCCTTCTGCAGCTGTGCCAAGGTGCCACGGGGCAGGGCCCACTGCCTGAGATCAGGGACACGCCCGTGCAGCTGTCCGGCCTCGGAGAGCTGCGCCGGGTCCCCATGCCCGGTACCTGCAGTGAGCCGGCCGCCAGAGTGGGATCCCTCACTCCAGGAGCCAGCGCCCTGGGGCTGGCAGAGACGCGCTCGCCAGGCAGGAGCACGCGGGAGCGTCACCCAGAAGATGTGGCCTTCTCTCAGCCGGCGCCCCGGGGTCCAAGCCACTGACATTCAATCTCTCCTGCTGCACGGTCCCTTCCCAGCCGGGGAGTATTTGTTATACCACATTACCGCGGCGATACGATGGAGTCGGTGTGATAGTGAGCAGAGCTCGCCCCGCGTGCAGGGAGCAGGGGGGTGAGGCAAATGTCACGGGGGGTGAGGAGACACCCCCGGCGGCCGAGTCACTCGCTGAGCACAGACAGACCTGACAGCGAGCAGCTTGGCGCAGGCAGGCAGCAGCCACCCGGCGTGCGGCCGCGCGGTCCACAGAGACCTGCCCGCACCACCATGGCTCCCCCTGCCACCACGCGGGCTCCCTCTGCCATGGCCGAGACGGCCCAGGGCAGCGCTGGGACCAGGTGCCATCAGCATGGGGCAGGGGGCCCGGGCAGGGAGGACGGGGGCCTGGGCAGGGAGGAGGAGGGGGGCCCCAGCAAGGAGGAGGAGGGGGGGCCCCCAGCAGGGAGGAGGAGGGGGGGCCCCAGCAGGGAGGACGGGGGCCTTGGCAGGGAGGAGGAGGGGGGCCCCAGCAAGGAGGAGGAGGGGGGCCCCGGCAGGGCGGAGGGGGGCCCTGGCTCTACGGCTGGGCGTGGCACCTGCAGGGACAAGCAGAGTGCTAGGAACCTTTGCTTGCTGGGCCCAGGGCCGACAGGCTGGGGGGCGAGTCCGTGTGCAGAGTCCCCAGTCCCTGCGCACGCTCCTGGCACCACTCACCCTCCCCCCGATGGCAGGGGATGATCCTGCCCCCACTCCCCGGGGCGGCGAGGGAAGCCAGCCAGTGTTGTTAGGATGGCCTGGCCTGTGGCCCCTCGGCCCCCCAGCGACCCTGCACGGTGGCATCGCGCTCTGGGCACGGGCACCTCCCCCCCGGGGTCACGCCGTGCTCACCAGGGCTTCGCCCCGAGCAGCCTGCCCTCCTCGCCCTGCACACCCCTCTGGGCTGGCTCTGTGTGACGGACGAATTCAACGCTCCTTAAAGCCCAGCAGCGAACACGCCTCGAGCACGGGCTGGCCGGGCATTTTCACACCCACTAAAGGACGAAATCTCCCCATGCTGCCTAGATCCACAGCACCTGTGCCCACCCCCCAGCTCTGCTAAAGGACCTCAGAACCACAGCCCCCCACTATCCCAGCCCGGGGCCCCCACCCCATAGCTCTGCCAGGGTCCCTCACTCCTGACCCGCAGCCCCCGCTATCCCAGCCCGGGGCTCCCAATCCCCAGCTCTGCTGGTGCCCCTCACTCCTGACCCGCAGCCCCCCGCTATTCCAGCCCGGGGCTCCCCACCCCATAGCTCTGCCAGTGCCCCTCACTCCTGAACCACAGCCCCCCGCTATCCCAGCCCGGGATCCCCACCCCCAGCTCTGCCGGTGCTCCTCACTCCCAACCCGCAGCCCCCCGCTTTCCCAGCCTTGGGCTCCCCATCCCCAGCTCTGCCGGTGCCCCTCACTCTCAACCCGCAGCCCCCTGCTATCCCAGCCTGGGGTTCCCCATCAATAGCTCTGCCGGTACCCCTCACTCCCAACCTGCAGCCCCCCACTATCCCAGCCTGGGGCTCCCCACCCCATAGCTCTGCCAGGGTCCCTCAGTCCCGACCCACAGCCCCCCGCTATCCCAGCCTGGGGCTCCCCACCTCCAGCTCTGCCGGTACCCCTCACTCCCGACATGCAGCCCCCTGCTGCCCCAGCCTTGGGCTCCCCAACACATAGCTCTGCCAGGGTCCCTCACTCCTGTCTTGCAGCCCCCCGCTATCCCAGCCCGGGACTCCCCACCCCCAGCTCTGCCGGTGCCCCTCACTCCCAACCCGCAGCCCCCCGCTTTCCCAGCCTTGGGCTCCCCATCCCCAGCTCTGCCGGTGCCCCTCACTCTCAACCCACAGCCCCCTGCTATCCCAGCCCGGGGTTCCCCACCCCCAGCTCTGCTGGTGCCCCTCACTCCCGACCTGCAGCCCCCCGCTATCCCAGCCCGGGGCTCCCCACCCCATAGCTCTGCCAGGGTCCCTCACTCCCGACCTGCAGCCCCCTGCTGCCCCAGCCTCCAAAGCTTCCTCCCAGCTCTGCTGGTGCCCCTCGAGGCTGGGTGCACCAAGGGAAGTGGGTGCCAAGCCCGCTGCACAGAGGTGGGAGCAAGGTCCCGGTGTGCCCTGGGGTGAGTGCGGAGGGAGCAGGAGCCCAGGTGCCACAGGCTGGGGCTCACAGGGTCCTGGCATGGTGCCACCATGCTGGACCCCAGTCTGTGCGCGGCATCCATAAAACCCATGCGCTTGGCACTCTTAGTGAGCCAGCGGCCCCAGGCTGGGCTCCCAGGTGTTCTCCCTAGTGCAGCCAGGGCTCCCGGGGCAGGCAGGGCTGGACAATGGTGAGGAAAGTGCCTGAGCCCTGTCTACACTAGCACGCCCACTGCAGTCACCCCAGAGGGGCTGGGCCTATGTGGGGCGGGCATGCCAAAGACCCAGTGAAAGAGTTAGCCCCTCCGCTCCCCGCCCCCTCCAGTCAGGCACAAGAGCTCCCAGCAAACCTCCCCAGGACCTCCCCCAAGTGCTCCAGCGATGCCAGGGAAGGCCAGAGATTCCAAGGCCAACCCAGCCCCTCGCTCTCCATCCCGGGGGGCAGGAAAGGGCACACACTCTGCAGGCCGTGCCTGGAAACGTTGCCCCAGGCTCCCCAGCAGATGCCCAGCCCCGCCCCGGCGAGCGCGAGGTGCCAGACCCCGGGGCAGAGCAAAGCAGGGGGTACTGTGTGCTGAAAAGCTGGCGCGACCCGCTGGGAGCAGGAGGATGAATGCTTCCTGTCCCCTTGCTTACTCCAGCCCCCGTACAGATGGCTGCCTCCCTGCCCAGCGCTGCAGGGCGCCCCTCCAATCCCTATTAACGGAGCGACCACGTGGCCGCTCTCCCCACCGATGGATGCGTTCGCAGGTTTGTTGATTTGGAGCTAACAGGTAGCACTCAGCATGTGTCCCCGGCGCAGAGACAGGGGCCATTCATCACGCCAGCTCCCCCACCATCTGCCATCCGCCAATTACTCCTGCCTCCTTTAATTAGTAATGAGGACTAATACCGCTGCCGGGGATGCTGGCTGGAGCACGCTGCCCCTCCGGCATAACCAGTGCGAGCGCGCCAAGCCGGCCGGGGATGGGAACTAAACCCAGGGACATGAAACGGGGCCTCTCCGTTGCATGGAGCCAGGGAGCGCTGGGTGCCGGGCAGGACCCCGGTCCCTGCTTCACCCCACGGAAATGGCAAAGCCGGATGAGCGAAGTGGCAGCGCGGCTGGGGAGCTGGCGCGTCCCCGCTGGGGGACAGCCACAAGCAGGTGCCTGCCCTCAGACCTGGCTGGTTGGCTGGGGGGGAACAGGGAACAGCCTGTTACGGGTGAGGGGGTGTGGCGGGCATCCCAGCACAGGGCAGCTGGTGGGCCTGGCCTGTCGGGGCTTCACAGCAGAAAGCTCTGCCCCTGCCCCTCTGTTCTCTTGCCCCCGCCCCGCTATGCCAGGCCCAGCCCCACACAGCTCTTCTCCTGCCCCCCAATCCTGTCCCCCAGCCCCGCTGTCACTGCAGAGCTGGGCTGCCCCCCCAGGTGTGTCCTGCGGCCCCTCCCACCGAGCAAGCCATGATGTGATCAGCCCCTAGTGTTAGCTGGGGCGCTTGCTGCTGTCCAGCGGCTCTGGGAGACCCTCGCCCCAGCCGGCACTTTGCAGCGCACAGCCCGTGTCCCATATGGGACAGGGAGGAGATGCGGTAAGGCCAGGGGCTTGCACAGAAGCCCTCTCCCAAGGGAGTCCTCTGCTTCACCGACTGGCATGTCACTAAAGGGGAACAAGCAGGGGCGGGGCCAGGTGGGGCCTGTTCCCCAAGCCCCCTGGGAACGCAGCTGGCCCATGCCGTAGGGCTGGCAGGCGGAGGACACAGCCCCCAGTCCTATTTGCAGAGCCACACACAACAGCCCAACGAGCTACTGAATGGAGCGGTGTGAAATCCACAGCGCATGCCCCCATCCCCTCAGCCGGCAGGGGAAGCACAGTGTGGGCCCAGGATGTGGGTCTGCTCATGGGCAGAGCTGTGTTTGTACAGCGCCTTGCACAGCAGGGCCTGCTCGCGACCGGGGCTCCTAGGCGCTGGCAATGCAAATACCGACGACGATCCCACCCAAGCCACAGATGCCCCGGGCTCCCCGGAGAGGCCTGTGAAGTCACTGCAGGCAGTGGCTTGCCCGTTCCAGGAGCCCTTCACAGGGGAGCCGGTCCATGCTAGCAGGGAAGGGGTGCGGGCTCCCTTCCTAAGGGGTCCGAGCCCTCACAGTGTCCCTTTGAACGGGGGGCTCAGGGACCCTCCACAGCGACAGGGAATGGGACTACTGCCCAGCAGCCACCAGCTGGACTCTCCCCCCCTGAGCCTCCACCCACGATGCTGAGCTTCCAATCCAGGGCAGAGAGGGCAGCGCTCAGTTCAATGCCTGGCAGGGCCTGCAGCTCGGCAGTCCGGTGCTTGGGAGCCATGTCGAAGGCAGCGTGGGCCAGGAACGGGCCCCCATGGACTGGGAGAAGTGTTTACGTGGCTTTGTTTGCAGCCAGGCCAGCTCGCTATGGGGACCCACACTGGATGCTCTTCAGGCAGACATCTCATTAAGGGGGCTAGTGTACAGAGCTCAGGGGCTCTGGGGTCTAGACTTCGTCAGTCCCGAGGGAGGCTTTGCCCACATTCACTAAGCGGGTAAGGATGGCAAACCTCCCTCCCCATGCGATGGCTTGCCGCCAGCACAGTCGCCCCTGCTCTGACCACGCGCTCAGCTCCAGGACCCCTATTTACACAGCTGAGGGACCCACCCGACACTGGGAGTGCAGAGGACAGCTACATTCGAGCCACTGGTGGGAAAGCCACTCACAGAGGCCTCGTGGGGCCCTGCATCCTTTGCAGCGTGCGGGGGGCTTGCGTACCCCCCTCCTGGCTAACAAGCTCACGAGTGCTCTCGGGTGGCTTGGCTGACAGCGGGGTCAGTGGCGCTGGAGGACAGGAGACCCGCGGGGATTAGTCCATATTCAGTAACATGGTTCTTTGGGAGAACAAGCAAGCTCTGGCAAAGGCCCTGCAGCTCTCCATGTGATCTGCTAAAGCCACGCGGCCTGCAGCCAAGCTGGCTTCCCCGAGGAATGGCCTGGCGGCTGCTGGGAATTTGGGAGTGAGGGAGCCCTGCAGATCATGCACTCGCCCCCCTGCGTGGGCAGGGCATGCAGGGAGAGGGCAGAAGGGCTGACAGGAAAATGACAGTGGATTTACACTGAACTCTGTCCCTAAGTGGGTGGCAACTGACGTGCTGCCCAGAGCGACAGTCACACCAGGGGATGGCGCACAAGGCCTGGGCACCGCATCAGTCCCGCTTACACCCGGACAGCACAGACAGCACTAGAGTGCCGGGGGGGGGGTACACAGGAGGGCAACTCAGTTCTTAAATTGTGCCAGGGCTGAGCCCCAGCACCTCGGGGCCTGGCAGTTCAGAGCCCAGCACCTCGGGTCCTGGCAGGTCAGAGCCCAGTACTGCTGGGCCTGGCAGTTCACAGCCTGGCACATCGATGCCTGGCAGTTCTTAGCCCCGGCACCTACGGGCCTAGCAGTTCACAGCCCCGGCACCTCCAGGCCTGGCAGTTCACAGCCCCGGCACCGCTGGGCTTGCTGCATCAGTTCTGAATGTAAACCATTGGCTGAGCCCTGGCACCTCTTCCATTACAAATGAAGCCCTGGGGAATCCACCATTACAAAAGGTGCCGCAGGGTCTTTAACCTCCAGGCACAAGAGGTGGGTGTTGGGTGAAGGAAGGTCTCACCCGCGGTGGCTACATACTTGGCATAGCTCAGCCAGAGCTGGTGTGAGAGTGCTGGCGAGCAGGTGTCGGGGATGGTTCGGATACCACAACGCCTGCACCTTGGCAGGGGGTCAGACTGGGTGGCCCTGGCGGCCCCTTCAAGCCTGTGGTTCTGTGTACGTGTCCTCGAGCGGGAATCCCTCCTGGCTGGTGGTGCAAACACAGCCTGGTACATTGGGTGCGGGGCTTTGGCAGCTCGTGAAGCTGCCTGAATGAACGGCTCTGCTGGCCAAGCCTGGGGTCTGGTCCACAAGCAACTGCCCTGGGCTTGCTTGGCAGGGAGAACCCTACACGTACAGATACACGGCATCATTGCCCAGCCTGCCAGGCACGACTCGTAGGGACTTCACTGAGCCCCACAGAGGGCAGGACATGTGTGTGTGCATGTGCCACTCACATGTGTGTGCATGTGCCACTCACATGTGTGCACAAATGCATGCAGACGCACACCTATCCCTGCACACACACAAGCATTCTCCATGCACAGATTGGACATGGGGAGTTAGACACACAACTCGCATGTTAATGGGAGTTTGGTCTCTAGGTCCCCTAGTCAGCTTCGACATCTGATCGTTCCCTGCCACGGTGCCCGCTAAGCACTGTGATTATCAGGGACCTCTCGGTCCCAGTCAGGTCTAAGTCCTGGGGTTTTTCAGGGGGTTTTACCTTTGTACAAATTCCCCTAGCATTAGCCGGAGAGCTTACTGCCATTCAGTGGCTCAGGGAGACCTGGGGCACTGGCTGCGGCAGCCAGAGCCCCCTCGCCCCAGCCCGTGTCCACATGGGACGGGGAGGAGATGCAGTAAGCCCATGGGGAGGCAGGGTGACAGGGGGCACTGCCCAGTGACTCAGGAGACCAGGGCTCTATTCCTGGCTCTGTCGGTGACTGTGGGCCCTTCTCTAGGCTGTGTCCCCGCTCTGTGCCTCAGTTTCCCCTCTATGACCTTCCTTCATTCAGCACTTGGGCAAGCTACGCAGGATGCAGTGACTCAGAATGTGAGCTCATTTCCCACAGGAACAGCGGCAAGACTGGCCCTTTTCGTTCCTTATTTTAGCACCGAGCTCTTTAATGGAAGACCCCACAGCACCAGGGCCTGAGGAGCAGTGCCCTGTTCCGCATTCAGCCTTGTGACATAATAGCCTTGCACGGGATAGCGCTTTTACCTGACTTCACTTGTTTGTTTAAATTATTTACACTCCTCAGATGCAAGATTTCTCTCCAAAAGGAGCATCCCGTTGGCAGCTGCAGCTTTAAAATTACTTGCATCTATCACTCAATCACTTTCAGGTCAAACCCGCGCTCCCAGCTTAATGACCACATTTCTGCAGCAACAAATCTGTCACTGGTGTTTGTTTAAAGCCAGCAATCTGTAGGAGCCCATGTTCGGGGACAGAATCAACGCAGCAGCCGAATGACTGCAGTGCCAGGCCACGCAAACTGCACCTTTGTGAGGACCTTCGAGCAATGCTTATTAACGTTTCGGGCGTGAGCGTAATATGCTGTGACTCACTACAGTTCCCGCAGGACAGGTGGACCAGGAACCTGAAAATTCCCACTGCCCCATACATGTGTGTGTATTACAGGAGGTCCCGGGAGCAAAGCAGGCTAATCCCAAGGTTGTCTAACGCTCTCCACTATAAGACACTGTTTTCAGCTGCTTACAGGCTTTGCCAAAACGTAACGGTTCCGGCTGAAATCGCCCGGCCAGGGGTCTGCCTCAGCTCCATTTCTGCTTGAATTTCAGACAAAACAGCAAAGCCGTTTTGGAGAATGAGGCTAGTAAGAATGGCCCCCGTTGAAAAAAAATGATGTTGACCTTTTCTTTGAGAAGCTCAAGCACCCCCCACCTGTGGGGCTAGCCAGGACGGGACAGGACAGAGTGAGGTGACAGGGCAGAAACCCAGCTTGGGGGGAATGAGCAGAAAAGTCAAGCACACTCCCCTCCAGAGCCTAGAATGGAAGACAAGATCCCCAAGTCTGTCAGCATCTATCTGTCAGCAACCCGCTGACCAAGTGTCCCATCCACCTCTAATGCTGGTCCCCAGAGGATGACAGCCTACTACTGTTATCAGCTACACCAGTGACAGAAGTCTGCGCAGTGCATCTAAAGGTGCCAGCCCTGCTCGGGACACCTGGGGATGCCACAGGACAGAATTTCTGTTCATCCTGGGAGATTACACACAAAGCACGCTGCAAACATGAGAGAGGATGCAAAGCCAAGCACTCGAAATGAACGCAAATGAGTATATACAGTCTTTAATTTCATGGTCACAGCTATTTTTCTACTGGACCCTCCCATCACTTCCGGACACTGGGAGGGCCATGGCAGCAAGGGGCACCGTGTGGGCATGAAGCACCCAAATGATTGAGGTGCAGGCCATGTTACCAAGAGGGCAAGGAGCTGCACTGCCCCAGAAGCCAGCCCTGCCCTCTAGCAGCCCCTGGCTCAGGGCAGCCTGCCCAGGACACCCAGACTTCACCAGAGGCCCCGAGAGCAGCGAGGAGGGCAAGCTCAGCTAGGGCCGTGAGGCTCTAACCAGACCGTGCCTGCATCTCAACCGTGGCTTGGTCCCCAGCATCCACCTTTGCCAGCCACACTCCGAGATTGAGCTAACCCACCTGCTGGGCACAACTGCACTGAGACCCAGAGCCTGCCTCCCACTTGGGGGTCCCAGAGGCTGGCAGGGGGATGGCTCAGGGCTGCAGCAGGCTTGCTCTGCAAGGCAGAGACTTCCCGCCTACACAAAGCACAATGTTGCAGCTCCCCACCACCCAGCACCAGCCCCTGCTGATTGCTCAGGCCCCCCCGAATGCTGGGATGTGCCAAGCTACCAAGCAGGTCCCCACCCAACACAGCACGTACTGTGCCTGACCCCCGGTCCCCAGAATGGGCTTAAGAACCAGAACCCTGTGGCAGCCACGCCAAGGGGCCCCACATGCCCCATGCTGGCTAGCCATGCTGCTGGGACAAAGCCCAGCCCTAGCCTGTGCTGGGATCTGGAACGGGAGTCACTCATTCGGAAGGAGTTAAAATCAGGTTGAAATGTGCTAATGCAAATGAGCAGGAGAGCACTGGGCCACATCAACAGACCCTGGGAAAGGCTTCCCAGTGGGGAAAACTATCAGTGGAGAGGCAGCCGTTGTGGGGGACTGGTCCATGGAGACATGCCCATCCCAGGGTGCTGGTCCCCTCCTGGCAAAGGCGAGGGATCTAACATAAGAACGGCCAGAGTGGGTCAGACCAAAGGTCCATCCAGCCCAGTATCCTGTCTGCCGACAGTGGCCAATGCCAGGTGCCCCAGAGGGAGAGAATCTAACAGGTAATGATCAGTGATCTCTCTCCTGCTATCCATCTCCACCCTCTGACAAACAGAGGCTAGGGACACCATTCCTTACCCATCCTGGCTAATAGCCATTAATGGATTTAACTTCCATGAATGTATCCAGTTCTCTTTTAAACCCCGTTATAGTCCTAGCCTTCACAACCTCCTCAGGCAAGGCGTTCCAGGCAAGGTTGACTGTGTGCTGAGTGAAGAAGAACTTCCTTTGATTTGTTTTAAACCTGATACCCATTAATTTCAGTTGGTGGCCTCTAGTTCTTATATTATGGGAACAAGTAAATAACTTTTCTTTATTCACTTTCTCCACACCACTCATGATTTTATAGACCTCTATCATATCCCCCCCCTTAGTCTCCTCTTTTCCAAGCTGAAAAGTCCTTGCCTCTTTAATCTCTCCTCATATGGGACCCATTCCAAACCCCTAATCATGTTAGTTGCCCTTTTCTGAACCTTTCCTAATGCCAGTATATCTTTTTTGAGATGAGGAGACCACATCCACAAGTGGTATTCAAGCTGCGGGCGTACCATGGATTATATAAGGTCAATAAGATATTCTCCGTCTTATTCTCTATCCCCTTTTTTAATGATTCCTAACATCCTGTTTGCTTTTTTGACTGCCACTGCACACTGCGTGGACGTCTTCATCACCGATGACGCCAAGATCTCTTTCCTGATTAGATGTAGCTAAATTAGCCCCCATCATATTGTATGTATAGTTGGGATTATTTTTTCCAATGTGCAGTACTTTACATTTATCAACATTAAATTGCCCCATTTTGTTGCCCAGTCACTTAGTTTTGAGAGATCTTTTTGAAGTTCTTAACTATCTTGAGCAGTTTAGTATCATCTGCAAACTTTGCCACCTCACTGTTTACCCCCTTTCTCCAGATCATTTATGAAGAAATTGAATAGGACTGACCCTTGGGGAACATCACTAGTTACCCCTCTCCATTCTGAAAATTTACCATTTATTCCTACCCTTTGTTACCTGTCTTTTAACCAGTTCTCAATCCATGAAAGGATCTTCCCTCTTATCCCATAATAACTTAATTTACGTATGAGCCATTGGTGAGGGACCTTGTCAAAGGCTTTCTGGAAATCTAAGTACACTATGTCCACTGGATCCCCCTTGTCCACATGTTTGTTGACCCCTTCAAAGAACCCTAATCGATTAGTAAGACACGATCTCCCTTTACAGAAACCATGTTGACTTTGGAGCAACAATTTATGTTCTTCTGTGTGTCTGACAATTTTATTCTTTACTATTTACTATACTTTATCTCTCCAAAGTTCTTTGGTTAAGGAAGTTGTGAAGCCAGAATTTCAGCCCCCAGAGCCTCGCATTTATTGGCAGCAATTTACTATGTAAAGGGCTGGATATTTATAATTATGCTCAAAGTGGCCACTTTGAAAATCTATATGTCTGTAGGCTCCCTGTACATTACACTGTCAAGTCTCTGAATGGAGGCATCCATCAGACACCTCCCATCGTAGATCTCGGAGTGGCGAGAAACGCAGACATGCTCCCCGCGCATGGCTGAGATTGGGCTCTCCACCAGCCCCTGGGAGCACGCTTCACGGCTGACAAATTCCAGAGAGGGGCTGGGCCAGTTACTAGGCCAAGGCCACTTCAGTTTCAACATGGCTATAGCCACGTGGAGCAGGCACACCCCCACGCCCGCTGGGAAAGCCCCTGCCCTGGCGTGGGTGGGATGAGGGAACGGCTCCTCCCCAGAGGGATGGACCCCAGTGCTACCCCTCCCGTAGGCTGAATAAATTACACCCCCCCACACCTGCTGCTCTTCTCTGGCACCTTCCATCACAGAATCTCCGAGAGCTTTATTGCCAACAACTAACTCACTGAGCCAGTGGGTCAGGATCGTTAGCTCCCAGTGGGGCAGGGGGAAACTGAGGCACAGAGCATGGATGTTCCTTCCCCAAGGCCGCAGAGCAGGGAACAAAACCCAGGTCTCCTGGCTCCCTGTCCTGTGCCCTGTCCCCACTGGACGAAGCAGCTTCTGCACCCACGCATCTCTCACTGGGTTTTCTACAACGCCCATCCTGGTGGCAGGCTACTGCAGTCACTCAAATCCAGGCTGTGCCTTCCCAGAGCTGGCTGAGTTCCACTGCCAGCGAGGTTTCTATGGTGTGCGTGCGTGCGCGAGCGAGCAGCTCCTGCTGAAAGGAAGACACCAAACTGCGCTAACACTCTGTCTGGGCTGTTCTTAAAAATTTATTACTCGGTTGCAACATGAAAAATAAGACAGAGAAGTAATCATTAGTCCAACTATAACTCCCCATGCAATCGGCACACTTGGAAATGGAGATTTATGATTGCAGCTGCCGATATTTTAGAGCCGGGCGCAGTGGCAGCAGAGCTGGGCGTGCGCTGCCCCAGTGCTGTTACAGTTTATCACAATCTGCGGAGATTATTGCAATGAATAATACACAACGGGCTGGCAGTGAAGAACTGTTCCTGATCAAACGCTTCTGTAAACAACTGAATAAATAATATTCCTCAGCCCCTCTGTGCGGGCCTTGGCAGCCTGGGGAAATCTTTCATTACCCAGCCCGGGGGCATGGGGGAGGCCACAGAGGAGTTGAGGTGCAGGAGTTACACTGGCACTTACCACCCAGAGATCACTGCCACAGTACGGGGGAAACTGAGTCACGGGGAGGCAGAGGTGGGACTAGAATCCAGCCCTGCCAGACTGTAACCGCAACACTAACGGCCCCAGCTGGCCTGAGTGAGCACAGACAGGCTCTGCCCCCCTCAAAGGAAGCCAAGCAAACCCCAGAGATTTATTCTCCTCCCCCCCATTTGGGGGAGGAGGGAGGCACAGAGCGAGCTGTGCAGCAGGTAGGGCTGAGTTGGAGCTTGAGCTAGACCGCGGCCACGGGGAGCTGGCGGGTCCGAGCGCTCCCGGAAATGTCAGCAGTAACGGAGCATGATCGGGGACGCGCCAGCCTCAGCAGAAAGGGAATATCTTAACAGGCAGGCGAGGGTAAAGTCCAGCTCCAGAGCAGCCCTGGATTCCCCCAGGTGCAACGGGCGCTGGCTCTGCCCTACCCCCCACTGCACGCTCCGGCACTGAGTCATGGGGGGCATCTGCTGCTTGTGGGGCTCAGGACCCCGCCCGGCCCATAGAGAGCGACGTCCCTGGCCACAAGATCCCTGCCCGCCCCCCCGCCCCATGGAGAGCCCCACCCAGCCCCTCCACCCCATGGAGAGCAATGCCCCTGCTCACTGGAGCCCCCCCAACCCCCACTCCAGTACAACGGACCTCCTGCAGCTACCTTTCTACGCAGCTCCTCAGGTCTCTATTTCAGAGCCAGCTCTGGCCGTGCTTGGGGCTCGGACTTAGATCCGGGTCATTTCAGAGGCCGCACATCCCCTTTGCACCCAGACACCAGTCCCCCCCGCCCCCCGCTGGGCACCCCCGAGCGCCGGGCCCAGCAATGGCTGGGAAGGAGGAGAAAAGCAAAGTGGGACATTTGTGCCTTGGCCACTCTCCCTGCATTTCCCAATGTGCAGGAATCAGCTCCAATTAATCCCCTCTCAGTTCGGCCCGCCCGCTTCATTACCTCCCCTTGATGAGAACCATCAGTGGGGCCTGTAGGATTTTGCTAATTAGCCTCACTTCGTTTATCATTTCCATTTTCTCCCAGAGACGCTCGGCTTGCCGGGCGACAGCTTCGTCTCCCGCTGAACAATGCTACCCGTCTGTGCCCGGCTAACTCCGCGCGGTCACCGCAGCCATTATGAAATTGGGGTTTCATTTACACACTAATTAAACATTACAGCTTGTTCACAATTACAACCCGGGGATGAGGAGGTAACTAATTACTTAAGAAATGAGCTAACATTTATCTCCATTTCCTCCCCCACCCCCCACCGCCTTCCGTGCCGAGCGAGATTAGAAATTGTTGTTCGACACCGCACACTGGGCCGCTGGCTGCCTCGGTGCAGGCAGTGTCCCTTTCACGAGGCCGTGCGGGAGATCCCGGCTCAGGGACAATCTATCAAGGCCTAATTGCAGCTGGGGTGGCAGGGGGCCAAGGCAGCCGCAAATGTGACAGACCAGAGCCATCTGCATGCAGCTGCGGGGCTGGCTGCAGAGGGGCACGCTGTGTGGAAGCCTGGAGGACAGAGCCCGGCTGCTTGGGCCACCCCGGGAAACATGCCACCCTCCCTGGGGCTCCAGAGCAGCACCCAGTCTCACCGGCTCTAAGCACCAGGCAGAGACCCTCGCCCCCGCTACAGAGATGGGGAGGGCCTCGGCCCAGGTCAGAGTCCCTGGCTGGCAGCCTGTACCCGCAGCAGAGCTCCTGCACCCCTGGCTCTGCACTACACTGCAGCTGCAAACCCGGCCCGGGGACAATGTGGGCTTTCCTGCCAGCCCCACTAAAGTCCAGGGAGCGGTGGGTGCTCAGCGCCCCCAGCCAGATGGTTCTAAGCAAGGCTTTAATCACACGTGCTGTCGCCACCCCCTCATTGGGCACCTGGGGTGAGCAGAGCTGGCACGGAGACCCCAGCCAGCACAGGTCTCTCACAGCCCCTCACCTGGCACCCTGCTTGCCTGCCATGCCAGTCAGTGGGAGGGTCCTGGCTCCAGATGGCCAGGGCCCAGGGGGATGGGATGGGACCCCCCCCCCCCCGAGCAATGGAGCTGTCTACCTGCAATGGCCAGGCTAGCGTGCACAGGGGTCAGGGCCGGCCCAAGCCAAGGTACTCGTCCTGCAGGGCACAATGCAAAGCACTCTTCTCTGGCCAGGCCTTCCTTGGCAGCCACACGGAGCACAGCCGGGTGAGTCACGCAGACAAGGACAGACCCCGTCCCCGGGCGATGCGGGGCAGGAGAGCTGTACCGCACTGACGTAAGACACCTTGTTTGCTTGTCACTCGGGAACACGCCCCGAGAGCCCCAAGAACAGAACAAAAGAACCAACAGCCAGAAAGCAGGGTGCCCCAGGGGCGACAGGAGCATCGCCCGAGTCGCCCAGGGCCTGCCAGCCCCAGGGGCTGCCTCCAGCTAGTGGGATGAGCACTCGGCAATGCTGAAACACGATCCAGTGTGACTGGAGCAGGCCCCTGTGCTCCGCAGGTGGGAAGCAGACCAGTGTGGCCCAAGCAGGGTGGAAAGGCATCACAGAACAGAAGCTTGCAGCCCACTTCCCTGGGGGGCGTCGAAGAGCTGGGACAGCCTCCGTCCCCCTCACTCCCAAGCAGTGCAGGAGCCCTGGCCGAGGAAGCGTGGCACTGGGTTTCCCTCGGGCAGCAGGCCCAGAGCCGGTTGGGGATGGGGGTACATGCTCAAGGCCAGTGACACCAAAGCCCCAGCCCAGCGCTGCTCTTAGCTATTGACTTTTCCCTTGTGCCCCCCCGGACACGCTCCGGCTCTAACCCGGCGAGCACAAGCAGCGAGTCCAATCGATGGAGCCTCTCATTTCCCCCAGGCAGGAGGTTGCAGATACATAACTCCCCCAACTCTTTGGGCTACCAGCCCTCCTGGGATCTTCCCTTCCATCACCTGTTTCTCCAGCCCACTTGCCCCAGCATGGCCGGAAGCTGGCGGGGGTTTGCACTGGCCATCTTCACTTTGATCCGTCATGTCCCAGGGCTCAGCCAGCACCTCACTCTGCATCCCCAGCCAGGGCCCCCCCACGAAGCATCTCTGGGAGCCGGATCCCGTGACCAAATGCAGCCCAGGAGGCTAGGGACTGGAGGAACAGTCGAGTGACTGCAAGGAAGACGCCTATGGGGTGAGTGCAGCGTTAGGCTCCAGGCATAAGCCCAGCTCCATGGCCCCACGTGCCGACACACAGGCCCAAGGCCGGGCTGGGAGCATGCAGGGAGCGACCCTGGTACTGGCAGGCAGCCAGACCGGGAAAACATGCTCCCCAGAGGCTGGATCCACTAGCTCGATGTCATACTCCGGGGCAGTGGGTCCTCCTGGGGGAGAGGCTCCAGCTGATCCGCCCCCGCCAGGGGAGGGCTGGGTGCTGCTAACAGCAGGTCCATTAGACCGTACGCTGCTGTCAGGCCTTGGCCCAGGGCTGAGCGCGCCAGCTGGAAGCAGGCAGAACGCAGGGAGGAGAGCGGCAAGATTCCAACCCACACGTCAAACCCAAACCTGCCGCCACTGCGCCCCTGCAGCCCTGTGCCCGCACCCAGCTCTGCCCACGCGCCACGCTCCTGCTGTCCCCTTCCAGGGCCACACGTCAGCCCCCCCCGGCACACACTGATCTCTGCCTCCAGTGGGAGTGGGGGGCTCTGCATGCAGAAAACACCTAGGAGGACACACCTGGGCATAGGAAGGCTGGGGCCGGGTCCCACTCAGACACACCCCTCCCCAGGTACACTGCACGTGAGGCCCTGGGGCAGCCATCCCGTGGGGAGATCACAGGCAAATGGCGCCAGGTCGGACCCACTGACCCAAACAGGAGAGGTGCCGTGACCTAGCAGCAGCGGCTTCCACGGAAGGCCTGAGTGCGCAAAGGGGAGTGGGGGGCCCCTCAGGGCTCAGGTGTAGACCTGCAGGTCTCTCCTCGGGGAGGCAGGGGCCTGGTCTGAGCAGGCTGCTCCAAGCCTGGGCCAGCCAACTGCCAGGGAGGCCAGTCAGCATCCAGACGGCTATGGTGGAGTGGCCCTCAGACCTGAACTCCAGCCAGACACCACTAAATCCAAGCCGTCTCTGAAACAAAAGACGCAAGCAGGGAGCATGAGAGGACAGGGCACGTGACATGCCCAAGGCCCTTCCCAAACCCGGGGACCCCCCTCTGCAGGCCGGGACCGGGTCCTCTGCAGCAGGCCACCCCAAGGCCACCCCAGCATAGGTCCATGTGCCACATCTGTCAGTCCCACCCCACGTGAATCCCATGACGTTGCGGCCCAGGGAAAGTGACTCCAGGCAGTAGGCACCGGTGCTGCCAGCTCTGCACCATGCCAGGGCAAGAATGCATCTGGTTGGTCTCAGGGAGCCAGCCATCCCAGCCGGCTTGCTCCCCCATGGGGCTGCCCTTCCCATGGGGTTGTTTTTCCCAACGGCTTCTTTCTGGCTCTGACATGAGCGCTCCAGAGGCCGGAGAAGCAGGGAGTGGGGCAGGTACAAAAACCGGCCCCCACCCATTCTGAACGAGACCGATCTGCTCAACGTGTTGACGGGCAACTCATCATGAACAGACATTTTCTTCAGGGAGGAATTAACATTTCAAACCGAGATCCATTAGAGTAAATAACGGAGATTGTCACTTGGCTCAAAGGCAAGGGAAACCGTGGGCTTTGGCTACAGATCTGATTAGGAAGATGGGCCGTTCAGAGGGAGAGAAAAGGGGAGGGCACCTTCTGCCTTTGCTCCGGGTGGGGCTTTTGGCTTAGACACGTTGGCACTTTGTGCTTGGTCTAGCAAACCCGTGTGCTGATGCGGCTGCAGAGCCAGACACGGTGGCAGACATGGTCGCTGCAGGAGTGGGCAGCAGGGAGGGATGCTCCAGGGTGCCCACAGCGGCTCGGCTCGGTGAGAAGACAGGGCAGTAGGGAAGGAGAGGAGACAGGCAGGGAAAGCAGGTTGTGGTCACCACAGGCCAGCCACCCTGGCTTGCTGCAGGATCAGGCTGCAGTAAAGCTGCATGTGCCAGGGGTCTGAGGCAGCTTCCTGCAGCTCAGCAAAGAGGTGCTGCTGTTACGGAAAGGCGAGAGGCATTCCCCCTGTAACCAGGCGGAGCACGCTGTTCTAGCAGGGACAGCACCAGGCAATTAGGTTCTCTTGCAACTCTTAAGCCATGTTTCTGAGACAAAGAGTTTGCCCTGGCATAATCTGAACCACTAATTGCTCTCCTGATATGTAATCAGAGAAGTGAGCTGATGGTGCCTGCGTCACCCATGTCCCCAGGGCAGGAGAAAACTCACAGCGGCTCTCCTGGGGAAGGCAGGGCCTTGCTTTGTCCCCTGAAGAAGCTTAAACTATAACGATCAGGAAACAGTTAAAGGGAGGGGGGTGAAGTGGTGGTTTAAAAACTCCACTTTATAATAATAGTAACAACTCATTCCCAGAGTTTTTATCCTTCCTGTCTCAGGCCCACAAAAACGTCAGCTAAACTACTGACACTGGCTGGGCGCTTAGAACTCCCCTATCAAACGGGGCCTTGATGCTACTGAGCATAATTGTGCTGCCCTCTCACCTCCACCTTCAATCAGCACCATTTAACTATCTCATTTGAGCCCACAGGACCCACCCCTCTGCTAACTAGCAGCCAGATTCTTCTCATTAGGAGCCGGCTCTGAACAGAAGCATGGAGGCTCATCTGCAATGTCTCTCTCTAAGTAGGTTTGTGGAGAGAGGTGTATCTGGGAGAGGGGTTCCTGGGGACTGCAGCTAGCCAGGCTGCCAAACTTTCAGTCCCCTGAAGTACAAACAAGCCATTAATTTGCTGCTTTATGACCAACAGGCAGGAGCGCAGGTTTCTGTGTCCCTCCCCCCGGTATTCTGAAATGAGTCACTCCTGGGGGGCCCACCAGGGAGCCAGTCTAGCCAGAGACTCAATCCAGGGCTCTCCAGCTGGTTCTGACCCCAACTTGCTGCGGGACCTCAGCTACTTGCTGGGTGTGGAATGGGGCTGCCAGACCCAGGCTCTGGGGCAGGCAGGTTTTTCAGTGCTCTGAGAGCCCTGGGTTAATGGTGCTGGAGAAGGGCAGTGCTATTGCTCCGGTTCAGACCCACTTCCCATCCCTGTCAGGTGGGTTTCCGTGGGGATGGATCAAGCCATGCCAAAGAGCCAGTCCTGGGCAGGCGGAGACTGCACCTGCCTTCACTCTGGACTGAGTGGTGTTCTCAGCTCCAGGCAGCTACTGCCAGGCACAGTCCTAGTGAAGGCCAGGCGGTCTGTAGTTTCACATGGGTTACAGACCGAGTTCCTCCAGAAGCTCCACCATGACCTGCTAATTCATGTGAAACTCCAGTGTACCTCATCCGCACTCGCGCTCACACACCTTCTTCCACAGTCACGACAAAGGCCAGGCCTGCATTAGGACCCTCAAATCACTTACGTGGTGACACTGCATCTGCCTTGTCCACACTCGGTGGCCCCCACCAGGCTAGTTACCATGCCTTAGCTACCCCTCTCCCAGTGTGGACGCAGCATCAGGCTAGCGCAGGGTTTTCAGTATCTTGCTGGGGTAGAAGCTGGTCTGGCTGACCCAGCTTTGAAACTTGGCTGCGTGACAAGGGAGACAGGGCCTTTGCTCTTCCGTTCCACAAGCCCCACCACCCTGTCCGTACCGCTAGCGACCCCGGACCCTGCACTGGGAACCACTGGGCTGCACTGCACCCACAGAGGATTTCCCCTGACAGCTGATGAGATCTCTGAAGCCAGAGGAGCTCTGGCCTCCTGGGGAAGGGGCTGTTGTGAAGATGATTTCAGCTCCCCCTTTGTTTTTGACTCCGGTGAGGGCAGGTCCTGGCTCCCTGGGTTTCCCAGCGCACCACAGGCTGCTGTCAGCACAAGGCCGAGCAGCTGGACGTGCTAATAGAGTGCTAATCTGCCTGCAAAGCCGCGGGTTCCCACTTCAAGCCCAGGGAATGGGCACTAATGAATGGCCCCAGGGGACTGCATCTCCGCAAAGGAGCCTTGTTTGGGGCCAGCGCTGTCACTGCAAATTGTGCTAATTCCCACATGTCAGCTGGGGACTCGAGTGGCTACGGCCTGGCAGGAACGGCCATTCTGGGCACAGATGGGGCGCTGCTGGGAAGGGGCACGGAGCCATTCCCCAGCCCAGTGCCGGCCCCATGAAGCACGACCCAGAGCCAGGCGGAGCACCGCAGAGCAGACACCTTGCCAAAGGAGGATTAAATGGCAGCCACAACAAATGATCCCATCGCCCAGGGAGGAGGCCGCGCACGTGGGGAGAGGCGTCACTAGCCTGGCAGCAGTGTCCGGCAGCAAACTCAGCGACGGGGGCGGGCTGGGGAAATGGAGCTGGTGTCCGGTTAGCTCTGTCGATGCCCGCTGCAGCGGACGTGCATTCCAGGCACGTGTCGGCCACCACCAGGCAATGCCGTGGAGGGCTGGGACCAGGTAGGGACGCCTGTGAAGGGCAGGGGGGTGTCGGCCTACCAAACGCCCGTTGCGTCTCCACTCGAGTCTCGGGCAGCCTCCAGAACTGCACGGCCAGCCCAAGAGCAGGCGCCGCCCATGGCCAGCCTGACGCCTCCAGCTCCAAGGAACCCCAGAACCAGTCCCTGAGCCGAGACCACGAACCGAGGGGCAGATCCTCAGCTGGGCCTGAGCAGTTGCGCTGAAGGCCACGGAGCGACGCTGATTTACGCTGATCTTGGGCAAGGCTTCCCCGCCCTCCCATGGTCTGTTTAGGGCAGAGACGGTCCCTCCCTGCGTGTCCGTGCAGTGCCCAGTGCCACGGAGTCCTGCCTTCTACCAGAGCCTCTAGCAGCGCTGCCATCCAGATAACTAGCCGCATTCATTCTGACTGGCTGGGCAGAGGCACTGACATGCAGAGCTGTGGGTCATACGCTCTGCCCCACCTCGCCAGTCCCATTGGAGATCTCACAGCACGTCACAGGGGTTGATGAACTGACCCCACAGGTCTTTAGGAGTCGTGCGTGTCTCAGAGAAAGGTGGGACATTCAGAACTGATAAAGAGAAATACTTCCCCCACTGTGTAATTACCCTGCGGAACTCACCCCCGCATCATGGCCCGGAGGCTAAGAATTCAGCGAGATTCAAAAAGAGGGAAGGGATGTTTCTGTGGAGAACAAGGATACCCGGAGTGACAGTAGCTAATGCTGATGTGGAGTATTGGAAGGGATGGAAACCTCACCCTTCAGGGCTTTGGTGGATCCAGAGATGTTCAGACCGGAAGGGACCATTATGACCGTCTAGTCTGACCCCCGGCGTGTAACACGGGGCTAAAAACCTCGATTCTTGCCCCAAGCCCCTACAGCTCATGTTTTAGAAAGACAGCCAGTCTCGCCCTGAAGCAGGAGAATCCAGCGCTTCCCTGAGTGAGTTGCTCCAGTGGTTATTCACTCGCACTGCTGAGCATCGGAGCCTTATTTCTAGTCTGGATGTGAGAGTTTCAGCTTCCAGCCCCTGGATCTCAGTCAGCCATTTAGTGCTAGATTCAAGAGCCCTCTCCACTGCCAGGTCGTACTTGTAGAGTGGGATTAAGTCACGTCTTAACCTTATCTTGGATACACTCCATAGACTTTGCTTCTGAAGCCTCTCACTACATGGCAGGTTTTGCAGACCTGGGATCATTCTTGTAGCTCTTTGTTTAAAACCATCTTGACCAGGGATTAGGATGAGATTGGTTATCCCATATCTGCTCCTGTGGAGCTCCCCCACCTTCCTCCGAAGCAGGGGCATGGACCCCAGCTCTGATCCAGCCTGGCCATTCTCTTGTTCCTATCTTTGTTTCCATTCTACAGGTGGTGAAACTGAGGCCCAGAGCTGGACCATGACTCACCCAATGAGTCTAAAGCTAGAACCCAGGAGCCCTCATTTCTGTGCCTAACCCACTGCTGCATGGGGATGTCCTCTCTGAGCTTGTCTCACAGGAGCCAGACTTGCCTGGCACGTGGTGAAAAGAGTAAGGGACAAGCCAGTGCCTGGTCAACACCCCCCTTACCAGTACAAGAGGCTCCAATTGCTCTGACAGGCTGGGGAGGCACCGAGGTCCTGCTAGCACACACGCGGAGAGTCGAAGGGGCCACAGCAAACACAGCCTGATGCTACTGCACCTCCAAGCAGGATCAGTATGGGGGATGGCAACCGCTTTGCTGCCAGGGGAGCCTCTTGCTGAGATTTTATGCTTTAAGAACTCGGGAGGCAGAGATGTGACACTGATCGCCCTTCTGAGGGGCTCGCCAGTCTCTGTGCCCGTCTTCCCCAGCACATCAGCCTGGCCCCGGCCCTGCGCTCCCGCTGCTGAGTCACGCTGGCTATTAACATGCTGAAAGTTCATTATCTTAACCAGGCCATTCAGAACACGGGGCAGCGATGCTTGAACCCATTAACGCAGCCCTCCCATTTCAGGAGCGCGAGGAGCCGCCACTCGTCCGTCCAGTGAATGAGGGCAACATCAGCGCAGCAGGCTGGCAACGGGTCACAGGGAAGCAGAACAGAGGTGCCCGTTAGCGCCAAACGAGGAGTGGGGGGGGGTGTGCTGCAGCCACAGCCCTTCTCGCCTGGGTCACCACCGAGCTGCTGCCGTTTCCCTTACACACTGGGTTCTCCTCCAGCACAATGGCACGTGCATCCCCCAGTGACTAGGGACAGAAAAGAGACACCACAGTGTTTGTGGTAGGACTTAACAGAAACAAAGAGCTTTGCAGACAGGCTCACAGGAGAGAAAACCTCCAGGGCTTTAAGACAGGGAGCGGCTGGGTTCAGTGGGCGAAGATGGGGACTTTGGCTAGCTCATAATAGCGGTTTCCCCCACCCCAGCTCCCTTTCCCTGCCCAGCTGTCCTCAAGCCAGGGTCTAGATCTGGAGCAGTTACTGCGCAGTGCTGGCCCACTGCGCCAGGCCATGCACCCACTCTGGGAGACGACTGAGCTGTACAAACATGGATCTGATGGGATTTGGCCTCATCTGCTCTGGGGGGCCGAATGGCTGGAGCCGAACTCTGACATGGCTCCTTCACACACCTGCCTTGCAGCTGTCCAGCTCCCCCCTTGCCCGGCCTAGCGCAGAACGCTGCGGCTGTTCCTAGACCAAGCCCGGGCAGAGTCCTGATGAGACTGCAGCTGCCCCGACTTTCCTCCCTGCAGCGCCCCAACTGACGGCCCAGCAGGGCCTCACTCTTCTCCCCACGCCCCTGCGGGTGGGGGCCCAGCTGAGAGGGAACAGCTCCAGGGAGACGGTGCGAGAGGTGGAACGTCTCCAGTGGAAACCTAGCCCAGGACAAATGAACTAGTCACGTCAGCCCTGGGCACTGGCTGCCAGGGAGCCCCCAGGGTTGAGGCTCTGCTGGCTGCCTATCAAGCCCTCCAGAATGGAGGCTCACTTCCTAGGTGCCCTGAAGCAGGCGGGAGGGGATCATCTGCTCCCTGAGCCAAGGGGCAGCTGTTCTCACCCGACCCTTTTCCCCACCTGGCCTCCCTGCCCAGGAGCTTGCCCTTTTGGGTTCTGCCCACTGGCAGGGGGGACTGGCCGCTGTCTCCGTTATTTCTGCTGGTGCTTTTCAGCCGATCCCTTGGATGGGTGCTAAGTAAAGTGATAGAAAAAGGCGGGTGCCCGGCAACAGCAGCAGTCAGAGAGCAGCGACCCTAGGACAGACCTGCTCGGATGCTGTGGGTCCCAGACCCAGACCTCTCTCCTTAGCCCTGCCCCCAGGTGGTTTGACTGCAGGAATTGCGTGTGACCGTGCAGAAAGGCGCCAGCAGTGGCAAACCTTGTCCTGCCGATGGAGAGGGAAGGAATCTGGCCCCCCAGTTGCCCTTTGGGATGGGGAGGAAGGATCTGTCACAAGCTCCAGCGCAGTCACGATGCCGCATTTCAGCACTGAACGACACACAGGCACTGCAGGGATGCGAGAGCCCCTTCCAAGGCATGTAGCCGAGCACCAGACATTCCTGCCCCAAGGCGGGTGACCCAAGTACGGAGCCACCACTGCCGATCTGTAACCACCACCTTTTAGCAAACGCAGGGCTGTAAATAGATCTATACCCAGCAACCCTCCCTCACTGGCATCTGGCAAATGCATCCCCCGGAGCTGAACTCCATGGGCTGCTAGTAGGTCAGTATCGTATCCCCTGGCTGGGGGGTGCATGGGCACTCAGGGTTGGTCCCCAATGGCAAGACCATGGCTCCAAGGTCACAGGCACGTTCCAGAAGGTGACTGGGTCCCATGGGTTTGACAACTCGGGGGGGGGGGAATCCTTCCATGTGCCTGTGCAATAACCTGTTTGCAGCACAATCCCATCGCACCAACCACAAGCCTGGAAACTTTTTTTTTTTTTTTTTTAAAACAGAAGTTCTCTCCTAGCCAAGTCTTTTGGGGGAGCTGAAGGGAGAGTAGGAAGCCAAAGGAATCAGCCTGCAAGTAAAAGCCTTTAACTATTTTTAATATCAGGCAGAGGAGCAGGGTTTTGAAATGAAACAGCCGGTACCTCTTTGATGCATAAGCTACAGATCTTGAAACAAGGTCCATTCCCTCCTCCTTCACTAACTAACAGCCATATTTCTCTCATTAAGGGCAATCTGGCAGTATTTTCAAACTTCTTAACAAGGCGATCACCGTAATTTGAGATTTCTATTATCTGTGCTCCCATTACAGCTGTCTTTTAAGCAGCTGGCTTTTTTTCTTTTGGTTGGTTGCTTTCCTTCTCCAACTTTATCTCTTCCTGCAAAATGCCAGCGGTGGTAAGGACTTGAGGATAAGAGCATAGAGAGGTTTGGGGTTGTTTTTTTTTGGCAGGGTGGGGGACACTGGTTTGTGTGTGTGTGAAATAAGAAATAAAATAAAAGCAAAATGAAGTTTGGTTATCTCTCATCTGGACTTTGGTTCTTAATCCGCCCAGGAGCACAACGAATTCAGTGCATCACCTTATCTTTCCTGTCAATCAGCCCCCAAATATATCCCCATCCCACACACACACACCCTGCACCATTATTCCTTCCAGTGGGTTTTGCCAGATGGATGCAATTTGCATAATATCACCGGTGGAGGCTGGCAGATCAACAGGGGTCAGGCTCTGACATCTCCAGCACAGTCTATCTCCAAGTGCTAATTTGGACTGCATTGATCTCTCTTTCTGATTTCTTTGTCATTTACGTCTGCAACGGTTTGACAGGAGATACAGAGACAGACAAGGGGGGGAGGGCAGGGGAGAGAAAAGGAGAGAAACAAAGGTTGTAGTTACCGACGTCTTTAAGCAAAAAACCAGATTAATCCAAGGACTCCGCTGAGGGTCGCGGCTTTGAGACATCCTAATGATCTTATTCTTATGAATTCCTGTATGCCCATCGAGGGGGGATTGTCAGGAGCTCCCGGGAAAGGAAACGAGTTAAATCGCAGCCGAGTCTCTCCGGTTAGTTGCTAGCCCCCTCCCCGCACCTCTCACTTGTTTCTCATGAGGTGAACGGGGGGCAGCTTTAAAGCCCATGTCCTTTGCTGACACAGCCTTGCCTTCATACCTCTCAAATGAGTCTCATTAAAGGCGAAAGTGGGTCTGCTGTGAAACTTGGGCAGGGCTCTTGTCCATGCTCTGCCCCTGCCGTCCCAGGCTGAGCTTCCAGGGCCCCGGCTCAAAGCCTCCACGTCCTGCACACCCCCCGCCCCCGGGCCGGACGCGGCTCCCCAGTCCTGAAGAACAGACATTAAAATCGGGGGTCTTTCTGGACCTCGTGCAGGGTCGTTAGCGACAGAAATGTCAGCGCAAGGGGAGGGAAGTCTCTGAGGACTAATTACAGATCCCCCATATCTCAGGCCTTGGGAAAGAGAACCACCCGCTGCATGTGCACGCCACACGCACACACAGCGGCGTCTCCAGATGGGGCTTGGAACAGCAGCTTTTCACTTGTGTCGCACTTATCTCCAGCTCTGCCCAGCCCTTGAACTGGTGCTTAGCACCGCGGTCTCGGAGCGCCGCCTACCTGAAGAGCCCCACGCTGTTTGCACTGCGGATTCCTGGCAGGGAACACGGGGCAGGTCTCTCCCCACACTCTGGTTGGGTGGGAGGGCTGGTGCCTGCTGCACTGCAGGGGAAGGGGGATTAAAGGCCTCTCGCCTAAATTTCTGCCTGGCACCCTGGAGCCATCACTTGCCTTCCCTCCCGCTCCGGATTCAAGTTCTGCTACCCAGGTCTGCTCTGACTTGGTGACACGTTGAGCGACTCTCAGCATAGTCCCCATTTACCCGCTCTGAAAACGATCACCCAGCGTAGCCTAACCAAGCCCGCTTCAAACCTCTGCTCAAGAGCAGCCTGGGAAACAGAGCAGCTGGGGTTTTACAGGTCAGAACAAGACACATCAATGGAACTTCCTCGGTAGCATGGGGCAGGGTCACTTGAGGGAGGCTTCTCTGCTCCTTGAAGTCTTTAAACCACGATTTGAGGACTTCAATAGCTCAGACATAGGTGAGGTTTTTCGTAGGAGTGGGTGGGTGAGATTCTGTGGCCTCTGTTGTGCCGGAGGTCGGACTAGATGATCATAATGGCCCCTTCTGACCTTAGTATCTATGAACTTTGTGCAAGGTCAAGGACTGCAACAGCAGGGGGCTGCGGGTCGGGAGTGAGGGGCATCGGCAGAGCTGGAGATGGGGAGTCCCGGGCTGGGATAGCGGGGGGCTGCGGGTCTGGAGTGAGGGGCACCAGCAGACCTGGGGGGGCGAGACCCAAGGCTGGGCTGGCAGGGGGCTGCGGGTCAGGAGTGAGGGGCACCGGCTGAGCTATGGGGGTGCCCAGGGCTGAGCTGGCAGGGGGCTGCGGGTCAGGAGTGAGGGGCACCGGCAGAGCTGGGGGAGGGACCCAGGGCTGGGCAGGCAGGGGGCTGTGGGTCAGAAGTGAGGGGCACCGGCTGAGATATGGGGGTGCCCAGGGCTGAGCTGGCAGGGGGCTGTGGGTCAGGAATGAAGGGCATCGGCTGAGTTATGGGGGTGCCCAGGGCTGGGCTGGCAGGAGGCTGCAGGTCGGGAGTGAGGGGCACCGGCAGAGCTGAGGGGGGACCAAGGGTTGGGCTGGCAGGGGGCTGTGGGTCGGGAGTGAGGGGCACCAGCTGAGCTATGGTGGTGCCCAGGGCTGGGCTGGGAGGGGGCAGCGGGTCGGGAGTGAGGGGCACCGGCAGAGCTGGGGGACCCAGGGCTGGGCTGGCAGGGGGTGAGGCATGTAGACAGCGTGAGGGGAGGGAGCGCTGAGTGGGGATTGGCTCCCGCTAACCCTACTCTCATACTCGCACATTTTAAACGAATTTCACTGTTAAAACCCAAACATCTGGGGCACTGGCAGGCAGGAACAGCTCCTCCGGGATGAAGATTCCCCACACTGGGCACGCTCTCCGGCAGCCCTGAGGCAAAGAGCATGGATGGGGAGGGTGGGGAACTGGAGCATTTCGTCGCTGAGCTAGTGGGACGAGCTAGGGCGGGTTGGGGAACGAGCGCACGCTGCTGGACAGGGACTCATCCCACCTTCCCGGGGCGCTGATACCTGCCCCTGAAATCCACCTGCTGCCAGGCTCTGGGGAGAGCAGGGCCTGGGGGAACAGGCCCTGGAGAACGAATGATCACAGCATGAAGCTGCCCCCTTTTGGGACATCCCACATGAAGTCACACAGTGCACCCAAGAGGCTGATCCTTATCCAAGTCCTCCAGTCCTCTTCCGCTGACTCAAGGGGCGATGCAACGCTTTAGTTCCACCCTATGCTACGGGCACATCAGCACTCTGGGAAGTGCGTCGAGATCCTGGCAGAAGAACGCCCAACTCTTATCTAGTGCTTTCCCTCTGTCCATCTCAAAGCACTTTACAAAGGAGGGGTCAGTATCATTAGCCCCAATGTACAGATACAGGGGAAACTGAGGCACAGAGCAGGGAAGCGACTTGTCCAAGGTCACCAGCAGGCCTGTGGTAGAGCAGTAAATAGAGCCCAGGTCTCCTGGCTCCCAGTCCAGTGCTCTATCCACTAGACCTCACTACTAGACAACTTACCCATATTTTACAGAGAGGGAAACTGAGGCACAGAGTGGCAGAGAGACTTGTCCAAGGTCACCCAGTGAGGCTGAGATGCTGGAACATTATAGACCAGGGCCTGCTTTGCTAGAGGGGGAGGTGCAGAAGTGTAAGTGTGGGAATTGTTATTGGCGTAATGACGTTAAGTTAACCTTCAGGTAAATGCCTGAGCTCCAAATCCTGTCACCCATTGCAGACGAGACATTTACACTCCCAGGCCTACCCAGAAACAAGCACCGCCCACAACACGCCACCTCTCTGCGTGAGCTTGGAGTGCAGCCCAGGACAATGCCACAGAGGAGAATCTGCTGGAAAGATCTCACAGATCCCTGTGCAGCACCCTGCCCTCCCTAGAGAGAAATCCTCTGGTGCAGTTAATTACAGTATTAGCTCCTCTCACGAACCATGCTGCTGGCAGTCCTGGAGCGGGCTCCTTGGTGCAAGGGAGAATGCCGCTGGTACCAAGCAGTGGAGCTGAGCAGCCAGCACTGGATGGGACCAGGTTCCATGGGGCTGAGTGGAGTCTGGAGCATTTCCCATGCAGTAGCACACATGCTCCGTGATGGGGACTCTGCTCCCTGAGGGACTGGGGCAGTGCACCGGGAGCATTTGGCAAGGTTCCCTGGGAACAGGACCAGATGAACTCTACCCCAGGACGCATGTGGTTCTCTGTAGGTGCAGGTCAGTTCTAGACTGTAGGCCTTTGGGGGCAGAGACTGTGTCTTCCTGGGGTTTCTGCAGCACCCAGCACTAGCCATCCTTGATCATGCCTGGGACCTCTAGGTGCTGCCCACATAAAAACATAGACTAATCGAATACCAATACTTCTAACCTCAGAAATGCCATGCACCTGTGCCGTGGGCCTGTAGCCCCCCGCCCCTCCATGGGTGGAAGAGCTGGTGTTGAATTGAGCCAGATGTCGGGAACTCTCCAAGCCAGTCCTTTGTTTGAAGGCTGCTACCTTGTACTCTGAAATCTTCACTTTTATTTAAAAAAAAAAAAAAAAAAAAAAAAAAAAAAAAGACAAGCTTCTCTTGCAGAGTGAGACACTCATCAAGCTATAATACGAGCAGAACTAATGCAGGGCTTTCTGCCGGACACTGCTGAGAGTCTGAAACAGTAACTCAGAGATGAGGCTGGGTTGCCCCGATTCATGCCGGGAGGCGTTCCGTGACGGCTAGGTTAGACAAGGCTATGTTGTGGCGAGGGATGGCTGTTAGGGACCGGTCTGTGTTTGTACCGTGCCTAGGACAAAGAGTTCTAGCCCATGAATGAGATTCCTAGGTGCTACTGACATACAAACAATATAATCGTCACCATTAACTCTGAAGCCTATCAATAGCGGTGTGAGTGTCAGCATTATGATCTATTTCACTCCTGGACATAGCACCCAGCAGGAAGGAGGACGCTTGCATCCAAGTTCTGTCCCATCTGCTGTGAGTGCCACCTACTTTGGGCCTCTCCGGGCCGAGTTTAATGTGCCGGAGGAGTCTGTGAGAGCGCCACTACTTTACTCATCCCAGTTCAACCTCCGTGGCCATAGGCAACGGGTCAATAACCCCACACCAGCTTCCTAAGGGCCCATCTGGACTGGACAAGGACTGGCAAAAGGCAGCCTGGCACTAGGGCTGAATGCAGTGAGGGTAGGGTGCTGGGCTCCACCAACCATGGCGGCACCTGGCCTGGGCATAACATGCCAGCCCTGCCCGCCTGACACTGGCGGAGAGAACACGTGATGCTCAGCGTTGGGCTGGGTAAGCACAGTCAACACGAACACTCAATCAGCTTTCCTTTCTTTCCTTGTGCCTCCTTTGTTAACTGTAGGAAACAGCTGAAAGACCTTGAGTTTCCCATTGTAGCTCATGTGGGAACAGAGCTACCGTGATCAGAACATACCCCCTGCCACTGGCGGGAGAAAGGGAGAGCGGAATCTTGTTTCAAAATGGTTTACGATTAGAAGAGTGTTCTGTCGCTTTGGCGCGCACTAATGCACTGTGCCACCAAGTCCCTTCAGAGAGATGTCGAAAACTTCAATGAGTGAAAGCAAAAGAGCCTTGGCTCAGGTTCCCAGGCAGGCAGACATCCTAATTATTGTTAGATCCACTCCCACACGGAGGGGAGAGCGCGCACAGGGTACAAGAGAAAGAGAGGACTGTCACATTGCTTTTTTCTTTTTTTAAAAGCTTGTCTCCGCTCGCTGCCTTTCCAGCGGTGACACCTCTCACAGTAGTTAATTAGAATCATGTCACCACGTTAATGGGGTCTGACTGGACTCTGACAGACGCTTGTCCTGTGTCCCACCACCCCAGCCGGCCCTGCCTCCCTCCCACAATGCCTCCCAGCGGCCCCTCCCCTCCCCCGGCAGCCCAGCCATGTGGCCGGCTCACCTCTTCCACCTGCCCCGCTCGCTCGCGATATCTTGACTTATTGCAACACATGGGGAGCATCCGCTCCACCTGTCCCGGAGCCGCCTGACCTTTACAAGCACTAATTCAAAACGACACTGCTCATTTGATGACATTTCTGTTGATTTTTACTTAAGTCTCTTCTAATTATTTAACTGGGACTACCTCCCCCCGCCCCTGGGCAGCGCGGCACGGGAGAGCAAACCCGGGCCAAGAGCCGTGACCATGCCCCATGGCGGCACAGCCCCTCCCCGGAGCAGTGCAGAGGGGTGCACACGGGGTCCACATGCTCGCTCTGTTCAGACAGGTGCTGGGCCCAGCTCCTCATGACAAGAAGACACCAGCACACAAGTGAAATGTCCAAAGGTTGCCCCAAGGGAGGGGCCACTAGCCAGGTCTGATGTCTGTGCGGGGCCATGAGTGAAACCAGCAGCTGAGCAACAGGCCCTGCCTGCCGTCCAGGGGTGCTCAGGAGATCCCGCCCCAAGGGCTCCTGCAACTGGGGGCTGCTCAGCACGTGGGCCAACCAGTGCCACAGATGGTGGGGGTGGCACCGGGGAGAAGCAGCTCTGCTTAAGAGAGCACGAGATAGTTCTCAGGGGCTCCCAACCCAGCCCTCTTCTGCCCATAGCGCCTGCATTCCCCATCGTCCAGCAGCAGCACAACCACGCAGCGCTGTGACATCCACAACACACTTGGGCTCCAGAGACTAGGGAAAGACGCACAAAAACTGGGACTGTTCTGCAGTGTAGGGGTGGGCAGTAACCCCACTATCCGACCCCCTGCAGCTGCCAGCGTACCAGGTACCTAAAGGCCAAGTCTCCAGGAGACACCCGCTGGACTGTGATTAAAGCCCACGTCTAGACTTGGCTACCACAGGTCCGAGGGGGAACTGAGGCTGGAGGCGAGCACTGTCTGGAGACACTGACACTGCCCAGGGGTTTCTCCCTGCTTCCCCTCCCGCATGGAAGGAGCTCCCCGGACACATCCGCAAAGCTGCCCCACCCTCCTCCTGCCAACCCTGCCTTGGCCGTGATGCCTGCAAACAACTTGGCAAGGGTTGGGTTGTTGGTGCACAGAGAGCACTGGTTACGTCTCATTCTCCCTTCGCTTTCTCCTGCCTGCCTGCATCCACCAACTGCCTCTTGTCTCAGACTTTGCCTGGGAGCTCTTTGGGGCAGGTCCTTTTGGGGTCCCGGTCCATGACTACGGGAACACAGATAAATCAAGAACAACGCCGAGGCTGGTGAAAGTGGACAGCTGTGATAAGTGCTGGCACCAGGAACCAGGGGTGATGCACAAATCAGGGTAATCACAGCTGGGAACAGTAGGTGCACAGATATTCGGACGACAGATGCCAGCGTAAGATGGACGGACGGACATGGCCCTTCCTGTCTGGCTAGAGAGGTGCTGATGGTGACAAAGAGCACAAGGAAAGATGGAGGTTCTAAGGCATTGGGCAGGGGAGATCCCGGGAGCAAAACAGCTATTGCCTCATGGGGCTGGAGAAGAGAGTGTGTGCACGTGAGGAGAAAAGGTGAGCGCAAGAATAAAGCAGGGAGGATAAAAGACAGATGAAGCAAAGCCAGGCAGATCAGGCCCTCCAAGGGGACCAGAAGTCCCACGGCTGCAGCTTGGAGGGCAGGGATGAAAGAGCAGGTCACCCATTATGCCAAGCAGCCCGTTGCCTGCCACTGCACTTAGCAAGCGCTCTCCTTCGCTGTCAGCGCTGAGGGCACCGGTGGTGCCTCTGAATCACAGCAAGAGCCGAGCGCGGAGCAAGGGGTTTCTGAGCCAGCCGGGCTGCACCCCCGGCAGCGCTGCACCACCGGCATCGCTCCCCACAGCGTGGTGGCAGCTCCGTGGCAGTTCATTAGAATTGTGTCGCTCAGTAAATGCGCTCTGACTGGACTCTGACAGACGCTCCCCTATGACACCAGGGGCCAGGAGACAATCCACATCAAACTACTGCAGTGTGACCCTTTTAACACACAGAGTAAACTCACTGCACATTGAGTTGAAGCTCATTAAAACTGTCTACTTGGTGAGCATCCCATTAACCTCCCTGTTAAAAACACGCAATTCCTCTTCTCCTCAGCGAGGCCTAATTAATGCTCTGGCTCAGGAACAATCTAACACCCTAACCTTCCCAGATTCCCAATCAGTGAACGAAAAGAGACAGAGGGAACTAGAAAGACAGAGCCGCACTTGCCACGTCTCTCGCCATATGGGCCGCTGACCCTTTAAAATAGGGGGGCTTTTCCGGGAGGCTGAAAGCACATCAGGAGCACGGGGAGGCACGAGCAGAAGCATCTGCCCAGGGCCAGCAGAGCAGCCTGGCTGCCATCTTTGTTTGAAAGTGCTCGGGTTTCTTAAGAGGGACTGAGTCCGACTGCACTGGAGCTCAGTCCACAGGGCTCAGAGAACAGGAGTCGGTGCCAGGAAGCTAACGAGTTCCTTTAGGCTTTAACCATCGTATGCACCACACAGTCATCACTTCAACACGGCGCTCGGGCCACAGCGCGCTCTGTGCCGCGGGGGAAGGCAGCCAGGACTCCCTCGGGGTCCTGTGGCCTTAGACACGGGTAATTCTCTCAGCCCCTTAAAGCACCCAGATCGTGAGGCTCACCTCCCCCCGCCACATGTGCCTGGGTACGATGCTCTCTGCACTACATGGCAGGGGCCAAGTTCCCCCGGTGGACACAGGTGCCATTCCACAGAAGCCAGCAGGTCTTCACACAGCCCCAGGTCATTTCTCCACCCATGAGAGAGAAAGGCCCAGCCCAAGGACAACACAAAGAACACCTGTCATCCTGGAGCCTCCATCCCCATCAGCCAAGAGCGAGACTGCGACATTATTGACGCAAACTGTGACCGTATAGATCACTGTTGCAACCAAGGTCATAGTGCCACCAAATGTTGTACAAAGGTTGTTGTGTGAGGTGTCGTGGAAAGGTTATGATTTGCTGGTTACGATTATGCTGTCTGTATAGTGTATCATTTTGGTAGTCGAAGTTATGAATATTGGCCATGTACTTGTATCTCAATGTGTTTGATTCTAAGTAGCATTAGTGAAGCATTTGGTCAGTTTCTTGAGAAAGGAATTTTCCGATAAGTGCCCAGTCAAGAAATACTTAACTGACAATGGACCTTGGGAGACCTCAATCCACATCTGAGGAGCCTTCTTGGGGACGTTCAAGGTAGCATGTGAGCAATGGCTGCTCTCCCTGTGAAGAACTGAGTCATGCATGGACATGTGACTTGCCCATGTGATTCCAAACTCCATCTTGCTGCTGAGATTTTCCACAGTAAGAACAAAGGGGTGTCCTTCCACAGGGCAGAGAATATAAAAGGCCCTGGAAACCCCTCCATTTTGTCTTGAATCTTTCTTCTTACCTCTTGAGAAACTTTGCTACACTGAAGCTCTGAACAAAGGACTGAATGACCCATCCCAGCTGTGGATGTTCTCCAGAGACTTGATTTGAACCTGCAGTTTATTCTATCACTGCTGCAAGCCTGAACCAAGAACTTTGCCATTACTGTATGTAACTGATTCCATTTAACCAATTTTAGCTCTCATCTATATTTCTTTCTTTTTATGAATAAACCTTTAGATTTTTAGATTCTAAAGGATTGGCAACAGCCTGATTTGTGGGTGAGATCTGACTTGTATATTGACCTGGATCTGGGGCTTGGTCCTTTGGGATCAGGAGAACCCTTTTTCTTTTACTGGGGTATTGGTTTTCATAACCATTCATCCCCATAACGAGTGGTGCTGGTGGTGATACTGGGAAACTGGAGTGTCTAAGGGAATTGCTTGTGTGCCTTGTGGTTAGCCAGTGGGGTAAAACCAAAGTCTTCCCTATTTGGCTGGTTTGGTTTGCCTTGGTGTGCATAGGAACCCCAGCCTTGGGCTGTAACTGCCCTGCTTTAAGCAATTTGTCCTGAATTGATACTCTCAGTTGTGTCCCGCCAAAGGCTGCACCGTTACAGAGGACAGAAACAAAGCCCTGCTCTACAGCGCCCTGAAACAGTATCAAAGGCTCCTGCTTCAAAAGGGACCATCTGGGCTGGGGCTGGGGGTTCAGCTAGCCGGAGACAGACCCCCTGTCCGCTGCTGTTCCTCCGCAGGAGCAGAGAGTGCAGATCATAGGCCTTTCCTCTGGCAGGGCCCCCGCCACGCAGCAGGTATCAGTACCTCAGCCCCTCCACTCCAGTCTCAGGGAGGCCAGCAGCTGCGCCCCATGTGAGAGATGAGGAAGCGGAGGTGCAGGCAGGGGAGGGGACTTGCCCAAGGACACGCAGCAGTAGTAGAGCTGGGAAGAGACACTAGACCAGGCTTCCACCCTTCTGAAAAGAGGTGGCAAGGGGAGTGAGAAGAGGGGAGAGATCCAGCCCAGAGAGGCTGGTAAAACGCCTTCTCAGCCTGCAGGAAATGAACAAAGATCTCCAGGAAGGGATGCAGGGGAGTGGTGGGCTAGGGGAAGGAAGGCAGGAGCTGGATCCCGAGGACAGGTGGAGAGAGGCAAGCAGAGGCACTGGCAATGGAACGTTATCAGCCAATGCAGCGTGCGTCGTGGACTCGCACACCAGTAGCATCTGCAGTGAGACGCGCTGGGACAAAGCCACAGGAGCAGTCTCTCCTCCCCCACTGGCCACCCGCTGGGGTCACACGGCGCCGCGCCATCACGGGGATCCTCCACCATCACGCCCAACCAACTGGTGGCTCTAGTTCATGGCCTCCCAAGCATGAGCCTCTGCAGAGCTGGACGCAGCTTGCAGCCACCGGGAAGCTGCCTCTGTGCAGTGGCAAAGGTGCCTGGTGCGCGGACCAGTGGCCGTTTGGTAATCACTGCTGTAGTATCAGTGTTACGCCGCTGCCCTAAGGGAAAGCTCCCGTTCCATCACTCCGACTCGGGATCCAGAATCCCGGCATGGACATGCCCAGACTTATCATGTGCCCTCTCAAAAGGTGCTTTCTGCCCTTGCTGGGAATGGATGCTTGTTTAACGCTTGACCAAGACCAAGTCAGTCACCGTGGCAGCTGTATTTACAGCCATTCTCCATGAGTCATTTTCACCGCTCGCAGGAAAACACAGAGCAGTTTAATTCCTTTTCCTCTGTCCTTAGGTTGGCTCCTGTTTCTCTCAGACCCTCTTTGTCTCCTTCAGCCTCCCCTGGACGTCCCCAGGGATTGTGGGCACCGAGCCCCTCTCAGCGCTGCCAGTGTGTGTCCACAGCACGAAGCTGTACAAAGTGCTCAAGTACAATGACGGCTTTTGCCACCACTTCTCCCTGAATGGGGGTCTCCAGCAGCCCTGGGGACAACACTCTGCTCTGCACCACCACTAGGGGAACCATGCACAGGTCCCTCTGACTGGCACTCGCCCACCCCGCTGCAGCCGGCCCTCCCTATGGGACACTAGCTTGCCAAGGTTGGCTTCGTAAACCAAAGTTGTTTGAGTTACACGATGAGCAAACATCAGCTCAAAGGTGAGAAAGGCCTAGGCTACTGCGCTGTATCGCTCTTCAAATGTAAGCCTTCCCCTAGAGTCCAGACCGCTCTAGACCAAATTACAGTGTGTGGCCTGTTTGCGAGTTCAGCACCGCATGTGCATTTTTAAGCACTATCACTTGCACACACAGGTAAGATTATAAATCGCTTATACTGTAGTTGCCTCAACCAAATCAGGAACCTCTGTTGTGCTTGGCACTGTACATACACACACACACACACACACACACACACAATGACACATCCTGCGCCACAGAGCTTACAAAGCAAAACTGAGCTTCCACACACTGGACCCATGTGCAAATGCAATGGGGTTCTGCACACCTACATTCTACCACACGTACATGCCAGTGCTATTGCCTTTGCAAGTGGCTGCATGCACAAAACTGCACACACAGGAAGAGAGGATGGGCGAGGCCCTCTGTGTCCAGGGGTGGCCTGTAGCAAGCTTTTACAGCCAGACCATCAATCCTGGGCCAGACAGGGACGTTCCCTCCCTTTGGTCCCTTTCCTGGGTCTGCAGGAGGGGTTCTTTGGTCCCCATTCTCCAGAGCAGGATCCTCCCGTCCAACTGACTCCGGGGGAAAGAGACTGGAGTAGGATTTATCCATGACCTTCCTCCTTGGCATTTCCCCCTTTCTTTACCCAGCTGCCCACCTCCAAAGCAACTGCAAGGGGCACCATGGCTCAGACCCAGAAGATGGCCACATGACTCTCTGGGGCCATAAAATGCTTCACTAGCCCTTGGCAGTAAGAAGACAGCACTAGCAGCTTCCTCCAGGCGTGGAGCCCCATTGCCAGTTCAGTGTGCGAGTCTGCAGCTTTGCAACTTCCTTTTGTGTATGTTTAGCCACACTTCCCACGTAACAATGCTCAGAGACCCAGAGCTTCACCCTCACCCACACAGAACCACCTCCCCCTCTGCAGAAGATACTTCCAGAATTACCCTTTCTTTATGATTTCCAGGGCCAGACCATGCAAGGCCTTAACTCCCATTGGCTGCAAGTGGAGCAGAGTGGAGAAGGCCCTGCACCGAGCAGGATCAGGCCCACGATAGACAGGATTCTGCTGAGTTGTGTAGATTTCAGTTGGCCCAGCAAGTCTCCGAATAATTGGAAAACAAAACAACATGGAATTAATTGGGAAACAGGTACCACTGAGAGGGCAAAATTCCCTGCTGTTTGCATGCAAGAAAGTGGCAACTCACTACTATTTTCTTGTCAGCTCTGAAACAAATCGTCCATGTTGCAAACCCCTGGAAAACTGGCCTGGGATCTTAGCAGGACTGTCAGCCCCCCAACGGGATCCCCCAGAAACATGGCTCCAAGAAAGGGGGCTGCGTACAGGAGCTGCTCTTTTATTCTAGACGGGAATTCAATGAGGACTAAAAGGCAGGTTTTAGCACATGCAGGAGACCCCCTGTCACTGGGCCATCTCAGCAGGGGGAGATTCCACACACCAGTGCCCACAGGAGCAGGTCTTAGGAGAGTGTCTGATGCTGCGACCCACATACTCCGCAAGCACGCCAGAGAGCGCTGCGGAGTGAGATGATGGGCAAGCCAACCACGCGGGGGAGAGTCGCCTGAGAGGCCTTGGGAAGGACGGTGCCGCATGCTCAGCATCCCGCCAGGGTTGCAGGGCACCAGAGCATCTCAGCTGCCACGCACACAGCAGGATGAAGTTTTGCAAAGTACAGCAGTACCGCAGGCCAAGCATTCAGCTGGGCCAGGTCAATTTGGGTGCCTGGCTGGAGATGCGCTGCAGCTGAGACTCCCTACAGTGCTGAGCCCCAAACCCCCTCGCGGTGTCTCCAGTTACGTGCCCAAGGACGGAGGCTCCCGCAATCACGAGTGGCGTCTGCAGACCCTGGCCCATGGAGCTGGTGCGCTCTCCATGCCGGGTCTCTAGCTAGAGAGAGGGCAGGAAACGTCAGTGTCCAACACCCACGGGGGCTTTGTCAGTGATCAGTTGTGGTGTTTACACATACAAAACCAGGGGAGGGGAGTCCCTTTCTGAGTCTCACCCATCCTGAGCACCGCAGGCCCCAGCCAACCCTGTCCCGGCTCCCCCACACTCCCCTGGAATAAGTTGGGAAGCTCAGGCCTGAACCTATTTCCTTAATCCAAAAGTGCCCCCCGCGCGCTCCCGCCCCCTCCAGGGCGATGGGGGAAGGGGTGGCTGTGTGCAACAAGGGCCCCACACCAGGAGGCCTGGAACTCGAGGGAGCAAGTGACTCCTAGCTGCAAATCTGAGAACTGAGTCTAGCTGCCCCCCTGTATCGCATGCAGGCGCAGCCCAGAGGGACTACGCAACCCAGCACCCCAGACTCTCGTGAGCTGAAGGGCCAGGCCCTGTTGCATGCTGGGACTTGTAGTCTCCACACTCCGCACCACCCTGCATAAAGATATGGGGGGCACAGACCTTGCTGGAAGACTCCCAGCTGCTCCGTGGCCAGCTGCTCTCTCACTGCACCCCACTGGATGTCGCGATGTGCAGCTTGTCGGCCGCCCCCAGCACCCCCCTTCCAGCAGCAGCTCTTCAGAAAAAGGGTAATTTATTCAGCTGAGCCCCCAGTGCTTAGGGCAAGGCTTGCACCAGCATGAGCGGGGTAGGGACTGAACTCCCCCAGCAGGGACACGGACAACTCCACAAAGGCCTTGGAGAGGACACCATGGCTGGACGGGGACACAGAGCCGTCCTCTCTGGGGCATCACCTTACTGTCCTGTGAGAATTGCCTTTCTGACTGCAACCCAACCCCTGGCACGGCAGCCCCGGGACCCCAAACACATCACAGCAGCCCTGGCTCTGAGAAGGCACCACGGCCGTGTTTCATCCCCACGCTAGCTGTCTCTGGGCACTGGGCCTGCATGTCATGCCAGGCCCCCCAGCAGCAGCCTGTGCTCCCACCTGGAGGCTGCTTTGCTGAAACGAAATGCAAAACACTCCTGAAGGCCGGGGGAAATAAAGAACAGAGCCATTAGTGGGAGGGGGAGAATAAACAACTGTCTTTCTAAACGATTCATCAGGGCAGACAAACACCTTGGCCAGCTAATGATGCTCTGATAAATGCAGGCGGTAATTAAAGGCAAAGACAGATGATATTCCAGGGGTGTTCGGAGCTTTCTCCAGGAAAGAAGAGACACCAGACCAACAGCCCCTCTCGGGAAATATGACAAGAAGGAGCCACACACTCTCAGTGGGCTGCGACCCCTCACTCACAGGAGCCAAGCTCGAGCAGGTTGTCACCAGAGCCCCATATTCTGCGGGTCCGTCCCCACCCCATACACTTGTCACACGAATGTGCTACCGGGCAAGGAAGCAAATTTTAATGCTCCCTCCGTCAATAATGCAACCAGATCCATAGTTCAAAAGGAGCCTGCTAATTAAAAGCTGCTGAGCTTTAAATAATTCATCTCCTTAACTCGGATTGATTGGAGAGTTTAGTGGTTAGAGCCTTGAAACAATATTAAACAGCCTCCTCCAGGCTTTGGGAGCGGGTGACTTTTCCAACTCAATCTCGGACCCTTGCCAACGGAGACATGGGGGCAGGGCCTAGGAACCAGCTGCATCTTTCAAAGATGGGGGATCAGGGCAACAGGCTGCTGGGGTAAGTGAGATGCTGCTACCACTGGTCATGCAGAATTCCTCTGTACAGCTCTGCCAATGGGCTAGCCTAGCCCTGGGGCCCCCACCCCTCAACCCTGACCCACAGCCCTGGGCTCCCCCAGCATGCCAGCCCCTCCTGCAGTCCTCTGCTAGCCCAGCACTAGGTTCTCCCCACACACAGCTCTGCCAATACCCCTTAATCCCGACCCCACAGCCCCCTCCACCCAACCCAGCCAGTGCCCCGCACTCCCGACCTGCAGCCCCTTGCTGTCCCAGCTCTGGGCTCCCCCCCACAGCAAGGCCGCTGCCCCTCCAGCCCGACCTACAGACCTGTCCCCCTGCTATTCCAGGCATGGCCTCATGCATGGCTTTCCCATGCACCTCAGCCCTGCTGCGCTTCTTGATCCCCTTCCGAGTGCGAGCTGCCAGGCCCACTGAACTGTGGTTCTGTTCTGTCCACCAGGAAGCAAGGTGCCCGACTACGAAACTCATCACGCACACGAGCTAACCAGGGAACAAACTGGCTCAATTCCCCAGCCAGGCGGCTGTTCCCCCAGGCTCTGTAACACAGCTGCCTCCTGCTTCCCAACTCCACGGCAAGTCCTGCAGTGCCAGCCGCACGACAGCGCCAGCCCGATCTGGCGCCGAGCTGCCATTCGCTGGGAGAGCACAGACACTGAGACGACGCGCCGAGCGGGGCCCAGCATGACTCCAGCATCCAGTCCCCAGCCTGGGGTGCTGTGGTCCATCAGGAGCAGACCAAAGCCCAAGGGATTTCGCCTGGGGAAGGTAACAGATGGGCCACACCCTCGAGCCAGCGCCCATGCCGGAGATGCAGCGTGGGGGGCCCCCAGTGGACGGAGGGGAGTTGGCACAGGCCACACATTGGAACATGGGCGGCAGCAGCTTGAGTTCTGAAGTGGTTGAGGAGCCCCAATGGGGTGGAGGGTGCACATCCTCCCTGGCTTGGGTTTAAAGTTACCCCGGAGCCCTTTAACAATGACTTCAAAGACAGCAGCGTCTCAGCCCCGAGTGCGCCAAACCTCCCGACCCACTGCAAGAAACAGCCCACACGGCTGGCAGGCTCCCGCAGCCCCTGGAGTACAGCAGGGCTGGTGCGGCCGCCGCAAGCGTCACTCACCTATCCCGCTGTGAGGCCTCCCTATGTGCTGCAGGTTGAGTCCTTTGTTCATGTCTAAGAGCCCGTTCTTCGGCCAGCTCCCCATGGCGAAGCTGTATGCCTGAAAGAGAGAGAGCGGGGGTTAGCTCACTGTGCGCTGGCAGGTGCTTTCTGCCTGGGAGCAGCATCCACCGGCCCCTTTGCCATGGCTCTGGAGTGGGCAGTTGGGGCTCCAGAATCGTAGACTATCAGGGTTGGAAGGGATCTCAGGAGGTATCTAGTCCAACCCCCTGCTCAAAGCAGGACCAACCCCAACTAAATCATCCCAGCCAGGGCTTTGTCAAGCCTGACCTTAAACACCTCTAAGGAAGGAGATTCCACCACCTCCCTAGGTTACGCATTCCAGTGCTTCCCCACCCTCCTAGGGAAAAAGTTTTTCCTAATATCCAACCTAACCCGCCCCCCACTGCAACTTGAGACCATTGCTCCTTGTTCTGTCTCTGCCACCACTGAGAACAGTCTAGATCCATCCTCTTTGGAGCCCCCTTTCAGGTACTTGAAAGCAGCTATCAAATCCCCCCTCATTCTTCCCTTCCGCAGACTAAACAATCCCAGTTCCCTCAGCCTCTCCTCATAAGTCATGTGTTCCAGTCCCCTAATCATTTTTGTTGCCCTCCGCTGGACTCTTTCCAATTTTTCCACATCCTTCTTGTAGTGTGGGACCCAAAACTGGACACAGTACTCCAGATGAGGCCTCACCAATGCCAAATAGAGGGGAATGATCACGTCCCTGGATCTGCTGGCAACGCTCCTACTTATATAGCCCAAAACGCCATTATCCTTCTTGGCAACAAGGGCACACTGTTGACTCATATCCAGCTTCTCGTCCACCGTAACCCCTAGGTCCTTTTCTGCAGAACTGCTGCCGAGCCACTCGGTCCCTAGTCTGTAGCAGTGCATGGGATTCTTCCGTCCTAAGTGCAGGACTCTGCACTTGTCCTTGTTGAACCTCATCAGATTTCTTTTGGCCCAATACTCTGATTTGTTTAGGGCCCTCTGTATCCTATCCCTACCCTCCAGCGTATCTACCTCTCCTCCCAGTTTAGTGTCATCTGCAGACTTGCTGAGTGTGCAATCCACACCATCCTCCAGATCATTAATGAAGATATTGAACAAAACTGGAGCACTCCCAGTTCTTTGTTTCTCACAACAGCTATCCTGAGTATCCAGCAGGTGCAGGGTGGACACCCCCCCGTTACAGCCAGCCCAGAGCTCTGGTTTAATCCCAACGAGATCGCTCCACGTTTCAGACACTGACCCAGCCACTGCCCTGACCCAGCCACTGCCCTGCTCCAGCCATGGGAACACCCAGCACTGACCCAGCGCTTTCCACCATCTCAGGGCCTTCGACATTCAGGAATCTCCATCGCCCGCCAGCATCCGCAGAGCCCCCCCTCCAGCCCTGCTATGGCGTGTGCCCAGCCCCACAATGTTCAGGGCCTCCAGAAATAAAGGGATAACAACAATGAATCATGGTCTCTAGCCATCAGCCCCAGAAGTGCCAGGACCTGCCCTGTGCCATCCCCAGCAGCGGCCTGCACAAGCTGCCTCAGAGCAGGGTGGAAGACCCCCAGAGCGGACAGTTCTGCAATAGCCACCGGAGTGGGGAGGGTCTCTGTTCAGACAGTCACTCATTCCTCCCCACAGCCTCCGAGGGCACACTGCCTACAGCTCTGATGACACTAGGACTGCACCCAGTCTTTGTCCGGACAGGTGACATGCTTGGCAGCAGGGAGCTCGGGGGGTGGCACACTCAGGCATGTTACCGGGCTGAGAGCCCATGCCCCAGTCCCGTTCTCCTGCCCTGCACACAGCAGCTGCCTGTGGGCTCGTCAGTGAGTCTCCTGCTGGAATCTGCAAGAATCCCAGGAGATTTGTGTCCCTTTGGCTGACAGGCTCCCAGTCCGTGCAAAGGGAGTAGGGGGCCATGGACGGACAACAGCCAGAGAGCACTGTCACACTCGAGATGCAGCAGGGAATTATGGGCTTTAGGCTCAAAAGGGCAGGAAGAAGTCTAGAGCCCATGATACACCTCCAGTGAATGTCCCCCTATGCTCCCCCCACCCTTTCACGCAGGGTCCCCCCCCCCCACTTCTCTGTGCATGTGTTTAGCCATTAAAACCAGTTTGTCCCCATGGCTCCCCTGAGGGAACAGGGGAGGGGGACACCCAGTGCCAACCACCCCCAGGCATAGAAAAAGGACAAAATGGAGAACAAAGGCAGCGAGACAGGGAAGCTGCAGTGCTGTGTTCTGGGCACCAGGGGGTGCTGTGCAAGGCTACACACAACTGCTGCTGGTTGGCCTGAGCCCAGATCCACCCCCACCCCTCTGCTCCCGGCACCCCACCCCCTGGGGGACCCAGCAGCTGGACCCTCCACGCTGCACCTCAGGCCTTGGCATGGCTCTCGCCAGCACTGGATCCCCGGTTTGCCCACTGGCACCTGACTAGCCTCCCCCGGTCTGGGCGGCCCATCCCGCTGGTCTGCCTCACCCTGGGGCGGGGGTTTGCACAGCTGGCAGGCTATGCGGGAGGCTGAGGGGCCCGAACCCCAAGCAGCTCACAGCGCTGGGGGTATAAAGGCCAGATCCACACAAGTACTTAGGCACCTAACACCCCTAGGATCCTGCAAACCCTGCCTGGCTCCCACCCAGGTCTGCAGGCGCCTACACCCCTTGGCAGCCATCTGTTCATGGTGGCCGGGAAGGTGGGCTCTGAGCACACCCACCAGAGCAGCCCCCCACAAAGCCTCGTGCTTGGGGCCCAGTGTGAGCGGGCTCACTTGCGGTGAGAGAGAGCAGAGGGGAAGGAGCAGAAGCAGTTTGAACGGGGACCTGCCATCATCAGCAGGGAGCTCTGGGCGAGTCCGACCCGCGCCGCCCTCAGCCTCTCCACCGGGGATAAATAATGCAAGAGCCAGTGGAGCTGGGGGACTGGACCCAGGCCTCCCGCCCCCAGGGATGCCCTCCTCAGCCACCTACATGTGCTATCTGGCCCAAAGGCTGTCCCCCTGCCAGCTCCCCATTCCCACCAGCCAGGAGTTCTGCCAACCTACCTTCCCATCGGGCGGTTCTGCTCCCCAGGGGCAATGCCGGACAACAGGGCAGAACCCCCCTGGGGCAGAAGGGTCCGGTTCCGGTTCCGCTCCCCCTGTCAGAGGGATCCTGGCACCACAAGGGACTCTGCTCCTGCCCCAGACACACTGCACAACATGGGCCTTACCATCCCCGGGGGAGAGAACAATGAAGGCTCCCAGCGAGAGGGGCGGAGGAGAGGCTAATGAAGTTAAACAGTAGGACAATGCAAATCTGCAAACAGCCAGGCTGAGCGTCCATGTCACACACATCTATAATTACCTCCTGACAGCAGTGCAGCCCCTTCGTCTCGCCCAACAAGACCCACGGCTGCACTCGAAGCACTAGCCGCAGCACCTGGCTTAAGAACATGAAAGCGGCCAGACTGGGTCAGACCACAGGTCCAGCTAGCCCAGTCTCCTGTCTGTCAACAGTGGCCAGTGCCAGGGGCCCCAGAGGGAATGAACAGAACAGGGAATCACCCAGTGATCCAGCCCCTGTCGCCCATTCCCAGTTCCTGGCAAACAGGCTAGGGCTTAGCTTCACTTCCCCCGGGAAGTGTCTTGTGACACTGTTGTCTTGTGAGCCACTGTCCAGATCACGTGACCCCGGCAAACGTCTGTCGCCCCGCCTCTCACCTGCTCCCCCACACCCCAGGACGGACCTCAGCTGTGATCCCCGACTTCCTACCGACCCCCAGCGGGGAGAAACTGAGCGGAACAGAAAGCAGAGGGCTGGAGAATGTGGGGACGCAGCTCCTGGGGGGATGGGGGGGGAGAAGGGGGTGGGCATTCAGGACCATGCCTGGCTCCTTGCCCTCGACACTGAGGGGCCTGGGAAGGTGGCACTCTGAGCCCAGAGGAAGGAGCCCGGCACCACACCCCCATGCTTACTAGCCCAAAGGCAGGGCCAGGTTCCAGTGAACCCGGCAGGCACCAGGCGGGCACAGAGGCACTGCCTTTAGCCAGCCCAGGGGAGAGGGGGAGGGGTCGCAGTGACGCACAGAAAGGAGGATCCCCCATTCCAGGGGCTGAAGCTGCTTCAGGACCCTTACAAAATGGAAAGAACGGTCTTGGATAGCAGGCTGCCCAAATCAGACCCAGCGCTCACCCGCCATCAGCCAGCACCACGGTCCCAGTGGCACAGGGGGTATCCTAGTTCAAAAGGCCCGGTGGGTGTCATATCCCCCTTGACACGGCGGGTATCACATCCCCCCAGCCCAGGGGCACCATGCGCTGTGGTACGTATCCCCCTTGGCACGGCGGGTTCCATATCCCTTTCCCCATGCTACTCCAGTTTCAGTCCCCCGCCTGGTGTTTTGCATCCTGCCTCACTGGCGTCCCAACGGCACGGTGCCAGGAGCTGGAAAAAAAACCCTCTCTCAGACTTCAGGGCCTGATGCTGAGCTGCACGGAGCACCCTGCGCAGAGTAAACTCCTGGCATCGCCAGCCGGCGGGTCGCGAGATCCAACCCTGACAGGGCAGATGGCCACACACAGCCTTTGCTCAGAGAGCAACTGGCCAGCTCAGGGCTCGGCCCGGCAGCAAGCACTGCCCCTGACTGCCTGCAGGTGTCCAGCCCCTAGGAGCAGACGAGAGACCTGGGTGGGATTTATACAATAAATTCCCTGTCCCCCCAGCAAGCAAGTGGGTGATGACCTAAGTGGAGGTTGGGGAAGAGTGGTCCCAGCAAGGATTCAGAGGTAAAGATACAGGTGCCAAATATGAACCCCGCCAGGCAAGCCCTGTCACCGCCCCTCCCTGCCACCTGCGGCTCTGCCCAGCCCCGCGCTCTCCCCAGGAGCGCCAGGCTCCTCCCCGCAAGTAGGGCCTTTGCTGGTCCTTGGGGCCTAGCGGGTTCTTGGAAGTGAATTTATTGCCAGCATATGTAACCATTCATGCTGCTCTGTTACTCCTGCCTTAGCAAAACACAGGGCTCCACAGATAATTAATAGACAACACTGCTAATCCTACTGGGAGATGATTAGCAATTAAAACTCCTAATTAAGTCTATGCATAATTCACTGAAATTACACTGTGTGTACACACGGGGAGGGTTCCTTGGCCTTCGACAAATATGCACTGATATCTTTATTGTTCATTAGATTCCCCCTGGCCCAGACCCGGGTCTATCGCTCGCAAGTCAGATTGATGCCTGTACTTCATCCCTGCCCTTCGTGCCGGCTCCCTGCCAGTGGAACCAGCTCCCCCTCCTGGGCCGTCTGGAAATCGGACAATGCCCGAGATGGCCACGTTTGCAGCTCCCCAGGTGTTCTCGGGCATCTCGTTTATGTAAAGCAGGGCAGATTGTTGCCACCGTCATTACCACAGAGGTGCAGCCCCTGGAGACAACAGGTCTCAGCATGCAGCGTGGGCTTGGCACTTGAATTACGATGGAGCACTGCGTGCTGGAAATCTGCAGGCTCCACGGGCTGCATGAGCACGCCCAGGTCTTGTTCTAGTACTATACAAGCTGCAGTAATCGGTCCAGTGGCCATAACCTGCCTGACCATGCACGGGCAGGCTGTGCTCAGATCCTGCTCCTAGACGCGCTCTCTTCCTGCCCAAGCCCGTAGCACCTGGGAATGCAGCAGAGGGAGCATTCTCAGCCCCAGTGGGATATGTGGGGGGGCGGGGGGGTCCTTTGAGCAATTAAGGTACAGCATTGATAGACTTCAGTCCTAGACAGAGAGGGAGCTGCCATGCAGGCTTAGGAGTGACCATTAGGGGGAGGGGAGCTGGGGGCTCCGAGAGGTGCAGAGGGAGCTTGGTGGAAGGAAATATCTGTTTGCAGTATGATCCTGTACCTCCCAACATCCCACCTGACTCTCCAGCTGACCCCTGGGGAGCCCCAGCATGCCCCCACCTTTTATATCGCTCGCTCACCACAGACCCACCCTGCTCTGGATCAATGGCAGTATCACAGCAATGGCAATCCCAGCTCTGCAAACCAGGCAGTATCTTCCCTTCCAGCTGGGCCTGGCTGCAGAGCCACTGACTTGGGCAGGAGAGAGCTGCCCTCCCCTTGGGGGCTCTGCTTGGCTGGGGATGGGGAGAAGGAAGGAAAGAGGATGTTGACAACCTCTCCACAGCCTGACAGGCACGCAGAAAGCCCAGGGATGGCTGTGCTCAAAAGCCTGCCCAGACTAGGGGAAAGGGACAACGCAGTACAGATGACACAGAAGGATTAAACCTTCCAACACCTGAATAGGTAGAAGACGTATCCCTCTCTAGCAAGGAAACATAACAACTCCTCTCCAGCTCCCCCCTTCTCTGCTGATAGCACCTGCTACCCTTTGGCCCCTGGCAGACCTTGGGAAGGACCTCAGCGTTTCACTGCCTACTTCATCCTTTGCAACATCTCCTGGGTCCCTCATCATGAGGCTCCCAGCTTTGCCGCCGGGCTCGGTGTGGCACAGGTGAGCCCAAAGACCGTTCTCCACCTGGTACAACCATTTTGTCTCAACCAATTTCACGCACTGCAAGCCCAGTCTCCGCACAGTGGCTGGGCACGTGGAAGTCAGCTGTGGGAGGGGCACCAAGGCAGGGAACGGAACCAGAAAAGCAGCAGCCAAGGCAGGAAGTCTGCGCCACGCACCTCAGCCCTTTGGATCAGCACCAGGCATCGCACTTTGCTTTGCTAATCAAGGTCATTTGGTACGGCTGCTATACCTGAGCAAACTAGCTAAGCAGCCAGTGTGGAAGGTGGCCTGACCACTGAAGGTCAAGTGTGCACTTATGCATATTCAAAGCTGTCTGCAGGATCGATTGGGTTTTAATTGTTTTTCCTGGGGTTTTGGAAGGAACTGCCAGGGGCATTGATCAGCCCCAGATGAGGCCGCTCACACTTCAGGGCTCGCAGACACTGTCATTTTGGCACAGGCAGATGGAAATGAAGGAGCAAAACCGAGAGCTGCGCACAGACACAGCAAACAAAACATGCCACTTCCAAGAGGCAAGCTGCCCCCAGCCTGCCAGGAGCACAGCTGCCTGGAGGAGGAGGAGGAGGAGTGCACCAAGATGTGGGATCGGTGAACTGTATTTGAAAATAAAGTTTTTTAATTAAAATTGGCAATTCTGAGCCGCCTGCCGGCAGCAGCCACACAATCAGGGAGAGGGAGCTTTACTGTTTAATATTTAAACACAGCGTTTAATCTTTAAACAGGAAAGCTCTTCTTCTGACTGTTAACGCAAGATGGAAAGTGCTTTAAAGCCTCAGACACTGGGGCTTCCCACCCTGTCAGGGTCACACAGGAGGCCAGCTCCTGGCAGCAGCCAGGCACAAAGTACAGCTGTAAATGACACTCATCCATGACCCAGGGTTCTAGGCCTAGCCTTCTCTGCATCACCAGTGAGATTTTAGGCAGCCTGCGGACACGTACATTTCCAGCTTGAAAAGGAACATAATAAATGTCATTTAAAAAAAACTAACCCAATGTCCTCCCCTGTGTTACTAACACCACTGTAAACGCTTATACCGAAGGCATTCAAAAGCTGCAGTGGTGTCTCTTTCACTTGTTATGCTGGCTTGGACAAGGAAACCAGACTAGTTAATTTCCCTTTCTGGTTTGAGTCATTGTTACAGGGTTTGGGCTGACAACCCCATGGGAGAAAATCCCAAACACAGAACAAGTCTCCTTGGGGTTTTTTTCCCCCCACATAAACTTTAGTTGTCAAAAGACAAAGAAAAAATTAGCAAGAACATTTTGAAATCTTTTGCTAACGTGAATTTTCAAACTTTTTTAACCACTCTCTTTGATCTGGTAAAAAAACCAGAAAAAAATTATCTGGAAAAAAAAATCTGCTTCCTCTCATGTAAACATTTCCATTAATAAAAAACTTTAACATTATTTTTCATTTAATGAAATCCACATTTTGGATCTGAACACCCTGACAGTGTCCCTTTACAGTCATATTATTATTTAATTACACAACTCTGGCACTTCATAAATAAATATGATCACAGGCCCTTGCCCACAGGAGTTTACAGTGTAAGGTGCCCAGGGACAGGCATGCCCTAAGAACTGCAGCAGATTAGACAGGCAGCCTGAGTCTGCAGACAGTACTCAAAATTGTGCTTACCCACTGCCCCCTAGGATGCTTCTGGCAGCGAGCACTGTGCCCCGTGGGGCACGGCTGCAGCTGAGTTTTGCCAGATAACATGGATGTTTGCTGGCACGAAGCTGCCTGCCCCCTTTGGTCAGCCCCATTGGCATCCTCCTCATTATCTCATCTGACATGGGGGCCAGGAAGAGCAAGAGAGTTCAGGAAAATAAGTTTTGTGATCAGCTACATGGGAGGCTTCAGGGCTCCTGTTCTCCCAGCCACCATTCAGCAGATACAACAGCCTTGGGTGTCAGGTGAGCTAGCCATTCTCAACACTCCCTCAAATGCAGTGATCCCAAAACATGGTGCATGCCCCAGCAGACTGGCTGGGTGGAGGGAATGTTACAGTTACACAAAGGCCTCTCAATTGTTCTCCAAATTCTCGGCTTCCATTATTTTACAAAATGAAATATCTAGCTTTATGGATGCAAAGAAAACATTCAAAACATGATGCAGAAGCAACTGTCTGAGTTTGCAGAGAGCCTGACACAATAGCTCCACAGCACAAACTGTGCCATCCATCTCAGCGAGTTCCCCAATGATGCTCAACAAAGCAGAAAGAAGGAAGGAAGTAGAAATGTCATATTATGAAAAACAACCCCAGCTCTGGCTAAGGGGAAGGGAGGGCACAAGGAAGTCACCAGAGGTGTGGATGGTGTATGAATTAGGCTGAGTAGAGTTGTAACAATACATGGCGGGGTGCAGGCATAATTGTTTTGTTTTCCTGAAGGGGGCTCAGTTTTCTGCAGTTTGGAAAATGCTGACTTAGCGAGTGCCGAGCTGCAGCCTGACAGCAGGTCTGGCCGCTCACGCAAGCACTGCTGCACAAGGCTAAATACACGCACGGCTCTGTCCAAGGCACGGCAGTCAGCTGGGACACTGCTCTCTAGTGCAGGGACTCCTGCTGCTAGTCAAAGACATGGGCTTCCCTCCCCCCTTCCCCACAAACTGACAACGCAATCTCTCTGTGCCTCAGTTTCCTCCTCTAAACAAGCTGACACTTCACCAACTGTACCGTCCGGGGGCAGGGAGAGGTGTTAGTGAGGATTAGTCTCTCGCGTGCTGTGTAAGCCCTAAACATGGATACATACGCCCCACAGGAGTTTAAAACCTCCCTGTAACCACAGAGGGACTCTCCGCACAGACGGTACAACTCGTGGGCTTTAGTGCTCACCTGGATCAGGGCCTAAACTGGTATTTAAATTAAGAGAAAGAAAAATTAAAAAGCAAAATTCTCTGAATTAAGGCAAGGAACCCAGGCGTCCGGGACAGCTTTCTGCTTCTGGGAAAGCAAGTGAAAGATTGGAGGGGGGAGAGGAATTTTGGGAGGAGAAGAGTGACTAGAAAGAAAATTTCAGAGCAAAGCAAACCGTGTAGGGCACATCAGGGAATTCCCCACTACTCCAAGTCAGGGAAAGAAAGGGGCTCCAACTCAGCACGTAACTCAGAGTCTCACTGACAGTCCCATGGTGGCCTGGCCAAGTCTACGAATTAGCTGGGTCACTGGTGGCTCCCCTCAATGATGAAGGGGCAAGAGGAATCCCTACTCCAGCATTCCCAGTGGCTGGGTGGGGGGGGAATGTCATCATAACCACCACGTTGTTCTCCTGCACCACCCTCGACACTCACTCACTGGTCCTCGTACCAGCCAGTCATATCGCCACTGCATGAATCCAAATACACACACGCCCTGCTGCAAAGCTAAGTGGTTCGACCCCAGCTGGGCTTCTGCCCACCTGGCTGCAGGGAACGAACTTTTGGGGTTTGCACCTCGACAGTTTATAAGCAGCACAGTTGTAAAGCTGACGTTCCAGAGGTTAGAGAATTCCCAGAACAGGACTCGTCAGGCTGGTGGATTGATTTAGCTGGCCTGCATAGCGCTCTATCATTTATTTATGGGCAAGTGCCCAGCACATTCTCTCACACATCAGAGTATGCCAAGATTAGCCGCCTCCTGCTTCATGTGAACAGGACATCAGCTCACACACTTCCAGCGTGGACTCACAAACCCTCCGCGCACACCCCGCTCAGAGCCTCACTGTCTAAGTACTCCGGCCAGCTGGGGCTGTCCTGCCCCGAACAGACCCCCTGACAATAACAGGAGGTGTCCCTGCTATTTATTGACAGGTGAGATGGCAAAACTGTGGGGTTTGGTGCAGAGCATGAATACAAAGTTTTCCCTGTCCTTACACCCTGCAACTACAGTAGGATCCATTCGCAGCCCTAGCTCAATCCTCATTCCCACCGTTACATGTTCTGGTGACTCCCAAACCCATCCTCGAGGGCCTCCACTAACACCAGCCTCATCCAATATAGCTCCATAATAGAACAAGGGCGACATTCATGGCAGCATGGTCCTCCTGCCTCAGAGCTAACGACTCTCTGGCCATACATCGCCAGCAGTAGTGCAAACCTCACCCTTCAGCAAGGCAGGTTCGGTGCCATGGAGAACTAGGCAGGAAACTGAGAGAAGATTTGGGCAAATTTGTGTTTTGTCCCATTGTGTTTGTCACACTCATTTTCCTAATTTTCCACCCACCTTTTATCAATTTTTAACTTGGTTTTAATTTCAAATCAGAGTTTTTGAAAACAAGAATATTTAGATTCTGAAACCCCTCCGCAGAACGAAGGCGACAATGCAAAGCCAGAAAGAGGGAAAGTGACGGAACATGAGGGCCACAACTTCCTTAAAAGTTTGTCGACAATTTTTAAAAATTCCAACGTTTTTGTAAAAAATTCCATTTTAGGGGAAAAGCAGCAAAATTTAAGCCGTTTTTTGTTTTGTTTTAAATGCCGACCAATTCTACCCGCTGGCTCCTGCCAGGCCTGTGAGCGGGGGACATTCCCCAGGAGCAAGGCCTCATCCAGGCAGGCTCTCCAACACCAAGCTGCCAACTGTTACTCACCTCTGCCGCATTCCAGAGGTGTGGAAAATGGCTGTATTTCAGACCCACAAGCTTTTTCCTGGGAAGGGGTGACAGGATGGGTCTCTCGATGATTCCCTGGTCTGTTTGTTCCCTCTGGGGCCCCTGGCATGGGCCACTGTTGGCAGACAGGAGACTGGGCTGGATGGACCCTTGGTCTGACCCACTCTGGCCACTCTTATGTTCTGTGACTAGACAGCCACAGGGTGTGAGTTTTCTTGTCTTGTCAGCCTTGCCCAACATACACCAGAAGATGCATCCCCTGCAACCCACCTATTCAGTTTGCCTCTGAGGGGTGTGACTGTAGATGTTGGCAGGAGAAAGCTTGTGCATCTGCAACTAAACAGGCTTTTAAAAACACCTTCAACAGCTTTCAGCCAAACCAGCTATTTCCCAGTCAGCTCCGCAGGGCCAGGGCAGCCTTTTGCCAAGGGTCCATGCCGCGCCCAGTACAACGGAGCCGCGATCTCAGCGACAGCCTCCAGGAGCTACTGGGATACCAAGATTACTGCTACTAATTGTTTTAAGCTCATGCCGGGGGTGGAGCTAGCAAGATGAACTTCTCCCCATGCAAACTCTATGGCCCCTGCAATGAGCAAATCAGGGCAAGCCAGCCACCAAACAGCAGCGAGGTGCTGACACCAAAGCCAGACCCCTCGGATTTAAGGCTGCTAGATGGGGCTGATCCTGTGCAAATAAGAGCCAGGTAATCAATAAGTAGATCATCAACATCTGGGCTGACAACTCTTGGGCTAAATCCTCACCCCAGCTGCAACTGCAAAAAGACAGGCAAGGAGAGGAGATTGGACCTTGAAAACGAGGTTCAGTGACAAAAGGGCTCCCAGGTCTCCAAGGCCAAGCAGCGTTAGCAGCCTCTGCTCTGTTGCTGTGTATGCAGGATTCTCAGGGCTTGCAGACCTAGGCTAGCTGGCAGGAGGCAGGAATTGGTCCCATCCCCAGCGCCACACAAACCCCAGTATAACCTGTCCCTTTTAAGCAGTTTAGTCAGAAGTGCTGCTACATTCACGGCTTTTCAAGTATTTTAAAATCACTTACAAAAGCAGGATTAAACTATCAGAAATCCCATTTAATAGGACAAATAAAGAAATACAATCGACTCTATCAGCCCTGCAAAGGCAGGCTTGATTCAAATAAATAAATAACTAAGAGAGGGAGGAAAAAAGGAAGGGGGGGGGATAATGTGTGTTTACTCAAGCAAAGAAAAAAATATTTAAGTGATGTAGGGGAGAAGATTGCGGTAACTAGTGAAGAATACATCGTCTGCTTGGCTGTCAAATCACACACGAATTTCAGTAATAGATTCTCATTCTGACACTCAATTCAATTCAAAGGTGATCCTGCTTTATCCCAACACATCAAATATTAAACACTCGTATTAGCCAGGGTGTCGTCGCCTTCCCGGCTTAGACATGGCAGAAGGGTTTTTTTCCCCCTACTTTCCTTCACTCACTCTAATATCTCAATGTTATCTAAACATACCTTCATACACTGGGGTTCCTTATCAATCCCATTTGGGGAGGGAGGATGAGAACTTAAAATGGTATAGCTTGGGGGGCTTTATTATTATTATTTCCAAAGCTTTTCAATTTGTGTGGAAAAAGCTTAGAAAAAAGGAGGAGGGAGGGGAGGGCAGTGAGAGCGAGAGAGAGATGGAGCGAGGGAAAGTATAAGAAAGGGAAAAGCAGCCAGCAGCTCTTGTTTGACGGATGCCTTTCAACAAGGGCAGTCTAGCTTGTCAAAGCCCGGGCTCGAGATGAATTGGCATATCTATTCAGCCTGCCTCTGGATGTCATGCAATACAGTTTCATATTCCCAGATAAGGCATGATAAGCAATTGCTGCCCTGACATCAGCGCCATCCATCCCTGCCTTTCTGTGCACGCGCCTGGGTGTGTGAGTACTGCGGATCTCCACCGAGCCACTAATAAGAGGCATTTAATTTTTACAAATGCAGCGAGGAGAGGGGCCTTCAAATACGCCAGGAAAACCCCCCCCACCAGCACAAAGACTGTGGATTTTAATCACTTTCTCAGGGAGCCCCGACGCGCATGCACTCACACACACTGCTCAGTAGGCCCTGGGTGCACACGCCAGGCACTGTGTGTCGGTTCTGTTCAGCATGCAGAATACAGAACACAGCGCTAGAGTCTCCAGATGAAATGTAGGTGCTAATTAAAGGTGGAGAGCAGAGAAGCACAAGGATTCCCTGCCCTCAGCCAAATAAACCCACTCTTCAGCAGGCTGACTTCCACCTGGCTTGGCGTTAGCCTGGCGAGGGAGCTGAGGCCACAGAAGGAGAATGGACATTTTCCCCAGCTGGAGGGAGTGCAGGGCTTGGGGCCAAGCAGGCGGGCTGTCAGCACTGCAAAACCCCAAGTTGGGATTAGTGGGAGGTTAGGGGAGAGCAGAGAAGGTGCTGAGGCTCCTGGGCTTCCATCAGCAGCTGGAGCACACATGGGCCGACCTCACAAGTCTGCAGCATGAGCATCTCCTGTGATTCCTGGCTAGCTCTATCCCCGTCAGCCCCAGAGAAGGTCACTGTAGGAGGCACTCCCCGGCGAATCTGACAGGAGTGGGGGCACAAGGCTGGATCACAGAGCACTCCTTGCGAGGCACCTCTGACAGAGCCTCTGGGACACCAACGGGCACTGCTGGCCAATGTTCAATCGTCACCAACTAGGCCTGTTTGTCTCTCCTCCAGTTAGGCCAAGACGACGGATATGCTAGGGTACCTCACCTGCTCTTCGGACATGCACGCACTGCAGGGACAGCTCCAGGGCTCATTGAAAAGGCCTGGAAAAGCGGGTATTTCCCCCTGGGTTCTGAAGAGAGCCAGAGCAAAAATGCGGTCATTCAAGGGGAACTACTTCTAATCCACAACATAACCCGGGCCCCTTCACCCTTCCGTCAGCGCCCCCGACACACTGGTCAAGCCGGTGTCAATGCAGGAGTGCGCCGCATGTTAACTCCTCCCCCAGAGCCAGAGATGGAGGGTGCGTGCGTGCACAAGGCATTATTGTAGGGTCTACAAGACCAGTGGCTAGTGTGTTCTCCTCAGCAAGGGGTTTTAGTATAAGTCACTATCCTGACTCGGGAGGACTTGTCAGAGCCACCCAGCTTTCGACCCAATTGACTGGGATTTTAACAGCTTAGCACAGAGCGCTAGAGCCAGGCTTGGTAAACAGGGATCCGTTGACATGAAAGATGTCTCCCCCCCCATGGGGATACTGAATGCTTCCTCGCTAACTCCCCCATCCAAACGTCCTACTCTGGTGTGGCTTCCCCACAGCCCCCATCTCATGGGGCTGGGGGTGCTGTGTGGAAGCACGCAGCTGGTTAAGGGGAGGAGGACACTGTCCATTGCCAGGGTTTCATTTTCTTGCATTACCTTTGGGCTGAAGTTGGCCGGGCTTTGCCTCAGCCTGTGGGAAGGGGCAGTCAGAGTCCGTCTGGCTGGGCAGAGTTAGGGGAAGGTTAAGGGAGGTGGGGGAGTGGTCTCCCTACTTAAAGAATAGTGTCAAGACCGCTTTTGCCAACACAGGACAGCTTTTTGCACTTCGCCGGACAGCCAGCATTCCACATGTCCATTTCATTGAGTTTGCGAGTGCCTTGTCATGGGAACCGGGGATTTCCACAGCACGCAATGCAGACAAAGCCCATTAACAGCCTTGTTTTAACACCACGGACCAGGCCTGCACACTGCCTTCAGGCAGAAAGCGCGCTGGTCCTGATCCGGCAAACACCCACCCCCACGTGCAGCTAGACTCAGATGAGACAGCCCACTATACCCAGCCTCCAGTGCTGGCAGGGTGAGGGGGGAAAAGTAACATGCTGGGTAAGAAACAAAGGTGCTGGACGCACTGTCCATCCTTTTTCCTTCACAAGGCCCCAGAGTCCGATCTCTCTGCAGAAACCCTCCAAAGCAGGGCATGTGCGCACTGAAATCAGCGTGGTTATGGCCTGATAGTTAAACACACACACATTATTATCTATTAGTTGTTCTGCTGTAGCACCTAGACTGGGGGCCCAGGCACCGTCCCTGCCCCAGAGAGCTCACCGTCTAAACAGGCAAGACAGCTAAAGGAAGGATTACCACCCCCATTTTATAAATGGGAGAAACCGAGGCACAGAGTGATTAGGTGACATGCACACGGTCATGGAGTCTGTCTCTGAGCAGGGAACTGAACCAGTCCCGAGCATTTGCCAGAAGCCCACTCCTCCTCTCCTGGGAATGCACAGAGACTTGTGAGTTCTTAGCTCCAATAGCAGCAGGACAGACAAGGACCTGACCCAGGACAGGACAACAGCCATGCTACATTATATAGTCCTACATTTAAAAGAAAGTAAAAACTCTGCTGCTCTAAGGGGAAGAGGCCTGTGAATGTGCTGGATGGGCAGACTCTGTGGGTCACACAATGAAACAAGTAGGCCTCTTCGCCTAAAGAGAGACAACCTCAAGAAGTTTAGGCCTCACATTTAGTTTTGTTTGAACAAAAAAAAGCCCCGCCACCTGGAAACCTGCATCCTGGGCCATGGTTACAGAGAGTTACATATTTTCTGACCTGGGGTTAGCAACACACTAGGTTAATACTCTGGAGATCTGGGTCCAAGTCCTGGTTTCGGGCACATGCAAAATGAGTGGGGTGGTCTGAGCCCAGTTCTGCTGCTTCAGCTCAGCAGAGGACTAACAAGAGCATGGCAGGGGTGCAGACAGCCAAGGGTAGTACAATCCAGAAGTGAGGTGCACTGGCACAGCTATGGAGGGGAGCTCACAGCTTAATAGGAAGGGGCCTGCAGGTCAGGGTTGAGGGGCACCAGCAGAGCTATGTATGGGGGCGCGCCAGGCATGCTGAAGGATGCATTGGCAGGGCCGCATGGAGGAAGCTTGTGTGATGCCATAAGTAGCCCTATACCTAAAGCTCCAAGCTCTTCCCTCATATAAGCACATGCTCCCATCTCTTCACAAGGCTGTTTTCTCTGGGTGTCACAGCAGGTCTGACTGCATTGTAGGGCTGTTTATACAGGGGCTAGATTACACTGAGTTATGGACTCACCTCCCGGCAGTGCTTTGGGTGTTAAGATACACAAGCATCCTCCAACTGGCATGTGAAAGCCAGACACACAAGGAGCATGGCAGGGAAGTGGGAGTAACAACACGGAGCTGATTATCCTTCCAGTCCCCAGGAAAAAAAAATATCTCACATGCTGAGATAATGGCTCTTCCAACCTAGGGGGGAACAAACCTAACAAACCACATTGCTCTCTGCGGATCCCGGCGGACGCAGAGCACACGGGGGCCAGCTGAATGCGCTAAACAGGTCCCTCAGTGTGCCACCTAATTGCAATTTAATTGACTGAATGACAGACTAATGAGCTGAGGCTTGGGAGGTAGAAGGGTTCCGTACAGGATCACTGTGTGACCACCAAAGGGAGCCTAACCCAAGGGTATCTAGGTACAGACCTAGCACAGGGCACTCACCACAGCACAGGGCAAAGTCTGGTCTAGCAAAGCCTTGGCCAAACCTGGCACCAGGCTTTGCTCCTCTGATAACTGGGGGGTTGGTTTTGTCCGTGATCCACCCATTTGCCAGAGCAACGGGCACTCCGTGTTGTTGGGATGCGTGATCTCAGGTAGAGCCAGCCAGATGGCAGAGATCAGAGGTATGTTATACATGCATGTAGGCAGGGAGATCAGATGGCTCAAGCTACAGGCAACTCAACAGCCGCTGTCCCTTGTCTGGAAGTTGAAGGGGAAGCTATTCCCACTGGCTGTGGGCAGAGGGACAGCTAAGCACATTCTGGACGCATCCCCTCCTTGCAAACACCTTTGGCTCTGCCCTCTCCAGAGCTGGAACACAGGGTGTGAACACAAAAAACAGCATAGCTGGGCCCCCGAAAGATGAGAACTAGCTGGAGAGTTTAGCTCCAGGACTGAGCCTGGGGGAGGGGGACAGATGAAAGGGGAAGAACAGAGATTTTCTAGAGCACACTGGGCTGCAGAAAGCTGGACAGAGATTCCCACTAGATCTGGCTGGAGATTAGCCCCAGATGAAGAGAGCCACAATTTACCCCATTATACAAAGCCGGGTAATAGTCTCTATTAATCTAGCTCTTTCTCCTCAGCCTCCTGCAGTCGCAGAACTGTAACTTTAACACCCAGATGTGTCCCTGCACACACGTGTGCGTACACCCCACCCCAGCCCCCCAATTTAACCCATACAGAGGTCACTGTAGAAACCGGCTCTGGGATCGCTGTCAAAATGTTCCAGCACTTCAGACCAGCTTTTTCCTGACTTCTATTTTTAAATAAACACACGTGCACACACACGCTCCCTGTTTAATTTCCGTGTGAGGAGGAAGCAGGTGCCCATGTTCCCGTGAGCTCTCCCTTCTCTAGGTTTTTTTTCCTTCTTGGATCCTGCCCCATTAGTTTAGTGCCCAGCCATCTG